>NW_028318170.1:1231367-1539209 GCF_062004578.1 Staurois parvus
CCAATCCCAGCAGGTCCTTCTAACACCACAATCTTAGGGATGCAACCAGCTTCATCAGGGTCAAAGAGGGCCAGGATTGTGATTGGGGAGGTTCCAGCAGAAGGTCTTTTCTCCATGGTCTGTTGATGTCTTTTGCCTGAACTCCTTAATTCTTGTTCTTTTCCCTCTTTTTTCTGGGGTCCTTTTCTCATTGGTAACTTGATGTATCTTTTCTGTAGATGAACAGTCTCCCCCCTACAGGAATTATATTCTTTAATCTTCTGGAATGCCTCTTTCATAGACACTTTGTGTTCCTTTCTGAAGTCTTTATGAGAGAAAGGAAAATATTTTATTCCTCATACACACATGAAATAGTATTTATAAGACAGAGTTGGAAATATTATATTCTACTATAAACCCGAAGAATGGAACCCTAACAGAAGATATCTCATGAAATACTTGAGGATTGTGGAAGCATCCAAACTATGGACTCACCATACAGAGCAGAAGAGCAAAGATAAACCATGAAGGGTCCCCCTGACCACTGGGGCCCTTTCCAAGGGTCCTGGGACCCTTTCCACTGGTCCTGGGGCCCTTCCCACTTACTTCCATTACGGGGCCTTTTATAAGCCCTGGTTCACACTGCTTCCACTTGTGTGACCTACGACACAAAGTCACATGACAAATCATAACACATTTATTTCAGTATCACAAGTGTAATAAAAGCGCCACACCCTTAATACTTTAAAGCAGCAATTTCCACCTCAAAGAAACCAAATAAATTTCTTAGTGCTATAACTTAAATAAAGGAATGCGCTAAAACCACAAACTATTCCTAATTTAGTGTAGAAACATTAGTAAAAAAAAAAAAAAAAAAAAAAAAAAAAATTATATATATATATATATATATATATATATATATATATATATTCTCAATTAATATAAAAAAATATCAAAATTATGTGCAAAACTATTTTTTAGTGCATAAGTAATTTAAATAATTCAATTTGTGAATATAAAAAAATGTCCAATTCTGAATTTCTTCAAATGTCCAAACAAATCCTTTTCAAATTCAGGTGCTCTCAAAGAAATTGTGCCAAAATCCACCACCAAAGTAAAGTTGGGTAACTCACCAGAGCTCCATGCTGATCAATCTCTGGATCAGCAAAAAAAGCTTTTTGCTCTGGGAGCAGATGCAATGAATCAACTTCTCAGGTGTGATGATCAATAGCTACACAATCATCCATAAGGTAGGTATCCACCACTCAATATAACGGTTCCAGGAGCATTATATCACTCTCTCTTTTTATATCTCTCCACCGAGGTCATGTTTGGGAATGAAAGAAAAAAATCATGGTGCAGCCAGTTTTTTTTATAAAAGTATCCAACAATTTAATAAAGATTTACACTCACAAAAAGGGTGTCTTCACCGACACCAGTATAACAGCATAAAACAGCAAATGGTATAACAGTCTCCTGTTCCCCGCACACTCACTACAGCGCTCGTGACTCAATTTTCTCCACAGACGTCAGCATTCAGGAAGCCTTCCTGGATGCTGACGTCTGTGGAGAAAATTGAGTCACGAGCGCTGTAGTGAGTGTGCGGGGAACAGGAGACTGTTATACCATTTGCTGTTTTATGCTGCTATACTGGTGTCGGTGAAGACACCCTTTTTGTGAGTGTAAATCTTTATTAAATTGTTGGATACTTTTATAAAAAAACTGGCTGCACCATGATTTTTTTCTTTCATTCCCAAACATGACCTCGGTGGAGAGATATAAAAAGAGAGAGTGATATAATGCTCCTGGAACCGTTATATTGAGTGGTGGATACCTACCTTATGGATGATTGTGTAGCTATTGATCATCACACCTGAGAAGTTGATTCATTGCATCTGCTCCCAGAGCAAAAAGCTTTTTTTGCTGATCCAGAGATTGATCAGCATGGAGCTCTGGTGAGTTACCCAACTTTACTTTGGTGGTGGATTTTGGCACAATTTCTTTGAGAGCACCTGAATTTGAAAAGGATTTGTTTGGACATTTAAAGAAATTCAGAATTGGACATTTTTTTATATTCACAAATAGAATTATTTAAATTACTTATGCACTAAAAAATAGTTTTGCACATAATTTTGATATTTTTTGATATTGAGAATAGATATATATATATATTTTGCACTAATGTTTCTACATTTATTTCAGTGGGTGCCATCCTAATCAATGCGACTCCAGCGTCTTGTACAATCTATGACCATGGTAGTTCCACCACTGATCCAGACTACAACAGAACAAAATGTTCATCCAGAAGAGATTCCATATGAAAAGTTGATGTCCTACTAACCTGATAATCTGTCGTGTGTCATCTTCTTCAGTTTGGCTGGAAATAAGATGAGGGAAGTGATTAGTCCTGACAAACCTCTGAAATGTATAAAATAATAATTAAGAGAGTTATTAGTGTAGCAGATCCTCCCCGACACCATCATCCCACCAACCCTCTGTAGACTGGAGTCTCTCCTCCATGCAGGTGATGGGGAGTGTCTATGTCTGCCTGGTAACATCTCAGCACATTGCAGTGACATGTGACCATGGTGGGGGGACCAGAACCCCCCCAATTCTCTATGCAGGGTTTACATGCACAGGCCTGGAATCTGGAGCTGTGACTCCTCTTTCTGATGGAGGTTCAGGTGGATGCCTTGGGCACAAGGCTCAGAACACCAAACAGTCATGAGGGTCTCCCCGTAATACAGCTATAAATATGGAGGGTCTGTATAATAGGCAAGTGGCTGCAATTGTATTGCTCTGCTCGGCAAGCTGAGTGATGTCATTGTGTTATGGGGACTGACTGCCAGCATCCTGGAGAATTGTTACACTGTGTCCCTTTCAGAATGTTCCTGAACTCCATACTCTTTCTTCATCCACAATTTTAATACCCAAATTTATTTTATTCTGTAAACCCCCTCAGTAAAGATTAGTTAACCCCTTAATGACTGAGGGTAAAACAAATGTTAACCTCCCTAGCGGTCTTATTATGTCAGTATTTCTGTGCTCAAATCGGTAATTTTTTTAGCATGGAAATATGTTATTTTATTGTAGGCCTGTAATTCTTAGGAATAACTCACTGAAATCTGTCCGAACAAGAGTCTAGTGTCAACACCTATGGTAGCGAACTCTATAGATCCATATCTTGGGGTTCCCCAGGGCATGGAGTCTAAGCCCCAGCCTGCTTGTTCACCAGGGCCCCTGGTGGTGGGGATGGACTTGCAGCAGGCTGGGACCAGGTCGCAGCCCCCAGGTACACCCAGCTGAGGTGGAGGAGACCGCTAGTGGGAGCAGAGTACAACGGGAGAAGACACAGGGAATCCAATGGGCAAGCCGAGGTCAGGACAGGCAGAAAACAAGCAAGGTAAGGAACGAAGCCGGGGTCGGTACACAGCTAGACAATATAGGATTCACAGCAGAACCACAAGGGAACTCCAACAACACGAAGTAGATCAGGCAGAGTGGTCTAGTCAGAGCACATCTTATATAGACAGGCAGACAAGGAGGTGGGACAGGAAGTGATGAAAGGGAAGGAAATAAAACCCAGAGGACAGCAGACAACGCCCATAGAAGCACAGACAAACACACATGAGAAGGGATCAGGAGCAGCAAGGAGGTAAGAATAAACAAGAGGCTGCAGGCTAACTTGTGACATCTAGTATACATCCTGGGGAGGATACAATTTGAAACACAAAATCATAAATTATAATAGAATAAATATTCATAAAAAATAATAATAATACATTGAATTCAATAATGTAATCAAACCAAAAACACTGAAATGTGAAATATAGCGCCAAGTTCACACATCGCTGAGCTCAGTCGCAGAATCGTTTTCAGTGTCTGATGAGGAATTTCCCCCACGAATCATTATCACTCAATTCTGCAAGTGGTTCTGATTTACTATCGCTGTTCTCTAGCCGGTCTAAAACCGCGTCTGACCTAAAGGGACGCTTTTTGGACGCCATGGACGTTTCTCAGTTTCCAGGCAGAAAGAACAGTAAAAATGCAGGCAGGGCGCAGGACAAAGCACTCGGGACACAATGTATGTGAAATGATTTGATACAGGAATGTTATATGATGTGATTTTAGGGTATTTAGTGAATGTCACTTTTTAACATTTTTGAATTTCCCGCCAGTTCCGTCCCCCGTGCGTCCCGTATGTCCTGACGTCGCAGGGAACAGAACACAGTAGACGGATGCCGGCATCGGCCGGAGGACATTACAGGGGACACTGCAGGGGGGACATCGCAGGAGTGCAGGACAAGGTACGTTTTGCAGGGATTGCTGGAGAAGCGCTGCAGGGTATTCCCGAGTGTAGCTCGAGGCTACTGCTTCTGGTACTGAAAGTTAACCCCGAGCTACACTCGGGAATACCACCAGGGGGGTAATGTCTGAACACAATTTTGCAACTCTGACCCGTGTTAGTAAATCTGTACAAATCATCTCAACTACATTGTGTATCCAGGTGGATTACACTGGATTGTTTTCAGGACACTGGGCTTCATTTAATGGGAAATGGTGACAATCTACTGATTTTTTTTATTGTCAAAGGAACACTGACCCCCGACCTTTCACCCTTAACTTCACCCTAACACTAACCTTGGAACAAATCTTCATTCACATATTATTATTTTAAACGTTTTTACATTTTGTTTTTTTACAAAATTTTGTTTTTTTCCAGCTTTCTCGCCTGCAAGGACACAAAGATACAATGTATGATATAATGGATCCTGTATGTATACAATGTGTGATATAAATGGATCCTGTATGCATACAATGTATTATATAATGTATCCTGTATGTATACAATGTATGATATAACGTGTCCTGTATGTATACAATGTATGATATAACGTGTCCTGTATGTATACAATGTATGATATAATGGATCCTGTATGTATACAATGTATGATATAATGGATCCTGTATGTATACAATGTATGATATAATGGATCCTGTATGTATACAATGCATTATATAATGTGTCCTGTATGTATACAATGTATTATATAATGGATCCTGTATGTATATAATGTATTATATAATGTATCCTGTATGTATACAATGTATTATATAATGTGTCCTGTATGTATACAATGTATGATATAATGGGTCCTGTATGTATACAATGTATGATATAATGGATCCTGTATGTATACAGTGTATGGTATAATGGATCCTGTATGTATACAATGTATTATATAATGTATCCTGTATGTATACAATGTATGATATAACGTGTCCTGTATGTATACAATGTATGATATAATGTGTCCTGTATGTATACAATGTATGATATAATGGATCCTGTATGTATACAATGTATGATATAATGGATCCTGTATGTATACAATGTATGATATAATGGATCCTGTATGTATACAATGCATTATATAATGTGTCCTGTATGTATACAATGTATTATATAATGGATCCTGTATGTATACAATGTATGATATAATGGATCCTGTATGTATATAATGTATTATATAATGTATCCTGTATGTATACAATGTATTATATAATGTATCCTGTATGTATACAATGTATGATATAATGTGTCCTGTATGTATACAATGTATTATATAATGGATCCTGTATGTATACAATGTATTATATAATGTGTCCTGTATGTATACAATGTATTATATAATGTGTCCTGTATGTATACAATGTATTATATAATGTATCCTGTATGTATACAATGTATTATATAATGTGTCCTGTATGTATACAATGTATGATATAATGGATCTTGTATGTATACAATGTATGATATAATGTGTCCTGTATGTATACAATGTATGATATAATGGATCCTGTATGTATACAATGTATGATATAATGGATCCTGTATGTATACAATGTATGATATAATGGATCCTGTATGTATACAATGTATTATATAATGGATCCTGTATGTATACAATGTATGATATAATGGATCCTGTATGTATACAATGTATGATATAATGTGTCCTGTATGTATACAATGTATGATATAATGGATCCTGTATGTATACAATGTGTGATATAATGGATCCTGTATGTATACAATGTGTGATATAATGGATCCCGTATGTATACAATGTATGATATAATGTGTCCCGTATGTATACAATGCATAATATAATGGATCCCGTATGTATACAATGTATGATATAATGGATCCTGTATGTATACAATGTATGATATTGTCAGGGATCCTGTCGCCGTGTGACGGTGAAGGATCCCCTTGGGCCGTGGTGGTGTGCATGCATGGGAGTGTGCAGGCATTCATGCGCAGAAGTGCGCGCATGCGCAGTAGCATACACGTCACCGCAAGGCGGGCTATTTAAATCTGAAATATGGTGAAATCAATGCCTTCTGGTCTATAACGTCCCTGCACTCTATTACCTGATTCTGTTGCCCGTATTCTGATCTGACCTGACTAAGAAAGAACTCCGTCTGCACCGACCCCGACTATCCCTGACTATCTGCCTGCCTGCTCCCTTGTACTTGATTTGCTCATTTAATACTGACCCGGCTTGTCTGACTCTGCTGCACCTACTTACCTGTACCTGGCTTGCATCCTAACGGCTGCCATAGTTACCTGCTGCTTCACCCACGGTCCTGCACCTGGCCTGCATCCTGGTCACCACCATACATACCTGCTCCTGTGTCCAGTCCCAGTCTGCATCCTGATTGTCACCATATCTGCCTGCTGCTGCACCTACATTCCTGCATCTGCACCTGGCCTCACCTGGATCTCCTGGGTCTTCACTTTCCTGCCGCCAGCTCGAGACCTACCCAGCACTCGTGCCACTCCTGGCTCTCCGTCCTCTGTTCCCACTATCAGGGGCTCCGAGCGGGAGTAGAAAGAGGATGCCTCCTCTCCACGTCAGGCTCCCCAACCAGGTACGTGATAGATATAATGGATCCTGTATGTATACAATGTATGATATAATGGATCCTGTATGTATACAATGTATGATATAATGGATCTTGTATGTATACAATGTATGATATAATGTGTCCTGTATGTATACAATGTATGATATAATGTGTCCTGTATGTATACAATGTATGATATAATGTGTCCTGTATGTATACAATGTATGATATAATGGATCCTGTATGTATACAATGTATGATATAATGGATCCTGTATGTATACAATGTATTATATAATGGATCCTGTATGTATACAATGTATTATATAATGGATCCTGTATGTATACAATGTATGATATAATGGATCCTGTATGTATACAATGTATGATATAATGTGTCCTGTATGTATACAATGTATGATATAATGGATCCTGTATGTATACATTGTATTATATAATGGATCCTGTATGTATACAATGTATGATATAATGGATCCTGTATGTATACAATGTATGATATAATGTGTCCTGTATGTATACAATGTGTGATATAATGGATCCTGTATGTATACAATGTATGATATAATGTGTCCTGTATGTATACAATGTGTGATATAATGGATCCTGTATGTATACAATGTGTGATATAATGGATCCTGTATGTATACAATGTATGATATAATGTGTCCTGTATGTATACAATGCATAATATAATGGATCCCGTATGTATACAATGTATGATATAATGGATCCCGTATGTATACAATGTATGATATTGTCAGGGATCCTGTCGCCGTGTGACGGTGAAGGATCCCCTTGGGCCGTGGTGGTGTGCATGCATGGGAGTGTGCAGGCATTCATGCGCAGAAGTGCGCGCATGCGCAGTAGCATACACGTCACCGCAAGGCGGGCTATTTAAATCTGAAATATGGTGAAATCAATGCCTTCTGGTCTATAACGTCCCTGCACTCTATTACCTTATTCTGTTGCCCGTATTCTGATCTGACCTGACTAAGAAAGAACTCCGTCTGCACCGACCCCGACTATCCCTGACTATCTGCCTGCCTGCTCCCTTGTACTTGATTTGCTCATTTAATACTGACCCGGCTTGTCTGACTCTGCTGCACCTACTTACCTGTACCTGGCTTGCATCCTAACGGCTGCCATAGTTACCTGCTGCTTCACCCACGGTCCTGCACCTGGCCTGCATCCTGGTCACCACCATACATACCTGCTCCTGTGTCCAGTCCCAGTCTGCATCCTGATTGTCACCATATCTGCCTGCTGCTGCACCTACGTTCCTGCATCTGCACCTGGCCTCACCTGGATCTCCTGGGTCTTCACTTTCCTGCCGCCAGCTCGAGACCTACCCAGCACTCGTGCCACTCCTGGCTCTCCGTCCTCTGTTCCCACTATCAGGGGCTCCGAGCGGGAGTAGAAAGAGGATGCCTCCTCTCCACGTCAGGCTCCCCAACCGGTACGTGATAGATATAATGGATCCTGTATGTATACAATGTATGATATAATGGATCCCGTATGTATACAATGTATGATATAATGGATCCCGTATGTATACAATGTATGATATAATGGATCCCGTATGTATACAATGTATGATATAATGGATCCTGTATGTATACAATGTATTATATAATGTATCTCGTATGAATACAATGTATTATATAATGGATCCTGTATGTATACAATGTATGATATAATGGATCCTGTATGTATACAATGTATGATATAATGGATCCTGTATGTATACAATGTATGATATAATGGATCCTGTATGTATACAATGTATGATATAATGGATCCTGTATGTATACAATGTATGATATAATGGATCCCGTATGTATACAATGTATGATATAATGTGTCCCGTATGTATACAATGTATGATATAATGTGTCCCGTATGTATACAATGTATGATATAATGGATCCTGTATGTATACAATGTATTATATAATGGATCCTGTATGTATACAATGTATGATATAATGGATCCTGTATGTATACAATGTATGATATAATGGATCCTGTATGTATACAATGTATGATATAATGGATCCCGTATGTATACAATGTATGATATAATGGATCCCGTATGTATACAATGTATTATATAATGGATCCCGTATGTATACAATGTATTACATAATGTGTCCCGTATGTATACAATGTATGATATAATGTGTCCCGTATGTATACAATGTATGATATAATGGATCCCGTATGTATACAATGTATTATATAATGTGTCCCGTATGTATACAATGTATTATATAATGTGTCCCGTATGTATACAATGTATTATATAATGTGTCCTGTATGTATACAATGTATTATATAATGGATCCCGTATGTATACAATGTATTATATAATGTGTCCCGTATGTATACAATGTATGATATAATGGATCCTGTATGTATACAATGTATGATATAATGTGTCCTGTATGTATACAATGTGTGATATAATGGATCCTGTATGTATACAATGTATTATATAATGGATCCCGTATGTATACAATGTATTATATAATGGATCCTGTATGTATACAATGTATTACATAATGTGTCCCGTATGTATACAATGTATGATATAATGTGTCCCGTATGTATACAATGTATGATATAATGGGTCCCGTATGTATACAATGTATGATATAATGGGTCCCGTATGTATACAATGTATTATATGATGGATCCTGTATGTATACAATGTATCTTTCTCTCCATTCATAAAGAAATAACATGGGGCGGGCTGCAAATGACTGATCACTGTGGCTGCCAATCAGAAGCTTTCACAGTGATCAGGTGACTGGGAAGTGGGAGTCCCGGGCCCCGATCATTAGTACGATACCTGGGGCTCTTGGCGAGATCCTAGTCTCTGTGCAGCGCTCCCAGCACAAAGAGAGGTACACAGATATAAGGCCCCCAGGATAAAGACCCACTTCTGTGAGGCCCCATATGTGCGCACTGTCAGCAGGAATGGGTTCATCCATTTGGAACCTCCTGACTGGTCGCTGGCTTTCCATGGATGACATTCCTAGTTCTTCCTCACACAGATATTGATCAGAAATTGGTAGGAAATGGTCATTATAGATGGTAACTCACCATTCTTGGCTTTCCTCTCCTGGAGGTCATTTGCGGGTCCCATCAGACCGATCAGTGTAAAGACTTCAAAGGTGACATCCAGAGCCCCTTCTTCTCCATATGTGTCTATCAGGATGTTCTTGGTGGAGATGCAGTCGGCATTTTCTAGTTTTCCTCGGGGGATGGGAAGTTTACCTCCATAGTAGAAATCAGACAATTTGTCCCTAAATCTCTTGAAGTCACATCCTTTCAGATCCTCCAGAGAATATATGAGAAGATCCTCGGGGGTTTGTTTCCACTTTCCTCCAATATCAGGAGCCGACCCTGCAGAGAGGACAATCAGCAACCATAAACATTCATCCTGATTGGATGATTTCTGACACATGACAGCTGATAAGTCTATACTGGCAGGTGGTAATGTTATAAAGAGCATATAGAAGAGGAAGGAAATCCCCCCCAATATGTATATACAGTATGTACATTATCCTATGGAGGGATTGGCTGTGATAATGTCACATGACCTCTTCCAGGATGGTGTGTTACCTCTCAGATGGATGAATATTGAACACAAATCCTAGGGGTCTATTTATAAAAAAGAAATCACCTCCATGAATAATCCCCATTATGTCAAATATGTTTATTTCCTTTTGTAGCAGGAAAGATGAATCCTATCTCATGGCTGTGATCTGCTGACTGGCCTCTCCTGTGTAACCTGACACTTGCCCTGACACAGATGAAGCAGTGAGGGATTTCAGCCCCCCTCCTCCTCTCAGACTGTAATAGAGAGAGCCAATCATAAGAGCCATTAAAGGAGCCAATGACAGGGACTTTCTCAAACAGGAAGTGCCGCTGCAAAGGATTGTGGAAGATGCAGTCTTGAACAGAAAGGGCCTTATAGGCTGATATGGAGATAGAATTACAAAAGAACTACGAAAGCCATCATGCTTGGAGAGAGCAGAGTGAAGTGGTCCATCTTGGGGTTCTCCTGAGGAGAGGAGATTGCATGTGGCAGGAGAGAGATGGGACCTGGCAAAGAAGTGCTTATGGGCAGTGCACTGCGTGCTTGGTGATCTGCACCAGCCAAGGGAACATCCAAACTGAGAGAAGTGGCCTACAGTACAATGCCCACCCTTGCAGTGTGAAGTGCTTATTGTGAGGTGACCACAGGGGTCGGTCATCTCCAGGACCATGGTTTGGGCCTTAGCCACAGGATCTGGTGAGAGGGATTTTGCCCACTGGCAGATGACAGGAACACTGCACACATACAGAGATATTACACTTCTCCCATATGCACCAGGCACTGGGTTGTGTAGATGGACCTGCTGAACAGACACAGTATTCGCTTTGCTATACAAATCCTGCCGCGGGATTACAATTATACTTTAAGTGTGTAAGGAGTTTAAGTGCACCAATGAAAGTGTCTCGCTGAAGATCCCAAGATTCATCCTGTTACCAAGAGACTGAAGTTACTGGTGCCATACGGGCACACGCATGCGTAGTCAGGCCTCTATATTGCATGGTGTGTGGGAGAGAATAGTTTACCTTGGAAAGTAGCTATTAAGCATCATTTGGGCGCAGTGTTTGCCTATTGGGCTTGTGGTGTCGGGGGTTAGAAGGGAGAAGTCTGACACAACAGAGAGTCATTCTGCTCTCCTCCTGCTTGGACATCATAGAGCTGAGTTTATGTAGAGGAGTTAAATACACTTTGAGGGCGCCATTTAAGTGTTGTCTCTGCTCTTGGGGTTATTCACGGTTGGAATCCTCTGAAAGCAGCCTGAGTGTAAAAGGTGAGTTATATTGCTTTTGGTCTCAGTATTTGCTGTTCTCTTGATTCACCGAACGTATACCTGTTGTTAATTTTTATTACTTCCCATAGAGGTCTTACAGTAAAGCTGATCTCTGTGTTTTATTATACCGTGTGTGCTTTTCATTGGTCCTTGTACTTCACTATTGTCAGGTGTGTCAGTTGGGGCTGAGACAGTTCTTGGGGTTGGGAGGCAGAGTGGCCGAGTGAACAAACTTAAGCAGCCCCTTCGGGGGGATCGCTACACTTTCATCATCAGCTCCATCGAGTGGCCAAAATGTCATATCTTACTAGTTAAGGCATTTCAAGCAAATACTGTAATATGGCCACTAGATGGAGCTGATGATCATAGGAAGTAAACCTATTAGACACATTATGGGGATTATTAGTGATGGCTGTGCAAATGACACAAACTCAGTATACATATTTTATATATAGACCACCTAATGTACAGTATATGTAGGGATGACCATTTTAAACATCACGTTTATTGATTTTTCTATAGTAAACAAAAAGAATGCATACATCCTTTAAAAATATGCTACCACCATAAAAATGTTTCTGATCAGTGTGAACTAAGAACTCCGATTACCCCAAATCTCCCAGAATTATGTGCCATGAAATACGGGGCTGTGTCCTCCTTAGGATTATAGACAAAGAATTCCTCTTTGGGGAAAAACATTTGGGGTCATCCAGTCATTATGGATCACTGGGCCATCTCAGAAGATCATTTCCATCAATGATAAATAAAATCTGAAGACACAGGAATGTGATTGTGGAATTGATGAAAGTTCCTGAACTCTTCTAATGGGAGGACTGACCAGATGTCTACAGGAAATGTCCAGACTACAGAGACATAAGATGTTCGATCATCTAATTCCAATCTCTGGAGATGTGAGATGGAGGAAACCATTGGAAAGGATTGTCAGGATCAGCAGTCATACCTTGTGAGGAGGAGGATGAGGTCGCCATGACATCAGGAGATGACCCGAGATGATATCACCTGGAAGGAGCATAAACAATCATAAACTAATTTGTGGTGCGATGAACAGAACCAATAAGAAGGAATTTGTTCTCTTATGTGAATAACGATTGGCTACCTGGTTGTCCAATCAGAGAAGATCTGAACTGGATGGACTTCTGTCATTTACAACCCATAACTCTGAAGGTCAATCAGAACCTTCATCCTAACATTATTATTATTATTATACAGTATTTATATAGCTCCAGAAAGGTTTGCTGAGCACTGTACATTATAGTGGGGACAGTACATGAGACAATACAGTAACAATACAATACACGAGGGGATCGAGGGCCCTGCTCTTTCGAGCTTACAATCTAGGAGGGAGGGGATAGTGGTACAGGAGGAAGTGGCTGTGGGGGATGGAGTGGAGGAGATCAGTTGTTAGGTGAGGGTGGGGTAGGCTTTCCTGAAGAGGTGGGTTTTCCGGGTGCGCCTAAAGGTGAGGAGGGTAGGTGACAGACTGATGGATTGGGGTAGTGAGTTCCAGTGGATGGGGGAAGTCCTGGAGAAGTCCTGCAGTCGGGTGTGGTAGGTGGAGACAAGGGAACTAAAAAGTAGGAGGTCTTGTGAGGAGCGAAGATTACGGGTTGGGTGGTATTTGGGTATCAGGTCAGTGAGGTAGTTTGGGACATCGTCATGAATGGCTTTGTATGTCAGTATTAGTAGTTTGAACTTAATGCGTTGGGCAATCGGGAGCCAGTGGAGGGAATGACAGAGGGGGTGGAGGCCAGTGGAGGGAATGACAGAGGGGGGTGGAGGACACTGAGTGGAGGGAATGACAGAGGGGGGTGGAGGACACTGAGTGGAGGCCAGTGGAGGGAATGACAGAGGGGGGTGGAGGCCAGTGGAGGGAATGACAGAGGGGGATGGCAGAAGCGGAGCGGTTGGTAAGGTGGATGAGTCTGGCAGCTGAGTTCAGGATAGACTGAAGCGGGGATAGTCTGCGATGAGGTAGGCCGGTGAGGAAGGAGTTGCAGTAGTCCAGATGTGAGATAATAAGGGAGTGAAGGAGTTGTTGAGTAGTGTCTGGGGTTAGGAGCGAACGTATCTTGGAGATATTACGGAGGTGGAGCCTGCATGAGTTTGCCAGTGATTGGACATGGGGTTGGAAGGACAGGTCTGAGTCTAGAGTGACACCTAGGACTTTGGCTTGCGGGGTGGGACTGATGGTGGCATTGTTGGTCATGATAGAGAGGGTGGGGGGGTGCGGGGTGGGGGGAAAACTAGGAGCTCAGTAGGCATTCATCTGATTGGTATATCAGGGTCACAGAATTTTACCCTGTTTAGGGCCACAATTTATACAGACTCGTACTTTTAGGTGTCACAAATCTGTACCATTTATAGCCAAGTGGATTCTTCAGGAAGGTCGGTATTTACTGATCGTAAAAACAGGTTAAGACATCATCATCATCATGTCTCTTGGCACTTCAGTGGCCACTTTTTCAGGAAAAGGTGTTCAGTACACTTTAATGGGTGGGATCTGTGTGTATACCTGCAGCCCAGAGTATACGGTACAGTATACGGATATGTCCCCCACATGTTACACATATTAAATCTAAACAGACCCTGAGAGTCGGCTGTGAAAGGAAAGCAATTAGTTACAAGGACACATTGACTCCAGCACACAATGGGTTAGAATGGTCCTCCCATAACACCAGAGGTACAATAACTGACACTGACATCACTAGTGACACTGAAACAGTGATCAGATACAGTACTGTACACTATCACTGTACTAATGTCACTGACTGGGAAGGGGTTAACAGCAAGGGCCAATCAAAAGGGTTTACTGTGTGCCTACCAGGTATAATGTGCTTCCTATGTGCTGCTTTGACTTACAGATCTGCCTGTAACAGCCACACTGCTGATCGGTGCACAGAGTTCTGTGTGTTTGTAACCACAGGACTCTGTGCTGTGATTGGCTACAGCCAGACCTGCTGAGAGAATCCCATTGTAGCCACTGACAACCCAGAACAGGCTAGATGACATACATGTACGAGATCCAGCCTCCTGGTGCGGAGCTCCCCCAGTAAATGTACTGTGGGTAGGCAGAAACCAGTGAAGATGATAATACAGGAGGGTTACCACCTCATCCCTGCACCCAACCCGGACACATCATTATTACACGGGTTCTGAGGATCATTTCATTCAGATAAGGCACCAGGTGAGATTACCACCTTAATCAGCCACAGAACCCGTGTAATTCATGTGTTCAGTACCACTCCCCCCCCACCCTATAGCACAAATACTGCTACAGGGCGGCAGGGCTGTGCAAAATTCCATATATTTTGCATTTATGGGTAGGGGACACGTGCATGCACTGCCCTACATGTGCTGCCATTGGTGGCTATGGCTGTCTATCACCAGATCCCAGCCAGAGATTCCCCACCGGCACCCAGTGATTGCCGGGGAACAGTGACAGGGGAGAGGGCTGTATGTAAACAACACAGATCTCTCCCCTGTCAGCTCCAGCATGCTGCTTTGTTTTGCTCTGCATAGAATGTCCCCCTAGTAAAACACTCCCAGCACACAGTTAACCCTTTGATGGCCCCAGATGTTAATCCCATCCTGCCCAGAGCTAATAGTACAGTGTCAGGGCTTTTTTTTAGCATTGATCACTGTATTGGTGTCACTGCGGATGTCAGTGACAGTCAGTTCCCCCCCCATTGTCAAAATGCTTACCACAGTCCCGCTGTAAGTTGTTAATTGCCTTTATTACTAGTATAAAATGTTTTAAAAAACATTCCAGTATATATACCGCCATTTGCAAACACTATAACTTTCACGTAAACCAATTCATTTGCACATTTTGGGATTTTTTTAGCAAAGACACGGAGCAGAATACATTTTGGCCTAAATTTATGACATAATTTGATTTATATATTTTTTTTACTGGACATGTTTTATAGCAAAAAAAAAAAATATTGTGTTTTTTTTTAAATTGTCGTTTTTTTTGTTTCGAGCGCAAAAAGTAAAAATGCACAGGCAATGGAATACCAACAAAAGAAAGCTCTATTTTTGGGAAAAAGGACATACATTTTATTTGGGTGCAGCGTTCCATGACCGCGCAATTGTCAGTTAAAGTAATGCAGCGCCGTATTGCAAAAAATGGCCTGGTCAGAAAGGGGGGGATCCTCTGGAGGGGGAGGGGTTAAAGGGATGAGGTGACAACCCTATAATACACCAAAGATTAATATAAATAATGGCACACACACCCCAGGAATATAACTACTGTATATACCCTCTGGAAGGGCGAGGACATGCCACTGTGCAAGATGGGAGTCTAGGCCGGGTTTTGCAGAAATTTGCACACTGATGGCTCACCAGTGTGAGCTGGCTTCTTAGAGTCAGAATCAGAGGTCAGTGCTCCACCCAAGAGAGACAGGAGGTCTCCCGTCCAATCCTGATCCAATCCCTCTGCAGGAGTCAGAGAGGCTGCATGGGGCAGCCGGAGCATGATGGTCTACCAGAGACAAAGACCTGAAGACGAAGGCCCGAGGAGCCGTGTGCTGCAGAGTGAAGCCGTTTACATTGGAGAACCTGTGGTCTGGGTCACCAGCTTCACCTTGTCTGTGCCAGAGCCGTTTTTGCCAATTTTGCACACGTTTCAAAAATCATGCTAGGCCTGAAGTCTAGATATAATCCCAAATATTATATATTTTCTGAAAGCAGACACCCTGGAGAATAAAATAGTGGTAGCTACAATTTTTTTATGTCACACGATATTATCGGAAAGGTCTAGGAAACCAAAATTTCAGTAAAAAAAAAGTGAATTTTAGGGCAAATGCAATAAATGACCCTGCATGTCTCCTCTGTGCCCCACATCATATTGTAATACATTCCTTCCCGGCTACGTAACTGGGGAAAGGGACAGGGGGAACCGGAAGTGATGTCATACACGCTGCTTTCCGGGTCAGCAACAAGGAGGTAAGGAGAGTGGATATGTTTTCACTGCCCACCCTCCCCTCTACCTGGCGACACCCTCTATGTGGGTCTAGGGTCCACAGATGGACAGAGCCTGGGACACATGGTGGGAGCATGCGTGGGGGTAAGCACCATTATCAGAGATGTGTGGAAGCAATTGGATGGCAGTGCAGCCCCCGAATGCTTCCACCTGACAGGCAGGAGTCTGCTGGTCAGTTTTATACACAAGGTGGGCTAGCATTTCCATTTGTATTGTTGCTGGTGAATAACCCTAGGATGGACTCTAGGTTGGACTCTGGGTTGGACTGTGGGATGGACTGTAGGTTGGACTGTAGGATGGACTGTAGGTTGGACTCTTGGTTGGACTTCTGTAATAAAAGTGTGCTGCCAGCCCCTCAACTATAGTTACTGTCTGCTGTGGACTCACTGTACAAACGCATCTACCACGGGAGCTAACTACCCCCATGTCACAATCCTAAACGGAAAATAACATTTAAGTTAATCTCAGGATAAAACTGAGGTATCTCCTATAGGATTGCATTGAATAAAAGTATTTTATTCCCAGAAGACCTAACATAAGGACATCTAGTCTTAGAGTAACATCTGGTGGGCAGGTTGGTCCATTGGCTGTTCAAACAGTTTCAGTTGTGCTCAAAAGTTTACATACCTTGACAGAAATTGTGAAATTTTGGCATTGATATTGAAAATATGACTGATCATGCCAAAAAATGTTCTTTTACTGAAGGATGATAATCATATAAAGCCGTTTATTATCAAATAGTTTGGCTCCTTTTTAAATCATAATGATAACAGAGATCACCCAAATGGCCCGGATCAGAAGTCTCCGCCCCCGATCAGAAGTCTCCGCCCCCGGATCAGAAGTTTCCCTCCCCTGTAATGTTCGGCCTTGGTACAGACACACAAGGTGACACACACGGGTTAAAATGCCAATTAGAGGTTAATGTCCCACATCTGTGGCTTTTTAAATTGCAATTAGTGTCAGCATATAAATAGTCAATGAGTGTGTTAGCTCTTACATGGAAGCACTGACTGGGCTAGATACTGAGCCATGGGGATCAGAAAAGAACTGTCAAAAGTCCTGTGTAACAAGGTAATAGAACTTTATAAAAATGGAAAAGGACATATAAAGATGTCCAAAGCCTTGAATATGCCAATCAGTACTGTTCAATCGCCTATTAAGAAGTGAAATGTTCGGGGATCTCATGATACCAAGCCAAGGTCAGGTAGACCAAGAAAGATTGTACCCATAAATGACAGAAGAATTGCCTGGGATTCAAAGAAAAACCCACAGGAAACCTCAAAAGAAATACAGGCTGCTTTGGAAAAAGATGGTGTGGTTGTTTTTAAGGAGTACAATACGGTGATACTTGAACAAAAATGAACTGTTTGGTCAAAGTGCCAGAAAGAAGCTTTTACTGCACCAATGCAGGTCTTCTGTCATTTTTATACTACACTTTTTTTTCTTGTAAATGAGTAGCGGTACCATGTACCCCATACTCATTCCCATAGGGAGGGTCGGGATCTGGGGGGCCCCTTTTTTGAGGGGGTTCCCCTCAAAATCCATACCAGACCTAAAGGGCTTGGTATGAATGGGGGGGCATGCATTTCTCTTTTTATTTTTAATTGCTGCGCAATGCCTGCAGTTCTTTATATGTTCAGCTGTCAGCAGGGACATGGCCCTCACATGGGGTACACATTGATGAGTACCGTGTGAATGAATGAGGCCAGACGCTGAAAATACATAAAATATGTGTAAAATTCTATGTGACATTGACCGGTCATATAATAGCCTGAAGGGTTTGTTGGTGGCAGAAGTCCTGTGTAATAAAGTGAGAAGGTATTATATGGTGGGAAACTCTAAATCAGTTGCCTGCACGCCGCTACTTGCAGTGGTCTGCAGGAGAGCCATCCTCAGCAGCTGTATGGTCCTCACATCACCCTCCCCCCTCAGCAGTTGTATGGTCCTCACATCACCCTTCCCCCCCTCAGCAGCTGTATGGTCCTCACATCACCCTCCCCCCTCAGCAGCTGTATGGTCCTCACATCACCCTTCCCCCCTCAGCAGCTGTATGGTCCTCACATCACCCTCCCCCCCTCAGCAGCTGTATGGTCCTCACATCACCCTCCCCCCTCAGCAGCTGTATGGTCCTCACATCACCCTCCCCCCTCAGCAGCTGTATGGTCCTCACATCACCCTTCCCCCTCAGCAGCTGTATGGTCGTCACATCACCCTCCCCCCTCAGCAGCTGTATGGTCCTCACATCACCCTCCCCCCTCAGCAGCTGTATGGTCCTCACATCACCCTCCCCCCTCAGCAGCTGTATGGTCCTCACATCACCCTCCCCCCTCAGCAGCTGTATGGTCCTCACATCACCCTCCCCCCTCAGCAGCTGTATGGTCGTCACATCACCCTCCCCCCTCAGCAGTCATATGGACTGCATTCCTTAACATGAACAACCACGTAGATTGGCCTAAATACCTCAATGTGCCGCGCTTCACTTATTATGAAATGATATGTATATCCAATTGCTGCTCTTTCTAATGCATATCCAAATAAATTGAATAAAATAAAATCAGGATAAATGAATCAACCAATATGTGCATCCAATTGCTACTAATTATAACACATATAAAAATAAATGAAAAAGTGAATCAACCAATAACAATTTCCAACAGCAATGTCCATACGATTGTTAAAACGGTCCAAAGAAAAGTCCATATATGGATTCCTTCAAACGCGCATATTTCACTTTAAAGTATAATATTCCGTGCTTCTTAAAACATATTTAGTGCGAAAAACTTGCATGAACGCGCTCCCCCACCCCCACCGGTTGTGAGCTTGCCTCAAATATATGACCAAACCGTTAAGTAAGGTCATAGAATGCTTGTGTCCCTTTATATTCAAATATTTTTATTGAAGGATTTTAACATACAAGTGAGGGTATACAAACATCAACATGAGAAGGTTCACATTTGGGAAGAGCATTGCATGAAAGAGAAAAGATGGAAGATCCCCACTATTTGGCCGGGGACCTAGGGGTCCTCTTCTTATATACATGAGAGGTATGCTTGGTGTAATGTAAACCATGTTGGTGCATTAGTAAAATGTAGGTAGAGAGAAAACACAGGGTGGGGGGGGAGGCACCATTTCAGTGGGTATAGGGGATGTTAGAGCGGTATTTATTAGCCATCAATGTATTGAGCAATTGGGGTTTTTTAACCATCGAGACCATTGAATCGTAAATTTGTGGTAGGAGGAGTTGTGAAGGGCTATTCTTCTTTCCATCTCACATTGGAGATTAAGGTCGGATATGAGGTGTGACAGAAGGGGAGTGGTGGTGGATCGCCATAATTTGGTAATATTAATTTTTGCTAGAGTGTGGATAATGATGATGCGTGAGTTTGTGGGGTATTTATCAATTCCGATGTGAAGGAGAGCTAGTGCTGGATTTGGGGTTACCTGTGTTTCTGTGATTGAGGAGACTATCTGAAAAACCTTGTTCCAATAGGATTTGAGGGACTTTCATGCCCAGAGTAGGTGAAGAAGTGAACCTGTTTCTCCGCAGTGTCTCCAACAGGCTTGTGAATGTTGAGGGTAGTATAAGGATAATTTGGCAGGAGTTAGGTACCATTGGTGAAGGATTTTCAGGAATGTCTCCCAGTGGGAGCTACATTTCGAGGCTTTGAAGGTGGTGGTGAATGCTTTTTCCCAGGTGTGTGGAGTTGTTGATTGGAGAAGATTTTTTTCCCAGTTGGTTATTGAAGTGGTGTATGTGGTGATTAGTGTTCCAATTATAGTTGTGTAGAAAGTTGAGATTCCTTTCTTTGGGTGGTTTGACTTATGAAAGAATTGGTGTGCAGTTACAGGGATTTTTACTTCAAATGGTAAATTTGTTTTATGTAGTACGTGGGCTATTCACATGTATGTAAATTGTTCTTTGTCTGGGACATGGGATTTCTTTTGAATAGTAGGGAATGAGTCTAGTTTATGTTTAGTGTAGATGTCCTGGATATGAAGTAAACCAGAAGCTTTCCACATTGTTAGGTTTAGTTGAGGAATGATGGAGTGTAGGGAAGATAGTGGGGTAGGGATTTGCAGGGTGTTTTTGTTTAGCTGGTTGTGAGTTAAAAAGTCAAGCCAGGCAATTAAGGAGGCTTGTATGCAGGGGTGTTTGTGTAGAGGTTTAGGTTGAGCTGTTTGGGGTATGAATAACATGTCTGTTATTTTGTGTGGTAGAAACAGGGACATTTCCATAGTGGACCAAGTTTTCTCAGTGGTAGGGTGCCACCAGAAAAAAATCTGGTCCAATAGGACAGCTTGATAATACGATTTTAGGTGTGGGAGTCCAGCTTCTCCCCAGGAGGGTGGACTTATGAGGAGATTCGTGGTACATCTGGGTCTTTTTGAGTTCCATAAGAATTTGTTTAGTGTTGCTTGTAGTTTAGAAAAGAAGGTGCAGGGAACCGGGATAGGGAGTGTACGGAAAATGTAGAGTATTTTGGGAAGTATGCACATTTTTAAGGTTGCTATTCTGCCTAGTGTAGATAAAGTGGTTGTGCGAAGGTTTTTGAGCTCCTGTGGGATAGTTTCAAGTAATGGTTTGAAGTTATTGGTGTAAAGCTGATTGGTAGAAGCGGTGACTTTGATCCCCAGATAAGGGATGCTGTGTGTTTCCCATGTGAACGGGAAATGTATAGAGAGAAAGTTTTGGGTTACAGTAGGTGTATAAAGGTTCAATATAGATTATGGGTTTGTTGAGTTTGTAATATGAGACTGCCGTATATTTATGGATATGGGTACGTATTGATTGAAGCGACTTATAGGGATTTGTGACCATTAGGATAATGTCGCCTGCGAAGAGACTAATTTTGTGTTCCTTTTGGAGAAGAGTGAATCCCGTGAAATTCGGGTCATTTCTAAGGTTGGATGCTAATGGTTCAATAAGTAAGGCAAAAATTATGGGGGATAGTGGACAACCCTGTCTGGTTCCGTTAGATATAGAGAAAGGTTGTGAGAGTGTGCCGTTGGTTAGGACTTTGGCAGAAGGATAGGAGTAGAGGGATAGAATTGCCGATAGCATCCAATCCGTTATTCCAAATTTTTGGAGTGTAAGTGTCATAAATTGCCAATGTATTCTGTCGAATGCTTTTTACGCATCTAACGATAGGAGGAGGGAGGGTCGCTTATTAGATTTGAGATGGTGTAGAAGGAATATAATTCATCTAGTAGCATCTGGGGCTTGTCTACCTGGTATAAATCCCACCTGATCTGGGTGGATCAGTGTAGGTAAATGAGGGAGCAGTCGTTGAGCGATTATTTTGGCGTATATTTTTATGTCTGTGTTGAGAAGTGAGATCGGTCTGTAGTTCTGGACCAGTTGGGGATCTTTGCCCGGTTTTGGGATAGTGGTGATTATTGATTGGAGCATGTCGGAGGGAAATTCCCCTTTAGAGGCAACATGATTGTATAGGGCAGATAGATGTGGCGTAAGGTTGGGTACAAACGTTTTGTAAAATTAGTTTGTAAAGCCATCATTCCCTGGTGATTTGTTTAAGGGGAGGGTTTTTATGTTTTTTTCAATTTCCATGAGAGAAATTGGCTCGGAGAGAGATTTGAGTTGAGACTGGGTAATTTGGGGTAAGTTGGTGTTAGATAGAAAATTCTCAATGGACAAATTTGTTGGTTGGGTTGTATTTGGGTCATCTTTTATATTATATAGTGTTTGGTAATACGATGCAAAAGCGTTGGCTATATCCTGTGGGTTTGTTAGTGGGGTGTGTTGTGGGGTGTTGGATTGTGAGGATTTTGGTCTTGAGTCGTTTTTGTTTAATGGTTTTAGTTAAAAGTGAGTTTACCTTGTTACTAAGAGCGTAAAATTTGGATTTTGTTTTTTGGAGGTTAATATCGTAGTTGTGGAGTAAGATGGTGCGTAATTTGTTTCTGTCTAGGTTTAGGGCCGCGGATGTGGAGGGAT
The DNA here is from genome assembly GCF_062004578.1 of Staurois parvus. Taxonomy (NCBI): domain Eukaryota; kingdom Metazoa; phylum Chordata; class Amphibia; order Anura; family Ranidae; genus Staurois; species Staurois parvus. The sequence goes on from NW_028318170.1 coordinate 1,254,113, forward strand.
TTGGTTTTTTTTTGTTGATCTCTTCGTTTAATTGGATGGAAGTCAGTAATTGGTCAATTTGTTGGGAGCGTTGTCTGTTAATAAGGGAGTTTAGTTGTATGAGGATACCTCTCATGTAAGCTTTGTTTGTTGACCAAAGTGTAGTAATAGAGATATCAGGGGTGGAATTTATGTCAAAGAAAAGATTATGGGCTTCTAGTAGATGTTTCTGATTCTCTGTATTTTTCAGGATTGGAGAATTTAGTCTCCATATGGGCAGGATTGCCGAGCGTTGATTGCTGTCTAAGGATATGTTGATTGGAGCGTGGTCAGACCAAGTTATAGTGCCAATTTTTGACGACGTTACATGTTGTAGGGTCCATTTGTCAGTAACGAAAAAGTTGATTCTCAAGTATGAAAGATGAGGAGGGGAGTAGTATGTATAGTCTCTCTCAGTGCCATGTTGGCATCTCCAGATGTCGTACAGATCACGGTCATGCAGGAAGTGATTGAAGTTAAGTTTGGTGGGTCTTTGGCTGGAGGATGAATCTAGAAGTGGGTTGTTCATGACGTTAAAGTCTCCACCAATAATAAGTCTGCCTTGTTTGTGGCGTGCAACGACCTTGTAAAGCTTGTGGTAGAAATGCATCTGTTTGCTGTTCGGGACGTAGACGTTCACTAAGGTGTAGGTTTTGTCATTTATCTGGCATACTAGGATGTGGTAGCGTCCTTTTGGATCGGCTGTTTTTGAAATGAGGCGGAATGAAATAGTCATTAATGGCAGTACTAACTCCATTCTTTTTCTTGATGTTGGTTGCCATAAATATTTGGGTGAAGCGGTGGAGATATAATTTGGGTTTTTTTTCTGTAGCGAAGTGGGATTCTTGTATAAAAAGTATGTCGGCTTGGGATTTCCAGGCTTCTTTGGCAAGCATCGATCTCTTGAACGGAGAGTTTAGGCCTCGTACATTAAGAGATGTGATATTAATCATTGGAACGTACTTTTTCCAGGTATAGAATTAGTTGGGTTGTTGTTTGAAGGAATCATGGTTCAGTAGGTGTCTCTTTGAGAGGGAAAGTGGTGAAATTGTTGTAGTATGGGTTAGGCTCGATTAGAGAGTTAGAGTGAGTATTCCAGAGATATGCAAGGTTTTCGAATCTTGGGGTGTAGGTGGGTAGCTGGCGGTGCCTTGGCAGGGGGAAGGTAGGGACACAGAGAACAATAAAAAAACACTTGCGGAAAATGCAAGTAGACCAAGTAGCTTCCACTGCTACTTGAGAACTGGGGGGTTTGAACGGGCTTTGACCACTGAAGGGGTCATGCTAACTGAAAAAATGTAGAACAAGTATCATCGGGTTTTGGCCGATCGCCAGAAAATGGTGTGCTGAAAAGTGGCCTCTGGGGGGAGGTATGGGTATGCCTGAGCATGGAGTATGTCGCTTTAATGATTATGATGCCTCCATGTGTTGGGTGGAGGTAGGTGCAGTTTCCTGTGCATCCGCGGGTAGGATGTTCCAGGCTTTGAGTAGATCCAGGCCTGCTTCCAGGGTTTTGATCGTAAAGATCCTGCCTTGTTGCCGTACTGTTAGCTTTGTGGGGAAACCCCATTGGTACGATATACCGTGGTTTACCGTGGTTTCTCAGAGCTTTGGTAATGGAAATCATTTTTTTCCTGTTGAGGAGTGTGGCTTTGGATAGATCCGCATACAGTCGGAGATTTGCATGTGATGGAGGGAGCGGAGGTGGATTCCTGGCAGCCGTCATGATTTTTTCTTTAATGTAGTAGAAATGTATGCGGGCCAATACATCTCTTGGAATAGATGCTGACAAAAATGAAGGTTTTGGTAGCCGGTGGGCTCGATCAATCGCCAGCTCCAGGTCAGGAATTGATGGGATAAGGAGTTTGATATATTGCTGTAAGTAAGGTAACAGCGTCTCGCTAGTAACTGATTCAGGGATTCCTCTGAATTTGATGTTGTTACAGCACGATCGATCTTCCAAGTCAGCTAATTTTAGGTTGATTTGTTCGATGTCAGATGAATGATCCGCGTGAGCATCAATCAAATCATTATGTGCTGTTATTACATCTCCCATGTTAATTTCAATGTGATGTATTCTGCGTTCCTGTCGTTGTACCGCATTAGTGATTTGACTTAGCGATGTGGAGATGTCGTTATGTAAGGTTTGTCGCAGTGAGGTCAGCATATTTTTCATGAAAATTTCCATCAGCGGCTGGTCTGACACAGGAAATTAATCTATGTCAGGCAATACTGTGTGAAGTGGCTGAGGTGGGAGGTTTAGGGCCTGGAATGAGGGGTCAGGGTCCTGGTCAAGTCGTGGTCGAGACTTGGCTGGGCTGCTAGTTGTGGGGGATAATGGGGGTGACAACTCACAGGGTCCCCTGGATATAGGGATTGCCACAGCCTGGTATCTGCTTGCTGGGCAGTGTAGTCCCCCTCAGGTCTCCTGCTGTCTCCCTGGATGCTGCAGCTGGCGCCGTCTTGGATTCCCAGCCTGACGGCCGGGAAGAATTGAGTGAGTTTCCCCGGCTGCCCCGTGGCTTTCCTCCTGCGGGGCATGTCCGGAGAGGTGCGGGCACCCTTTAGGGAGGTCACTGTGGGGTTGTTGTCTCCCTGGGCCGGTATGTGCCGCGTTATTGCTGGCGGGTGGACGGAGCTCTCAGTGCAGAGCGTACATCCAGGAGCCGGCCACGCATGCGCCCTTTTGCTTGTGTCCCTTTAAATGGGCCAGAGTGTTGATGGGATGGTATCCTGCTGTTTGGGGTCCTCCTCCACTGCAATGATAAGCTCCCCTTCCATGGTGGTAATGTAGAGGAATGAATCAAATCATAGTGTATTATCCTTTAAAAACTGTTTTATTAATAAAAGTAATGCACTGACATATACTCTGTATATAAACCGCTTTGTGCACAAAATGCGTCCTCCAGATTTTTTTCCCAGGTGAAAACCCTAAGATTGCCAGCTGGTGTCAGTGTGGAACCATCGAGCCTTGTGACATCAAAGCCCCTCCCCTAAGTGTGAAATGCCCCTGGAACCTCCCATATTTATAATGTGAGCATCAGAGAAGCACCAACCAGGATCAGCTCCACCAATAATAACTATTCTTCCTTTTCCACGGTCTTCATCTGCTGGTAAATACACACGTCTGACCAACCCGTGGACTTGGAGCAGTTCCACCAGGTTCAAAATCATACACAAGTGATCTTAGTGCGGTGATCTCCTCCACCGTTCCTGTGTATTCTCTATAAAAGGCACGGCGGAGGAGATCACTTGTGTATTCCTCTACATTAACCACCCTGGAAGGGGAGCTTATCATTGGAGTGGAGGAGGACCCCAAACAGCAGGATACCATCCCATCCACACTCTGGCCCATTTAAAGGGACACAAGTGTTCTATGACCTTACTTAATGGTTTGGTCATATATTTGAGGTGAGTGCACCACCAGTGGGGGTGGGGGAGCGCGTTCATGCACGTTTTTCACACATAATATTTTTTAAGCACAAGATATTATACTTTAAAGTGAAATATGCGCGTTTGAAGGAATCCATATATGGACTTTTCTTTGGACCATTGTAACAATTATATGGACATTGCTGTTGGAAATTGTTGGTTGATTCACTTTTTCATTTATTTAGATATGTATTATAATTAGCAGCAATTGGGTGCACATATTGGTTGAATCATTTATCCTGATTTTATTTCATTCAATTTATTTGGATATACATTAGAAATAGCAGCAATTGGATACACACATCATGTCATTGTAAGTGAAGCGCGGCACATTGAGGTATTTAGATTTGTTGGCACACTAGGATGAGTATGTGTTAGGTGCAGGCCATTCACAATTAGCACTCGGTAAGATTTATCATTCACATAACAGCTCACAAGCTCACACTATTTTTTACTCAGGTAGATTAGCCTATGGGACTACAACTTCCAACATGCATTGACAGCTCTGAGACAGGATGGAGGCACAGAGACAGTGTTTACTTGGCTCTGACATACAGGCAGAACCCTATCATCTTCCAGCTGCTCTCTGTCTATGGCTACTCATCAAGTGTCAGTGCAGCACACTGTGGAGGAAAACATGCATGGTCCCTGCAGGAGCTGTCTGGTCCCTGTCATCGATCGTCAGGAGAAAGCACTCTGTCAGCTGGTACCTTCTGATGACAACAGCTAAAGGAGGGCTGCCGCGATCACCCCTTGACAGGCCATGTCCCCCCAGAGTACCGACCAATCACGGAAAGAGGTGGGCATTACAAGATTTCCTGGCATCAAATCATTTAGAAGTCCTGAGCTGGAGGAGGTGGGAGGAGGTAGGGGATCATCACTGTGGACAGAATTATGCCCCATGGCCTCACCCAGTGGTACTGTTGTTACCAGCGGCAGTTAGCCAGCCATCCTGCATGGTTACAAAACCAAAAGCTCAGCTGTCCGTGATGAATCCTAATTTCTGGGACTCAGCCTCTGACAACTGTCAGAAATCCATGAGCATCCCGAGCACTTCAGGACTGTTGGAATTATGCAAGCTCCCATTTTTCATCTCAGCTAGACTATAGAGCAGGCATCACCAAATGGTGGACCACGGTCCGAACATGGACCAAGTGACAGTCCTGTCCGAACCGCGGCCAAATCACCCAGCAGCCTTAGTGGACTTCCCTCCTCCCACCACCCCCGTCCTGCATGCACTCCTCCGCCATGGCCGCTGCTGAACCCCAGCAGGGAAGAGGGCAGGAGGAATGGAAAGAAGGACCCACCACCTGAATGCACCTGGTCACTCCTTTTTACCAGGAAAAGTTGGGCAGCTTCCACCCTCAGTGGAAACCCCCTATGCTTCTCATCCAATCTCTGAGCTCAGCGGAGGCAACCCAGAACATCCAGAAGAGGAGTTCCTGCCTCCAACCTCCCCCACCCCCACTGTGATCTCAATAGCAGCGGCAAAGACAACACAGTGTCCACCCTGGCACCCCCCTGCCCTCCACAATGTGTTTAGGTATGGGGAAGTGGGAGGGAGGAGCTGTGAATTGAGGGGCTGAGAAATGGAGGGCTGTGACATGAGGGGGAGGAGCTGTGAAGTGGGGGGCTGTGATAGGAGGTTGTTGTGATTTGAGACGGGGATATATAATACTGGGGTGCTGTAATGTGAGGAGAGCTGTGATATGGGGGGCTGTGAGGTGAGAGGAGGGAGCTGTGATATGGGGGAGTGAGAGGTGAGAGGAGGGAGCTGTGATATGGGGGGCTGTGAGGTGAGAGGAGGGAGCTGTGATATGGGGGGCTGTGATGTGAGAGGAGGGAGCTGTGATATGGGGGACTGTGAGGTGAGAGGAGGGAGCTGTGATATGGGGGGCTGTGAGGTGAGAGGAGGGAGCTGTGATATGGGGGGCTGTGATGTGAGAGGAGGGAGCTGTGATATGGGGGGCTGTGATATTAGGCCTGTGAGGTGAGAGGAGGGAGCTGTGATATGGGGGGCTGTGAGGTGAGAGGAGGGAGCTGTGATATGGGGGGATGTGAGGTGAGAGGAGGGAGCTGTGATATGGGGAGCTGTGAGGTGAGAGGAGGGGGCTGTGATATGGGGGGCTGTGAGGTGACAGGAGGGAGCTGTGATATGGGGGGCTGTGAGCTGAGAGGAGGGGGCTGTGATATGGGGGGCTGTGAGGTGAGAGGAAGGAGCTGTGATATGGGGGGATGTGAGGTGAGAGGAGAGAGCTGTGATATGGGGGCTGTGATGTTAGAGGGGGAGCTGTGATATGGGGGCTGTGAGGTAAGATGAGGGAGCTGTGATATGGGGCGCTGTGAGGTGAGAGGAGGGAGCTGTGATATGGGGAGCTGTAAGGTGAGAGGAGGGAGCTGTGATATGGGTGGCTGTGATGTTTGAGGGGGAGCTGTGATATGGGCGGCTGTGAGGTGAGAGGAGGGAGCTGTGATATGAGGGGCTGTGATGTTAGAGGGGGAGCTGTGATATGGGCGGCTGTGAGGTGAGAGGAGGGAGCTGTGATATGAGGGGCAGTGATGTTAGAGGGGGAGCTGTGATATGGGCGGCTGTGAGGTGAGAGGAGGGAGCTGTGATATGGGGGCTGTGATGTTAGAGGGGGAGCTGTGATATGGAGGGCAGTGATGTTAGAGGGGGAGCTGTGATATGGGGGGCTGTGAGGTGAGATGAGGGAGCTGTGATATGGGGGGCTGTGAGGTGAGAGGAGGGAGCTGTGATATGGGGGGCTGTGAGGTGAGAGGAGGGAGCTGTGATATGGGTGGCTGTGATGTTAGAGGGGGAGCTGTGATATGAGGGGCAGTGATGTTAGAGGGGGAGCTGTGATATGGGCGGCTGTGAGGTGAGAGGAGGGAGCTGTCAGGAATGGACTCGGCCAATGGTGGTGGGACTCACCTGCCTTGTGGGCTGCAGTACCCGGGCTGGCCAGCGGGTGCTCTCAGCAACCAGAGGCTCACTCCTGCAATCAGCCAAACACCTGAAGCTGACTGCAGGAGGTGTATTTAAGGAATGGCTAGACCTGCAGTCAGTGCCTTGGTGTATGTTTCCCATGAGCCCCTGTATCTTGTATCCTGTGTTCCTGGTCCTCCGCCTGTCTGATTTGTTGCCGACCCTGCCTGATCCTGACCTCTGCTTACCGTCTCCTGTTTAACCCCTGGCTTGCCTGACCATCCTGCTGCCTGATCCTCTGTACCGTGCTGCCCGTGAGTTACTGAACCTGGCTTGTGACCCTGACCATTCTCTTCCTGATCCTCTGTACCGCGCTGCCCGTGAGTTACTGAACCCAGCTTGTGACCCTGACCATTCTCTACCTGCTCCTTCGGTACCTTGCTGCCCGCACGTTGCTGACCTGGCCCGCCTGACCACGCTAACTATTCTGCCATCCATCCATCCTGCACGGATCCAGCCGTCCCTACTCACACCTTCTGCCTCTTCACATCAGGCTTTCTACCTGCACACACCTCCTGACGGATCCCTCTACCACGAGCAGGTGTACTCAGGGGCCGTGACCTGGTTCCTGTCTGCTCCAAGTCCATCCCCACCATCAAGGGCCCTGGTGAATAAGCAGACTGGGACTTAGACTCCGCGCCCTGAGGAATGCTGCCCTGGGGACCGCTAGAGGTACCACCAGACGGTCGTTACTGAACCCTACGGCCGGCCTGACCCTTCCACCTCTCCAGCCCTGACTACACCTGTGTTCCTGCACATACTAAGATTAGTGGAAGGTTGGTTTGTTCACTGTGCGTTATATATCTGGGTGGCTAATAATAATTATATTGTTATTATATCATACCTGAAGTCTGCGTTTCCCTGTGTCAGTCCACACATTTCTGGTCATACCCAGATTCCTGACAGGAGCTGTGATATGGGGGGCTGTGATGTTAGAGGGGGAGCTGTGATATAGGGGGCTGTGATGTGAGGAGAGCTGTGATATGGGGGGCTGTGATGTGAGAAGAGGGAGCTATGATATGGGGGGCTGTGAGGTTAAGAGGAGGGAGCTGTGATTTGGGGGGCTGTGAGGTGAGAGGAGGGAGCTGTGATATGGGGGGCTGTGAGGTGAGAGGAGGGAGCTGTGATATGGGGGGCTGTGAGGTGAGAGGAGGGAGCTGTGATATGGGGGACTGTGAGGTGAGAGGGGGAGATGTGATATGGGGGGCTGTGAAAGGAGAGGGATGTGATATGGGGGGCTGTGAGGTGAGAGGAGGGAGCTTTGATATGAGGGGCTGTGAGGTGAGAGGAGGGAGCTGTGATATGGGGGGCTGTGAGGTGAGAGGAGGGAGCTGTGATATGAGGGGCTGTGAGGTGAGAGGAGGGAGCTGTGATATGGGGAGCTGTGAGGTGAGAGGAGGGAGCTGTGATATGGGGGGCTGTGAGGTGAGAGGAGGGAGCTGTGATATGGGGGGCTGTGAGGTGAGAGGAGGGAGCTGTGATATGGGGGCTGTGAGGTGAGAGGAGGGAGCTGTGATATGGGGGGCTGTGAGGTGAGAGGAGGGAGCTGTGATATGAGGACTGTGAGGTGAGAGGAGGGAGCTGTGATAAGGTAGGCTGTGAGGTGAGAGGAGGGAGCTGTGATATGGGAGGCTGTGAGGTGAGAGGAGGGAGCTGTGATATGGGGGCTGTGAGGTGAGAGGAGGGAGCTGTGATATGGTGACTGTGAGGTGAGAGGAGGGAGCTGTGATATGGGGGCTGTGAGGTGAGAGGAGGGAGCTGTGATATGGGGGGCTGTGATGTGAGAGGAGGGAGCTGTGATATGGGGGGCTGTGAGGTGAGAGGAAGGGAATGTGATATGGGGGGCTGTGAGAGGAGGGAGCTGTGATATGGGGGGCTGTGATGTGAGAGGAGGGAGCTGTGATATGGGGGGCTGTGAGGTGAGAGGAAGGGAATGTGATATGGGGACTGTGAGAGGAGGGAGCTGTGATATGGGGGGCTGTGATGTGAGAGGAGGGAGCTGTGATATAGGGGGCTGTGAGGTGAGAGGAGGGAGCTGTGATATGGGGGCTGTGATGTGAAATACCTGAGTAATAGATAAAAAATGAGTTTCAAAATGATTCTTTGAGGGAGATTTGTGAGTTGTCGTGAAACTCATCCTGAACCATTTGTTCAATGTTTGTTCAGTACAGTATTTGTTGTATAATAATTTGTCCTTCTCATCCATTATAGAGGTGCTGTTGTCTGTGCTGAATATGTCTGAAACTAGAGTGTGTCAGAAGGGTTGGGAGGCTTGTAAGGTTGGGGCAACAACAAGGGACCAGTGGCAACTACTTGTCCCCGTGTGCGAAGCATAATAGATAGACGGAGGGACAGACAGACAGAGATAGAGTTTGCTGAAGGAACGCACATATATCCTACCCATTAAAGTGTACTTTACACCTTTTCCTGGCAAATTAGCCACTAAAGAGCCACAAAACCTGTTGATGTGTAACCTGTATTAATGAGCAATAAATGCCGACCTTCCTGAAGAAGCCACCTGGAAGCATCTGCAACATATCATTTAATGGAGGCCTCTGCTGACCACACACTGCTTCCATTTTGGGGTTTTCTCCTTTTTATTATTGTTCACTGGATCTGATCACAATAGTGCTGTGCAAGAATTTCCAGAAATCCCAATAAGTGTATATTGGTTGGTTTTTGTGAAGTTATATTGTCTACAAACTATGGTATAGATAATGGAATTTACACAGCTTTTACTTTCTGACTGCTCATCACATTTCTTGAGGTGCTAAAATACCAGGACAGTACAAACACCCCCAAATGACCCCTTTTCAGAAAGTAGACACCCTAAGCTATCTGCTGAGAGGCATATTGAGTCCATGGAAGATTTATTTTTTTCCCCAGGTTTTGCAAAATGACAAACATTTGGGTTTGTTTTTCACAAAGTTGTCACTTAAATGGTATATTGCTCACACAAGCCATGGGTATGTATGGAATTACACCCCAAAATACATTCTGCTTCTTCTCCTGAGTATGGGAATACCACATGTGTGAGACTTTTTGGGAGCCTAGCCACATACATGAATCCAATGACCACTTTGAAAGCCTGAAAGTGCGTAACTTCCTCATTTCACTTCCTCACTACCGATCACAGTTTCAGAGGCCCTGAAATGCCAGGATAGCATCCCCCCCCCCCCCCGAATGACCCCTTTTTGGAAAGTAGACATTACAAGAAATTTAAAAAGAGGCATGGAGAGTATTTTGCAGATCTAATTTTTTCTCACAAGGCTTCAAAATATAAAAAAAAAGAGAAGAAAAAATGTTTTTGTTTTCTTTCTTCAGGTTCCAAAAACTTGTGGCAACAAATGAGATCTGAAAAATACTCACCATGCTTCTTAACAAAGTCCTCGGGGTGCATACTTTCCAAAAAGGGGTCATTTGGGGGGGTTTGGTGCTATCCTGGCATTTCAGGGCCTCCGAAAATATGATAGGTAGTCAGGAAGTGTAATGAGGAAATAAAGCCCTTTAACAGCCTGAAGGTGTTTATTGGATTTTGGGGTCCTGTACTTGGCTAGACTGCCAAAATGTCTCTCACATGTGGTACCCCCATACTCAGTAGCAGAATGTATTTTGGGGAGTAATTCCACATATAAAAAATATTTTTTTGGTCATTTTCCAAAAACTTGTGGTAAAAAATAAAGTTTGGAGTGTCTACTTTCCAAAATGCGGTCATTTTGGGGGGTGGGGGCATATTATGCCAAGCATTAGAAGTTTATGCCACACATCACTCACTCTTCTAACCACCTGAAGACCAAGCCTTTTCTTACACTTTTTGTTCACATGAAAAAACAAAAACAGGGAGGAGTGCGCATGCGCGGCCGACGAGACGGACATACCGAGGTAGGGCTCCGTCTCCCCGTCGGGTGACACAGCAATGCGCCCACAGATCTTGGCCAGCGCAATCACGAGACGGGTATCGGGAGATACTTGTCGCCTAGGCAACCCTGCCCAGACTCGTCCCGGCTCGATCGGCGGCTGGCGGGGACAGTGAAGGGAGCTGCAGCTCCGTCTCTGACACAGGCCAAACTAGGACCCGCCCTCCATTCTCAGGCTGATACCCATATAACGCCGTAAGGTGCAAAGAGGGGGCCCTGATCACTGTGCCATTCCCCCCTGACAAAGCGGAGATGGTTAGGGGGCACCTCGCCACCAGCCCCCGCCACTAAATAAATCTATTAAGGAGGCACTGGCAAAGGCCTCCACCAAGATGGCTACCGCTCCAGCACGCGGCAGCAAGCAGGCTGCAGAACCTCATGAAGCCCTGCAGGATACATTGTCCAGCCATCCCTGTGCATCGGAGGGTGAGTCGGATATTGACCCAGACACCCCCACTCACGTCTTAACACCTGACCTTACATCCCCAGACCTTTTGGCATGCTTTGAGAGGATGCTACACAAAGCACTGAAGCAAACCTCTGACCGCATCACTGCTACACTGTCTAGAGAAATCCGTGAACTAGGACAGCGTACTGCCGACCTTGAACAGAGATTAGACGATCTTGATGCCTCAATTCAGACACATGCTGATGACCTTGACCTCTGACGTGATGAAACCGCTACGCTGCTAACACGCTTGGAGGACTTTGAAAATTGGGCAAGGCATTCGAATTTACGAATCCGTGGCCTCCCAGAATCGATCGTCGATGTCCAATCAAGCGTCACATTTTCTCTTACGTGTGGGGCACTGCCCACCCCCGTATACCCCGCTCCACCCTTTACCAATCCAAGCTCCGCGGCGGTCTTGGTCTTCCTGATATCATTAAATATTACCAGGCGGCGCACTTAGCTCAGTTAAATACGATGCGACCTATGAAATTCCGCAATGGGTTGTTCTTGAATCCATAGAATGTGACTCCCTGTCCACAGCTAATTTGCTTTGGTTAAGACCAATTGATCGCCGCTCAATAACAAATCCCATCACCTCTCACTTTCTATCACTGTGGGACAAACTGAAGACCCGCTACCTTCTCTAATCATTACATAAACCCCTACTTTCGTATCTCAAGAACCCAGCTTTTCCCCCCGCATGGTCATCGCCAATCTCATTCAAAATATGGACCTTGGCAAACCTTCTCCGTACCCATCATTTCCTGCAGAGGAACAAATTCAAATCCTTCGCTTCATTACAAGAAACACATAGCCTCCCAGCATCTAAAATATTCAGATATTTACAATTATAACACTTTTACGGCCCCTACACTATAACATCTAACCAAACTAACACCATGTCTCCCTTTGAACGGGCCTGTTATAAAGATCCCCATAGACACGGCCTCATATCCTGCCTGTATTCCCTTCTTACAACTTCGATCACCGCGTCTCCCCCTTCATATACTCGCAGGTGGGAAAAAGACCTAAATAGACAATTAGATCCATCTGATTGGGACCACATCTGGGCCAACACAAAATCTTCACAGAATATTGTAGCCTTGGAAACCAACTATAAAGTTCTAACTCGTTGGTACTTGCTTCCAGCGAGAATTGCAAAATACACTCCTAACTACCCCCCTAACTGTTTTAGAGGCTGTGTAGACCCGGGAACACACTATCACGTATGGTAGGACTGTCTAATAGCCCAAACCTTCTGGGCTGATGTCTTTACTATGATATCCAAACTTTGCGCAAACCAGCTCCAACCTACCCCGACAACAGCTCTTCTCAATCTATGCCCCCCTGGAGTGACTACGTCGCAATTCAAACTCATCCTGCAAGTAACCACAGCAGCCAAGCAGGTTATAGCAAAATCCTGGAAATCCCCCACTCTAAGCATTGCTGCTGTTAAAACTAGAGTAACGCAAGCCATGATACATGCAAAGGTGGAAGACACAATCCTTGATACAATCCCTCAGTTCCTGAATGTTTGGAATCCCTGGGTAGAATGTTTCCTCCCGCAAAATTTTGATAAATCACTTCTTCTTCCCTAATATGCAAACTGTACATTTTCAGTATTAATCTGGTACCACCACTAACCAAACACGCAAATTACTATATCTTTCCCTGACAACCATGGAGTCATCCCCATCACCCCCCATCTCACCCCCCTCCCCTCCCTGGTCCTCCTCTGTCTGCCCCTAACTCCCCATGTGGCATGGGAGAGTCCTTACCCCCGCTGATCTTTCTCATTGCGATATGTCAATACCTCTTGTTGATAATTTTTATTCATTTGACATCATAAGTTGTGCTGCTCTGATTTTTTGACCCGTGCTCTTCCTCTCTATACAAGGACATTAATATGGTACATATTTTTTCCCCTGGATCTTGCTGTCAATATAATGTCCAATGCCTACTGTTAATGTCTCTCTCCCTATGGTGTAATCCCAATAAAATGTTTGAACAAGAAAAAACTGTATTTTTTGCTAGGAAATTACTTTGAACTCCCAAACATTATATATATTTTTTTAAAATCAGACACCCTAGTGAATAAAATGGTGGGTGCTGCTATTTTTTATGTCACATAGTACTCGCTTAGCGATTTTTCAAACGCAAATCTTTTGAAAAAAATACACTTTTTTTACTTTTAATGCACAAAAACACAATATTGGCCAATTATTTGGTAAAATATAAAAGATGATGGTATGCTGAGTAAATAGATACCAAACATGACATGCTTTAAAACTGCACATGCCCCGTGCAATGGTGACAAACTGCATACGGTATCTATTCATCAAGACTCTGCACAGTGGGAGTGCCGTAGCATCCCAGGAAGGGGGATGGGCATCTAGTGTAAGGATTTGAGATTTATCCCAGTTAATATGCAAACCAGAATGTGTGCCAAATTCCTCTACAGTATGGAGGGCAGCGACCAGGGAAGGGCCTGTGTCAGCCAGATACAGAAGCATATCGTCCGCGTACATTCCAACCGACTCTACCAAGGAGCCAATCTGAAGACCTCGAATATCAGGGTGCAACCGCCAACAAGGAGGCTAGGGGTTCCGCAGCCAGTGCATATAACATGGGGGGACAGCAGGCAACCCTGTCTTGTCCCACAATTTAGATGGAACGCGTCTGAGATCCACTCATTGACAGCCACTCTAGCAATAGGAATACAGTAATCGTACCCATTTTATAAAGTGAGGCCCAAAGCCAAAACACTCCAAACAGGCCCACAGATAGTCCCATTCAATTGAGTCAAACGCCTTGGCCGCATCCAGAGTCACCACCGCCATAGCACCAACCTCATCATGTGTGGCCTGCGGGTTCATGTACAGTCATCTGATATTCATTGTTGTGTTTTCTCTGGCATAAAACCCGTCTGGTCCCGGTGTACCAGGGATGGAATAACTTGACCAAGGCGAGTCACCAATACCTTAGCTAGAATTTGAATATCTACCTGTAGAAGGAAAATAGGTTTGTATGCATCTGGACTGGTAAGATCCTTGTCTGGTTTGGAGATCACAATAATTAAGGCTTCATGCATTGAATCCTGGAGTTTCTCCTCACTAAAGATACATTCATACAGAGACAATAATTCTGGGATTAATACCTCTGAATAGGTGGAATAGAAGTCTAAGGGAATATCATCCCAGCCGGTGCCTTCGTGGGGGAAAGAGTAGAGATTGCAGCTGCAATCTCCTCAACTGTGACAGGAGCCTCCAGAGCAACTCGCTGGGATGCAGACAACCGCGGGAGAGAGATGGATTGCAGATATGCACGGGTATGTTGAGGGGTAACCGTGGCATGGGAGGCATAAAGAGAACTATAGTAGCGTTCAAACGCTGCGGCAGTATGTTCCAGGTCAGTAATCTGGGCCCCATTTGAGTCAACAAGGGAGACCACTACTGGGGGGTTTGATTTTGATGGGCCAAATAAGCTAATAATCGACCCACATGCTCTCCGTGTTCAAAAACACGCTGCCTGCTAAAAAACAAATATTGCTTAGCTCTCTCCAAATGAAGTTGGTCTACAATGCGTGTATGGGAGCGCAATATCGCGGCGTTCGCAGGAAAGGGATCAGTCTGAAAGGCATCAGTTAGCAGGGATAGATGTTCCACAGCTTGTTCCAGGGCTAGTCTAGAGGAGGTCTTTGATACATATAGACAGCACCATACGGGCATGTGTGGCAGTGAAGGGATTAGGTGTAGTGGGCTGGGTCTGCTGAGTGAAGCCGTGTGGCAGTGAAGGGGTTAGGGGTAGTGGGCTGGGTCTGCTGAGTGAAGCCGTGTGGTAGTGAAGGGGTTAGGTGTATTGGGCTGGGTCTGCTGAGTGAAGCCGTGTGGCAGTGAAGGGGTTAGGTGTATTGGGCTGGGTCTGCTGAGTGAAGCCATGTGGCAGTGAAGGGGTTAGGTGCAGTGGGCTGGGTCTGCTGAGTGAAGCCGTGTGGCAGTGAAGGGGTTAGGTGTAATGGGCTGGGTCTGCTGAGTGAAGCCGTGTGGCAGTGAAGGGGTTAGGGGTAGTGGGCTGGGTCTGCTGAGTGAAGCCATGTGGCAGTGAAGGGGTTAGGTGTAATGGGCTGGGTCTGCTGAGTGAAGCCGTGTGGCAGTGAAGGGGTTAGGTGCAGTGGGCTGGGTCTGCTGAGTGAAGCCGTGTGGTAGTGAAGGGGTTAGGCATAGTGGGCTGGGTCTGCTGAGTGGAGCTGTGTGATAGTGAAGGGGTTAGGTGTATTGGGCTGGGTCTGCTGCATGAAGCCCTGTGGTGGGCTGGATCTGCTGAGTGGAGCCATGTGTGGTAGTGAAGGGGTTAGGTGCAGTGGGCTGGGTCTGCTGAGTAAAGCCGTGTGGCAGTGAAGGGGTTAGGTGAATTGGGCTGGGTCTGCTGAGTGAAGCCGTGTGGTAGTGAAGGGGTTAGGTGAATTGGGCTGGGTCTGCTGAGTGAAGCCGTGTGGCAGTGAAGGGGTTAGGTGCAGTGGGCTGGGTCTGCTGAGTTGTTAACAACCGCCTGGCAGTACCTCTAGCAGTCCACAGGACAGGATTCCCCAGAGTGCGGAGTCTAAGCCCCAGTCTGCTTGCTCACCAGGGCCCCCGATGGTGGGGATGGACTTGGAGCAGGCAGGAACTAGGTTGCGGCCCCTGAGTACACCTGCCTGTGGTAGAGGGATCCGCCAGAGGTATATGCAGGTAGAGAGCCTGACGTGAAGAGGCGGAAGGCTGGAGCCGGGATGGCTGGATCCGTGCGGGATGGATGGCAGAGTAGTAAGCGTGGTCAAATGGGCCTGGTCAGCAACAGTGGGATCAGCGTAGTACAAGGCAGCAGGCAGAAGAGTAGTCAGGTCACTCGCCAGGGTCGGTAACAGTAGTTCAGATCAGGTTTAGGGATATCCAAAAGAGAGGTCAAACTAGCCAGGGGGTCAGAGCAGGAGAAGTCAGCAGAGGTCAGGATCAGGCAAAGTCAGCAACGAATCTCAAATAGCAGGAATACAGGAACAACGACCATACGGCAATGAGTGTATGTGCAGGGCAGGTTTAAATAGTGCGCCCTGCCCTGCCATTGGTGCCAGGTGAGTGTCCACGATCGTGAGTGCGCATTCGCGGCCGCCGCCGTCCAGGTCCTAGTGACTGCCGGCTAGTATGGATCGGTGCTCCACGCATGCCACTCGTCGCTGCGATCCCTGACATGAGTGAAGTCGTGTGGTGAGCTGGGTGTGCTGAGTGAAGCCGTGTGGCAGTGAAGGGGTTAGGTGCAGTGGGCTGGGTGTGCTGAGTGAAGCCGTGTGGTGGGCTGGGTGTGCTGAGTGAAGCCGTGTGGTGGGCTGGGTGTGCTGAGTGAAGCCATGTGGTGGGCTGGGTGTGCTGAGTGAAGCCGTGTGGTGGGCTGGGTGTGCTGAGTGGAGCCGTGTGGTGGGCTGGGTGTGCTGAGTGGTGCTGGGTGTGCTGAGTGAAGCCGTGTGGTGGGCTGGGTGTGCTGAGTGGAGCCGTGTGGTGGGCTGGGTGTGCTGAGTGGAGCTGTTTGCCTCTCCTGGGGGAAGGCTGATCTCTGAAGTTGCTCCCAGAGTTACATTTCTTTTTCTCTGATTTCAGTAAAAGTCAGTCCTCATCTCCAGAAGCAGAGAAAACATGGACTTCCCACCCAGACCCAGCACAAGGACTTGTTGGAGAATGTATTTACTGGATGAGATTGATGCCGTCTTCTTGCTCTCTGGGGGTCTGGACAGTGATGAAGCCCCCATTACCAGACAGAATATATTATCTATGAGGACATATCTGGTATAAAGAGAAATCCTAAAAGCGACCTCCTTCCCAGAGGTGTTCAGAGTGTGCTGAAGTGTCAGTCCTGGGACAGGGACTAGTAGGAGGAGGGGGAGGGAAGGACAGATGGCTCTCACAAGGCAGGCATGGGGGAAGGGAGCATGAAACCAGGGGAAGGGGGGGAGAGGAGTTGATGGAGGAGACAAATCGATCGTTATCACACTGCAGGGGGAGGGGGGAGAGGAGTGGATGGAGGAAACACATTGATTGTTATCACACTGCAGGGGAAGTGAGGGGGGAGAGGAGTGGATGGGGGAGACACATCGATCGTTATCACACTGCAGGGGAAGGGAGGGGGGAGAGAAGTGGATGGAGGAGACACATTGATCATTATCACACTGACAATAAGTCGGTGTAGATCTGCTCATATCCCCTGCAGTAAAGTGCTCAGCTCCCCGAGGCTGATCATCTGCCTGCCCACAGCAGGGCTAAATGTCAAAGAAAACCACCAGCCCGGCACACCCAACTGCATGTCCCGGGCGTCGGGCGATATGATTGGCACATCCCTGCCTACTTTTAGTGCGATTTTAGCCCATTGAAAACCAATGGACTGAAATGTCAGAGTTTCGACCCGCAGGTGAGTCTCATAGGAATGCACAGCGACTTCTTGTACGATTCAGTTCCAGGCGTCATGTGAACCGGCCCTAAACGTTCAGACGGAGGAAGAGAAGGAAGTGCTGTTAGCCGACATGGACGGCTTCTCCTGTTTTCATGCAGCTCTGACCTGACCGGGAGAAAGTTCAGCTTTACAGACCCATTCTCAGTCAGGACAGCGCTGTTACTCGGCAGATGATTCTCAGTCAGGACAGCGCTGCCAGGTGGCAGACGATTCTCAGTCAGGACAGCGCTGTCACTCGGCAGACAATTCTCAGTCAGGACAGTGCTGCCACTCGGCACACGATTCTCAGTCAGGACAGTGCTGCCACATGGCAGATGATTCTCAGTCGGGACAGCGCTGCCACGTGGCAGGTGATGCTAAGTCAGGACAGTGCTGCCACGTGGCAGACAATTATCAGACAGGACAGCGCTGCCACGTGACAGACGATTCTCAGTTGGGACAGTGCTGCCACTCGGCACACAATTCTCAGTCGGGACAGCGCTGCCACGTGGCAGACGATTCTCAGTCCGGACAGCGCTGCCACTCAGCACACGATTCTCAGTCGGGACAGCGCTGGCACTCGGCACGCGATTCTCAGTCGGGACAGCGCTGGCACTCGGCACACAATTCTCAGTCGGGACAGCGCTGCCACGTGGCAGACAAAGCTTCACTTTCACACACTTTGCTGTCTATCACAGTTTATATGGAACTAACCTGCAGTCTCCTGAACACGCAGATCTTGCTGCTAACAAGTTCCTCTCTCACTGCAGCTCATCAGGGCACACTGGAAGGAGGATTGTGACAGACGCACCCACAAGAAGTGGAGGTCACGTTTCCTGTGTATGCCTTGCAAGTGGGTTTGGTCGCAGACTGGAGCTCCACTCTGGACAGGAAACATGTAACATGTAATCATATTTCCTCATAAATTTAGTCCAAAATGTCTCCCGCTCTGTGTCTTTGGTAGAAAATAATCCCAATAAATTAATTGGTTTACATGAAAGTTATAATGTCTACAAATGGCGGGAAAGATACTGGAATATTTTTATATATACTAGTAATAGTAATGGCGGCGATCAGCGACTTATAGCGGGACTGCGGGGGGCATTCTGGCACTGAGAGGGAACTGACATCCCCAGTGACACCAATACAGTGATCAGTGCTAATAAAAAGCCCCGACACTGTACTAATGGCACTGGCAGGAAGGAAGAGCGCTCACTCTCTGAAGGGGAGAGTATTGGTAATCCAGGGGTAGCAGGATAGCACAGTCTCCTCTCAGCAGAACCTCCCAGGGAACATTACAATAGAAAAGATAGAGAACATCGCCCCAAAAATGTCTTTACCATCCAGGAGAATGGTGATGTATTGACACGTGTGCAGGAGGGTTAGAGCAGCACGTCTCTGGAAGGATTTGGAAGTAAAACACTCTTCAGCCGCAGCACAAGCTTCCAGGAAACAATAACCATTCCTATACAGTGACAGAGCTCTGAGCAATCAGCAGCAGGAATAGGTCATTGTGGCCAGCTTGGGCTGTTCAACATCTGTGCTACTCTGAGGATTGGAGAGCTTTCTCCTGACCATTCTCCAGAGATGAACAGCAAATGCAGCAATATAACAATCCCCTCTCATCACAGAGTACTCACTGTCCCTGCACTGTCCTCTAAGTAGCATTAACAGTAGTAGAAATCCTCCCCCCCTCTCTCTCTCCCTCTCTCTCTCCCCCCCTCTCTCTCTCCCCTCCCTCTCTCTCTCCATATTTCTCCCCCCTCCCCCCTCTCTCTACCTCCCTATCCCTCTCTCCTCCTCTCTCTCCCCCCCCCTCTCTCTCCCCCCTCTCTCTCTCTCCCCAACCGGAAATGTCTCCTCCCCCATGTGTGTCCTTCTTAGCTCTCTTCCTTTTCCTTCCTCCACAGCCAATCCTAAGTTTAGCTACAGCAGTGCTGCTATGGGTGGATCCTTCTCAGCTGTAGCAACAGCCAATCAGAGCACAATCCTGTTTTTTTCCTGTCTGTCACTCACAAATAGAAAAGAGATAACAAATGCCTTGCAACTGCTGCATAAAAATTAAAGCAACTATCACTCTTCTACAATAGTATCTACTGGTGACTCCAATATCACTTGTAGTGCTATTTGTACACTCTTTGCATCTACTGGGGTATGATGGCATCACCTGTATAGTAATTAGGAGCAGAGTCCTTATAATCTAACAAGCGCTAGTACCTCCACTCAATTGGGACTTGTGGATAATAAGTGAAATCCCAACTGAGAAATGTATCATCCACATAGACAGCAATCCACACAGCATTGTATATGAAAGTCCATGTATTGAAGAAATCACATTCAGTGACCCATCCAACATAAAGTATCTTACAACATTAATAGTCTTGTTTGCATGTCTCAGTGAGGGGAGGCTGCAACACTTACAGTCTGAGCTCTCTTTCTCAGGAAAGACACACACTTCCTCCTTTTTTCACAAGTCCTCACTCTCATGACCTCATCCTCAGTGCCCAGAGAGCTTAGCAGCCATATTTACTTCCGCCTGGCAGTACTAGGGTTGTTGGTTCAAATCCCAGCCACGGTGCCACCTGCCTGGAGTTTGCATGTTCTCCCTGTGCCTGTGCGGGTTTCCTCCGGGTACTCTGGTTTCCTCCCACACTCCAAAGACATGCTGGTAGGTGAATTGGCTCCTGTCTAAATTGTCCCTAGTATGTGTATGTATGAATGTAAGTTAGGGACCTTAGATTGTACGCCCCTTGAGGGTTAGGGACTGATGTGAATGTACAATATATATGTAAAGTGCTGCGTACATTGACAGCGCTATATATGTATCTGAAATAAATAAATAAATAAAATAAATAAATATTGCAAAAGGGCAAAACACACAATGCATAATAGAAATATACACTGGAAAATGGGCAAAGAAATCATCACATCACTACATTCTCCGCCTGCTGAAAATCCTTCCGACCCGGCAAGGATATACACATAAAACAACAAAACACAGCAAGCTAACAACATTGTCGCCTTCTGCAGACCACTTCTCCAGAAGCAATCTATTACAGAGATTAGCTGCAAAGAAAACATGGATAGTAACAAATAGGTATCATGCTAACCAGTCTAGAATGGGCTGTAATCATGTCCATCAGAACATGAGGTTGTACAGCGTAGCAGGGTCTTCCCAAGGTGTCATAAGTAAACATTGGTGGAGGTCCTCGAACATGATCAGCTCTCCACAAGCCCTCAGGCATTAGTTCAGATAAATCTGGGACTGCACTAGTGGGAAAAATTGGTGCTCCAATCATGCCTGGAACTGTAGGCACAAAGGTTCGGGCTGTTGGTTCAAAAGCAGGAGTAGTTGGGTTCAGAACTCCCCTCTGAGGAAGGCTCCCATTAGTAATAGGTGAAGGAGCCTGTACAGGAGACTCTGGTGGAGGTGTAAACCAGTCATTGTCATCACACTGTTCTCCACTGTCTGCACAAGGCACATCATTAGAAACTATAGCAATATCAGGTTGTGGCTCCTCATCTGCAGTAGCAACTTGTGGTACTGGCAGCAAGTGATTTCTATGCCAGGCTTTGATCCGACCCTCAGGTCCTCGAATCCGGTAGACTGGAATTCTAGGCAGTTTTTCTATAACTTCAAACAACTCATTTATCCAGTGATCAGCTAACTTATCTTTGGCTGAGGGTCCCAAATTGTGAAAAAGCACTTTATCACCAGGTTGCAAGTCTTTGTAATGAACTTTGACATCAAAGCATCTTTTATTGGCAGCATTTATTTTTGCAGAATTTTTCTCAGCCACTGGATAGGCCTCTTGTAAACTATGTTTGAGTCGTGCCACATACTGGTAGTGATTTCTATGTTCCACTCCATCAGTAGACACATGCAACTGAATGTCAATAGGCAGACGGGCTTCTCTCCCAAACATGAGAAAATAAGGAGAGAAACCAGTTGACTCATGTCTGGTACAATTATAGGCATGTACCATAGCTCCAACATGTCGGCTCCAGGTTTGTTTAGCACCATTAGGGAGGGTATCCAACATATTCAACAAGGTATGATTGAAACGCCAACATATTCAACAAGGTATGATTGAAAGGCTCAGGGAGAGCATCACCCTCTGGATGATGAGGTGTGGTTCAGCTCTTGTCAATATTAACCATTAGCCGCCCGGCCAATGGCCGTTTGGCGGCTTGAAATGCGCTCCTGTATTCCGGGTGCACGCCATTTGGCGTGCTCCCGCACATGCGCAGTTTGTGGCACAGCAGAGCGGCGCAGCAGCGGGATCTGTCACGGGCCGTGCACCTCGGACACGGCCGATGACAGATCCGAGTACCGGCTCCCGTAGCTGGTACCATGTGACCTGCTGTGACCAATCACAGCAGGTCACATGATAGTTGTATACAATGGATGGCTTCATTCATGATGCCATCCATTGTATACTAGTGCCTAGCTGTGAATGGTCACAGCAGGTCACATGCACATGTCATGTGATTAGCTGTGACCAAATCACAGCTAAGCACAAAAAAAAAAAAAAAAGCTGAATGAATCGATTTCATTCAGCTAAATGCTTGCTTATAGCAAAGTAATTCTTTGCTATAAGCAAACTGTGTATAAAAAAAAAAAAAAAAAATACCGATCACTCCCCCAAAGTAGTACAATGTTACTATGGTAACATTGTACTTCTTTGGTCATAGTAAAATATGAAAAAAAAATCTTTAAAAAAATGTAATAAAAAATTAAATATAATAAAAAAAAGAAAAAAAAAAAATATATATATATTTTTTTCATACTGTCACCAGTCAGTGTCCATGTTCACCGCCATGCCAGTTATATGAAGACGCTGTACTGCACTGGTGACAGTATGTAAAAAAAAAAATTGTGAAAATAATTTTTTTAATTTTTTTATTTTCCAAAAAATTATGACAAAAAAATACAACTTCAAAAAACTCGCCATGCCTCTTATAAAGTACGTCGGACTGTCTACTCTGCAAAAAGGGGTAATTTGGGGGATATCTGTACTATTCTGACATTCTTGGACCTCAAGAAATTAGATTGGCTGTCAGTACTTCAGGATTGATCAATTATCAGATCTATCCCATAGTTTGTGAACTCTATAACTTTCCTACAAACTAAAAAATACATCCTAATTTGGGTTATTTTCACCAAAGACATGGAGCAGAATACATCTCGGCCTAAATTTATGAAGAACAATTATTTATTTGTAAACTTTTATAACAGAAACAAAGAAAAATGTGTTTTTTTTTCAAAATTTTTGGTCTTTTTTTGTTAATTTAGCAAAAAATAAAAACCCCAACGGTGATTAAATACCACCAAAAGAAAGCTCTAGTTGTGTGAAGAAAATGATAAAATTTTAGTTTGGGTACAATGTTGTATGACCGCGCAATTGTCATTCAAAGTGTGAGAGCGCTGAAACCTGAAAAATGGACTAGGCAGGAAGGTGTAAAATCACACGGTATTGAAAAGGTTAAGCAATGTTAACAGCTCTTTAATTAGGTGACTTTCAAAGTCCCGCCCCTGGTCAGAGTGAAGTCGAGTTGGCAGTGCATAATGAACAAAAAACTTCTCCCACAACACTTTGGCCACAGTTACTGCTTTTTGATCTTTGCTGGGATAGGCTTGAGCATATCGAGTGTAGTGATCAGTCACAATCAAAACATTTCCCACACCGCTGCTGTCATTATCAATACACAAAAAGTCCATGCACACTAAATCCATTGGACCAGAACTTTTCAAGTGTTCCATAGGAGCAGCTTGAGTAGGCAAAGTTTTCCATTGCAGACATCTCACACAACGGCTGCAATTAGAGATGAGCGAATTATTGAAAAATTTGATTTGACTGATTCGGCGAATTCGTGAAAAAAATTTGATTCGAGTCGAATATATTCGCTGCAAATTTAACTTATAAAAGGGTGTTTCTAGGCTTCAGAGAGCCTTTATATTAGTGCAGAACACTGTACCTTTAATTTAAATGTCCTTGGAGTCTGCTGGGGAAGAGAAATAATACTGTCAGTCAGTATGACATGCAGATGAGTGCCGTCGATCTTAGAATCACCGCACACTTCACTCATTTGGCCAGTCACGGGGCCAAAACCAGAGTGTGGAGCCACAGTGTGGCGGTGGAGGCAGCAGCAATGGGAGGCCATACAGCACCCTATGACAAAATAGAACCCAGCAGCAGTGTGAGGAGACCTGAAAGTGGCACATGGCAGAGTGTGGCGATGGAGACAGCAGCAATGGGAGGCCGTACAGGGACCCATGAGACACTGTGGACCTGGCAGCAGCATGAGGAGGCGGTACAGGGGCCCATGACAGATTAGGGGCCTGGCCGCAGCAATGTGAGGCCCATAATCTGCCAGCACCCTATGACAAAATGGAACCCAGCAGCAGTGTGAGGAGACCTGAAAGTGGCACATGGCAGAGTGTGGCGATGGAGACAGCAGCAATGGGAGGCGGTACAGGGACCCATGACACACTGTGGACCTGGCAGCAGCGTGAGGAGGCGGTACAGGGGCCCATGGCAGATTAGGGGCCTGGCAGCAGCAATGATAGGCCCGTAATCTGCCAGCACCCTATGACAAAATGGAACCCACCAGCAGTGTGAGGAGACCTGAAAGTGGCACATGTTTGGGGCATGATTCATGGCGGATTTAGTCAGTTGTGTCAGGAACTGGTGGTTTGAAATCCAGACTAATCCCCGCCTGATTCATTTTCACAAACGTGAGTCTCTCCACACTTTGGGTGGACAGTCGTGTCCTCCGCGGAGTTACAATACCTCCTGCCGCACTAAACACGCGCTCCGATGCCACGCTACTGGCCGGGCATGACAGCCTTTCAAGGGCAAATTCAGCTAGTTGGGGCCAAAGGTCAAGTTTCGTTGCCCAGTAGTCAAGGGGATTGTCTACCTCGGTTGGCAGGGTGCTGTCCAAGTAGGCCCAAGCCTGTTGTTTGAGCTCCTGCTCCAGGTCCACCTGATGCTGCTGCTGCTGCTGCTGCTGCTGCTGCTGCTGCTGCGGCTGGTTAGTAGTTTCCTCACTGCGCTGGTGAAGAAAGCTACTCATCATCGACTGCAGACTGAGGCAGCCGCTGCTGGTGGAGCTGCCACTGCTCCTACCACCCCACCCCTCCCCTGCTGCCATGGCAGCGGAACGCGAGCGCACAGGGCCCACAGTGTCTGAGGATGGACGTTGGCGCAGAAAGGCAGAGACCAACTGACTACATAGGTGGTTTTTATAGTACTTTATTTTGGCCTCCCTCTCAGCAGGTGTGAAAAAGGACACCATTTTTGAACGGTAGCGAGGGTCCAACAAGGTGGACAGCCAAAAGTCATCCCTCTGTCTGATGGTTATTATTCGGCTGTCGCTACGCAAGCAACCGAGCATGCTATGGGCCATTTGTGCCAAGGAATGCGAGGGACTCCCTGCCTCCATCTCCACAGCATACTGCCACGGTGCGTCTGGGTCCTCTGTCTCCTCCTCCTCTACCAGATGCTCCTGCTCCTCCACTCCTGTCCGCTGAGTGGAAAAACCACCCATTTCACTCAATAATTCCTGAGCACCAATGTCCTCCTCTAGCTCCTCCTCTTCTTCCTGTCCTGCCCCCACAGGGGTCATGTGGCGTTGAGATCTGTGCGCCACGTCTACCGCACCCTGACCAGCCATTGTTAACAGAATTTGTTCCAGGACGTGCAACAGAGGAATGACGTCGTTCATCCCATAGTCCTGCCGACTCACGAATAGCGTGGCCTCCTCAAAGGGCCTGAGCAAGCGGCAGGTGTCACGCATGAGCTGCCAATGGCTGACATCGAAGTTACACAGGGGAGTACCTTTATCCGCTTGTAACATCAGGAAATCGGTGATGGCCTTTCGCTGTTCGTAAAGGCGGTCTAACATGTGTAGGGTTGAATTCCACCTTGTTGCAACGTCACAGCATGAGGAGTCGGTACGGGGGCCCATGGCAGATTACGGGCCTGGCAGCAGCAATGGGAGGCCCGTAATCTGCCAGCACCCTATGACAAAATGGAACCCAGCAGCAGTGTGAGGAGACCTGAAAGTGGCACATGGCAGAGTGTGGCGATGGAGACAGCAGCAATGGGAGGCGGTACAGGGACCCATGACACACTGTGGACCTGGCAGCAGCGTGAGGAGGTGGTACAGGGGCCCATGGCAGATTACAGGCCTGGCAGCAGCAATGGGAGGCCCGTAATCTGCCAGCACCCTATGACAAAATGGAACCCAGCAGCAGTGTGAGGACACCTGAAAGTGGCACATGGCAGAGTGTGGCGATGGAGACAGCAGCAATGGGAGGCCGTACAGGGACCCATGACACACTGTGGACCTGACAGCAGCGTGAGGAGGTGGTACAGGGGCCCATGGCAGATTAGGGGCCTGGCCGCAGCAATGGGAGGCCTGTAATCTGCCAGCATCCTATGACAAAATGGAACCCAGCAGCAGTGTGAGGACACCTGAAAGTGGCACATGGCAGAGTGTGGCGATGGAGACAGTAGCAATGGGAGGCGGTACAGGGACCCATGACACACTGTGGACCTGGCAGCAGCGTGAGGAGGCGGTACAGGGGCCCATGGCAGATTAGGGGCCTGGCCGCAGCAATGGGAGGCCCGTAATCTGCCAGCATCCTATGACAAAATGGAACCCAGCAGCAGTGTGAGGACACCTGAAAGTGGCACATGGCAGAGTGTGGCGATGGAGACAGCAGCAATGGGAAGCCGTGCAGGGACCCATGACACACTGTGGACCTGGCAGCAGTGTGAGGAGGCGGTACAGGGGCCCATGGCAGATTAGGGGCCTGGCCGCAGCAATGGGAGGCCCGTAATCTGCCAGCATCCTATGACAAAATGGAACCCAGCAGCAGTGTGAGGAGACCTGAAAGTGGCACATGGCAGAGTGTGGCGATGGAGACAGCAGCAATGGGAGGCGGTACAGGGACCCATGACACACTGTGGACCTGGCAGCAGCGTGAGGAGGCGGTACAGGGGCCCATGGCAGATTAGGGGCCTGGCCGCAGCAATGGGAGGCCCGTAATCTGCCAGCATCCTATGACAAAATGGAACCCAGCAGCAGTGTGAGGAGACCTGAAAGTGGCACATGGCAGAGTGTGGCGATGGAGACAGCAGCAATGGGAGGCCGTACAGGGACCCATGAGACACTGTGGACCTGGCAGCAGCATGAGGAGGCGGTACAGGGGCCCATGGCAGATTAGGGCCTGGCCGCAGCAATGTGAGGCCCGTAATCTGCCAGCACCCTATCACAAAATGGAACCCAGCTGCAGTGTGAGGACACCTGAAAGTGGCACATGGCAGAGTGTGGCGATGGAGACAGCAGCAATGGGACGCGGTACAGGGACCCATGACACACTGTGGACCTGGCAGCAGCGTGAGGAGGCGGTACAGGGGCCCATGGCAGATTAGGGGCCTGGCCGCAGCAATGGGAGGCCCGTAATCTGCCAGCATCCTATGACAAAATGGAACCCAGCAGCAGTGTGAGGAGACCTGAAAGTGGCACATGGCAGAGTGTGGCGATGGAGACAGCAGCAATGGGAGGCGGTACAGGGACCCATGACACACTGTGGACCTGGCAGCAGCGTGAGGAGGTGGTACAGGGGCCCATGGCAGATTACAGGCCTGGCAGCAGCAATAGGAGGCCCGTAACCTGCCAGCACCCTATGACAAAATGGAACCCAGCAGCAGTGTGAGGAGACCTGAAAGTGGCACATGGCAGAGTGTGGCGATGGAGACAGCAGCAATGGGAGGCCGTACAGGGACCCATGACACACTGTGGACCTGACAGCAGCGTGAGGAGGCGGTACAGGGGCCCATGGCAGATTAGGGGCCTGGCCGCAGCAATGGGAGGCCCGTAATCTGCCAGCATCCTATGACAAAATGGAACCCAGCAGCAGTGTGAGGACACCTGAAAGTGGCACATGGCAGAGTGTGGCGATGGAGACAGTAGCAATGGGAGGCGGTACAGGGACCCATGACACACTGTGGACCTGGCAGCAGCGTGAGGAGGCGGTACAGGGGCCCATGGCAGATTAGGGGCCTGGCCGCAGCAATGGGAGGCCCGTAATCTGCCAGCATCCTATGACAAAATGGAACCCAGCAGCAGTGTGAGGACACCTGAAAGTGGCACATGGCAGAGTGTGGCGATGGAGACAGCAGCAATGGGAAGCCGTACAGGGACCCATGACACACTGTGGACCTGGCAGCAGTGTGAGGAGGCGGTACAGGGGCCCATGGCAGATTAGGGGCCTGGCCGCAGCAATGGGAGGCCCGTAATCTGCCAGCATCCTATGACAAAATGGAACCCAGCAGCAGTGTGAGGAGACCTGAAAGTGGCACATGGCAGAGTGTGGCGATGGAGACAGCAGCAATGGGAGGCGGTACAGGGACCCATGACACACTGTGGACCTGGCAGCAGCGTGAGGAGGCGGTACAGGGGCCCATGGCAGATTAGGGGCCTGGCCGCAGCAATGGGAGGCCCGTAATCTGCCAGCATCCTATGACAAAATGGAACCCAGCAGCAGTGTGAGGAGACCTGAAAGTGGCACATGGCAGAGTGTGGCGATGGAGACAGCAGCAATGGGAGGCCGTACAGGGACCCATGAGACACTGTGGACCTGGCAGCAGCATGAGGAGG
Source organism: Staurois parvus (assembly GCF_062004578.1). Classification (NCBI taxonomy): domain Eukaryota; kingdom Metazoa; phylum Chordata; class Amphibia; order Anura; family Ranidae; genus Staurois; species Staurois parvus. Next base: position 1,282,044 of record NW_028318170.1, read on the forward strand.
CGGTACAGGGGCCCATGGCAGATTAGGGCCTGGCCGCAGCAATGTGAGGCCCGTAATCTGCCAGCACCCTATCACAAAATGGAACCCAGCTGCAGTGTGAGGACACCTGAAAGTGGCACATGGCAGAGTGTGGCGATGGAGACAGCAGCAATGGGACGCGGTACAGGGACCCATGACACACTGTGGACCTGGCAGCAGCGTGAGGAGGCGGTACAGGGGCCCATGGCAGATTAGGGGCCTGGCCGCAGCAATGGGAGGCCCGTAATCTGCCAGCATCCTATGACAAAATGGAACCCAGCAGCAGTGTGAGGAGACCTGAAAGTGGCACATGGCAGAGTGTGGCGATGGAGACAGCAGCAATGGGAGGCCGTACAGGGACCCATGAGACACTGTGGACCTGGCAGCAGCGTGAGGAGGCGGTACAGGGGCCCATGGCAGATTAGGGGCCTGGCAGCAGCAATGTGAGGCCCGTAATCTGCCAGCATCCTATGACAAAATGGAACCCAGCAGCAGTGTGAGGAGACCTGAAAGTGGCACATGGCAGAGTGTGGCGATGGAGACAGCAGCAATGGGAGGCGGTACAGGGACCCATGACACACTCTGGACCTGGCAGCAGCGTGAGGAGGCGGTACAGGGGCCCATGGCAGATTAGGGGCCTGGCCGCAGCAATGGGAGGCCCGTAATCTGCCAGCACCCTATGACAAAATGGAACCCAGCAGCAGTGTGAGGAGACCTGAAAGTGGCACATGGCAGAGTGTGGCGATGGAGACAGCAGCAATGGGAGGCCGTACAGGGACCCATGACACACTGTGGACCTGGCAGCAGCGTGAGGAGGCGGTACAGGGGCCCATGGCAGATTAGGGGCCTGGCCGCAGCAATGGGAGGCCCGTAATCTGCCAGCATCCTATGACAAAATGGAACCCAGCAGCAGTGTGAGGAGACCTGAAAGTGGCACATGGCAGAGTGTGGCGATGGAGACAGCAGCAATGGGAGGCCGTACAGGGACCCATGACACACTGTGGACCTGGCAGCAGCGTGAGGAGGCGGTACAGGGGCCCATGGCAGATTAGGGGCCTGGCAGCAGCAATGGGAGGCCCGTAATCTGCCAGCATCCTATGACAAAATGGAACCCAGCAGCAGTGTGAGGAGACCTGAAAGTGACACATGGCAGAGTGTGGCGATGGAGACAGCAGCAATGGGAAGCCGTACAGGGACCCATGACACACTGTGGACCTGGCAGCAGCGTGAGGAGGCGGTACAGGGGCCCATGGCAGATTAGGGGCCTGGCCGCAGCAATGGGAGGCCCGTAATCTGCCAGCATCCTATGACAAAATGGAACCCAGCAGCAGTGTGAGGAGACCTGAAAGTGGCACATGGCAGAGTGTGGCGATGGAGACAGCAGCAATGGGAGGCCGTACAGGGACCCATGACACACTGTGGACCTGGCAGCAGCGTGAGGAGGCGGTACAGGGGCCCATGGCAGATTAGGGGCCTGGCAGCAGCAATGGGAGGCCCATAATCTGCCAGCATCCTATGACAAAATGGAACCCAGCAGCAGTGTGAGGAGACCTGAAAGTGACACATGGCAGAGTGTGGCGATGGAGACAGCAGCAATGGGAAGCCGTACAGGGACCCATGACACACTGTGGACCTGGCAGCAGCGTGAGGAGGCGGTACAGGGGCCCATGGCAGATTAGGGGCCTGGCAGCAGCAATGGGAGGCCCGTAATCTGCCAGCACCCTATGACAAAATGGAACCCAGCAGCAGTGTGAGGAGACCCGAAAGTGGCACATGTTTGGGGCATGATTCATGGCGGATTTAGTCAGTTGTGTCAGGAACTGGTGGTTTGAAATCCAGACTAATCCACGCCTGATTCATTTTCACAAACGTGAGTCTCTCCACACTTTGGGTGGACAGTCGTGTCCTCCGCGGAGTTACAATACCTCCTGCCGCACTAAACACGCGCTCCGATGCCACGCTACTGGCTGGGCATGACAGCCTTTCAAGGGCAAATTCAGCTAGTTGGGGCCAAAGGTCAAGTTTCGTTGCCCAGTAGTCAAGGGGATTGTCTACCTCGGTTGGCAGGGTGCTGTCCAAGTAGGCCCAAGCCTGTTGTTTGAGTTCCTGCTCCAGGTCCACCTGATGCTGCTGCTGCTGCGGCTGGTTAGTAGTTTCCTCACTGCGCTGGTGAAGAAAGCTACTCATCATCGACTGCAGACTGAGGCAGCCGCTGCTGGTGGAGCTGCCACTGCTCCTACCACCCCACCCCTCCCCTGCTGCCATGGCAGCGGAACGCGAGCGCACAGGGCCCACAGTGTCTGAGGATGGACGTTGGCACAGAAAGGCAGAGACCAACTGACTACATAGGTGGTTTTTATAGTACGTTATTTTGGCCTCCCTCTCAGCAGGTGTGAAAAAGGCCACCATTTTTGAACGGTAGCGAGGGTCCAACAAGGTGGACAGCCAAAAGTCATCCCTCTGTCTGATGGTTATTATTCGGCTGTCGCTACGCAAGCAACCGAGCATGCTATGGGCCATTTGTGCCAAGGAATGCGAGGGACTCCCTGCCTCCATCTCCACAGCATACTGCCACGGTGCGTCTGGGTCCTCTGTCTCCTCCTCCTCCTCCTCTACCAGATGGTCCTGCTCCTCCACTCCTGTCCGCTGAGTGGAAAAACCACCCATTTCACTCAATAATTCCTGAGCACCAATGTCCTCCTCTAGCTCCTCCTCTTCTTCCTGTCCTGCCCCCACAGGGGTCATGTGGCGTTGAGATCTGTGCGCCACGTCTACCGCACCCTGACCAGCCATTGTTAACAGCATTTGTTCCAGGACGTGCAACAGAGGAATGACGTCGTTCATCCCATAGTCCTGCCGACTCACGAATAGCGTGGCCTCCTCAAAGGGCCTGAGCAAGCGGCAGGTGTCACGCATGAGCTGCCAATGGCTGACATCTAAGTTACACAGGGGAGTACCTTTATCCGCTTGTAACATCAGGAAATCGGTGATGGCCTTTCGCTGCTCGTAAAGGCGGTCTAACATGTGTAGGGTTGAATTCCACCTTGTTGCAACGTCGCAGATCAGGCGATGCTGTGGAATTCCGTTCTGCCGCTGCAGCTCAAGGAGGGTGTGCTTTGCGGTGTAGGAATGGCTGAAATGCATGCAAAGTTTACGTGACATTTTAAGGATATCTTGCAGTGGGATGGTGGATTTTAGGAACCGCTTGACAACCAGATTGAACACGTGAGCCATGCATGGCGCATGGCACAACCTTCCTTGACGCAGAGCAGACACCATGTTCTTTCCGTTGTCGGTCAACATGGTTCCGATTTTCAGTTTGTGCGGAGACAGCCATCTGTCGATTTCTCTGTTCATTACACTCAGAAGTTCCTCCCCTGTGTGACTACGTTCGCCAAGGCATACCAGGTGCAGCACAGCGTGACACCGTTGCGCCCTGCACATGTGATATGCCGGTCGGGTAATGGGACTTGGCACGGGGGTGGCGGCTGAGGACACGGCGGAAGAAGAGGTGGTAGAGGCGGACATCTTTGCTGGACCAAGGACGTGCAAACGTGGAGGCAAAAGCGGCGTGACCTGTCCAAGTTCCTGGTGCGGCTGTGCCGGCACCACGTTCACCCAGTGGGCCGTAAATGACATGTACTGTCCCTGACCGTAGTTACAGCTCCACACGTCGGCGCTGCCGTGCACTTTGGCAGAGACCGACATGCTCAAAGACTGGCCCACCATCTCTTCTACATGTGAATGCAGGGCTGGCACTGCCTTTTTGGCGAAGAAATGCCGGCTTGGCACTCTCCACCGCGGCGCGGCACAAGCCATCATTTCTCGGAAAGGTGCTGAGTCCACCACTTGGAAAGGGAGGGACTGCAGCAACAGCAACTTGGACAGGAGGACGTTCAGCTTCTACACCGTCGGGTGCGTGCTCGCAAACTGTTGTCTCTTGGAAACGGATTCCAAGAAAGACTGCTGACGGAATCCGTGAAGAGGAGTAGCAGGAGAAGGAGCATCTGAACGAGCGGAAGATGCCAACGAGCGACAACTCCCCTCAGCAGAGGTGTTGGAGCCTTGACTGGCTGATAGAGGGCGATTGACGTCGGGTGACGGAGCAAGTAACGGAGCGGGTGATGGAGCGGGGGCTGGGGCAGGCAGAACCGCCGTATCTTTATCACGGTTTTCCCAGGCCACCGAATGACGACGCTGCATATGCTGACGCAACGCTGTAGTCCCAACATGGGCCCCCTGGCCACGCTTGACTTTCTGGCCACATAGTCGACATACGGCTACGTTTACTTCCTCGGGCGGCGTGACGAAAAATTGCCACACCGCCGAGTAGGAAACTTTGCCCCCGCTACTCCTCACTGGCTGACTGCTACTTCCTCCGTGCACACCGGCACCACTACTGGCCGTGGTGGTAGGTTGCAGTGGAGCTGGTGCTCTACTCCGTGGCCGTTTGCCTCCACTGACACTGCTGCGACCCTGCTGCCTCCTGGGCAACCCACCGACTGTTTTGCTCGCTGCCAAGCTGGCACCCTCTTCTCCTGATGATGCGGAAGCAATAGCCTGATGACGACGAGGCAGCCAAGTGCGATCAGCCTCATCATCATCAATTAGGGTCTCCGCCTCACTACTAGCCCCCTCGGCTGCGTGTGGGTCAGGAGACAGACCTGTCTCTAGACCGGCTACCGAGCCACTCTCCTCGCCAGTACTTCTTCGCCTGGCTGCTGAAGAGGCGGATGTCTCTCCCCGTTCCTGACCGCCCTCTGTTAGCTCTTCCTCACTGTACAGTGGGGCTGAGCCCACAGCATGCGATACTTCGCTTGGTGAGGGAACACCAAAGGACAGGGGCAGGTAGAGGACACGTGATTTCAGTGGGCTTGCTCCCGGGCCATGCCAACTAACGGTTGTGTCTGACGTACCCACCGACCGTTGGCTGTAGGTGTCAGAGGTGACCTGGGAAGAGGAAGACGACCGAGTCAACCAATCGATGACGGCAGGGTTGTCGGTGGAGACACGACCGCTGGATGACACCGGGAGCACTGGCCTCTGGCTGCGACTAGTGCTGCCTCGACCCCTTCCTCTGCTGCCACGTCTGCTCGCTCCTGAAACATTGCCTCCTCTGCCACTCCTCTGCGTGTTGTCTGACATACTCTTTAATTCAATAAGCACCCCAAAAATAAAACCGGATTTAACTCTTTGAACGTACAATAGTGGTTGTGAAGCAGAAAGTCAGTTTATTTAGCACAATCGGTCAATTGCAGCTTGCCGTTGGCTGGAAACTGTACGTTTATGTCACTGGAATGCACTAATCACCCAAAAAATATTACCGCCAGCCGGCGTGTAAATGGATTTAACTCTTTGAACGTACAATAGTGGTTGTGAAGCAGAAAGTCAGTTTATTTAGCACAATCGGTCAATTGCAGCTTGTCGTTGGCTGGAAACTTTACGTTTATGTCACTGGAATGCACTAATCACCCAAAAAATATTACCGCCACCCGGCGTGTAAATGGATCTAACTCTTTGAACGTACAATAGTGGTTGTGAAGCAGAAAGTCAGTTTATTTAGCACAATCGGTCAATTGCAGCTTGCCGTTGGCTGGAAACTGTACGTTTATGTCACTGGAATGCACTAATCACCCAAAAAATATTACCGCCACCCGGCGTGTAAATGGATCTAACTCTTTGAACGTACAATAGTGGTTGTGAAGCAGAAAGTCAGTTTATTGTACACAATCGGTCAATTGCAGCTTGCCATTGGCTCGAAACTGTACGTTTGTGTCACTGGAATGCACTAATCACCCAAAAAATATTACCGCCAGCCGGCGTGTAAATGGATTTAACTCTTTGAACGTACAATAGTGGTTGTGAAGCAGAAAGTCAGTTTATTTTGCACAATCGGCAAACTGCAGCACCAACTGTGCACGACAGCCACCAAAAAAAAAAAGGGTGTATGTCACTTTAAATTTTTGATTCTTTGATAGCTGTGGCCCTAAGTAACAATTCTGTGTCCCTGAGTAACGATTCTGTGTCCCTGAGTAACGATTCTGTGTCCCTGAGTAACAATTCTGTGTCCCTGAGTAACAATTCTGTGTCCCTGAGTAACGATTCTGTGTCCCTGAGTAACGATTCTGTGACCCTAAAGTCTCTGTGGCCCTAACTCTGTCCCTTCATACACACAGGTCTGTCTCTCTTGAATGACCGGAGGCTAATAGAGAATTCTAAGATGGCCGCGATTTATAGTTCCACCATTACACAGTGCTGGCTGGCTGGCTGGCTGCTGATTGGCTAATGCGATCACATGTCATGAATGAATGCATTATGGGTCAGCGCGCCTTGTCTGCGCGCCTTCCCAGAGATCCCCGCTCCGTCGCCACACATGTCGCCGCCATTTTTGGGAAAATTTGATTCGTGCATCCGAAATTTGCTAATCTTCGGATTCGTCGCGAATCAAATTTTTACAAATCTTCGGAACGAATTCCACTTCGTCATGTTCGATTCGCTCATCTCTAATAAACACCTGAGAGTCCACAAAAAGTCCCCAGAACACATCTTAACTGACCCCACCTCGTCCATGGAGAGCAGGAAATGCCCCATCCATAAGAAGATCCTGGAGTATTACTGCACTGAGGATGACACCTATATCTGTGTGTCCTGCACTTTGGCTGGAGAACATCGAGGACACCAGGTGGATATGCTGGATGAGGCTTCTGAGAAGAAGAAGGAGACACTGAGGAATGTTCTGCAGAAACTTCTGACAAAGAGAGAGGAGATGGAGGAAAGAGTCCAGAGTCTGCAGGAACACAGGAGAAAGGTAGAAGAAGAAGCAGCTGGTGACACTGAGAGAGTCACTGCCCTGTTTAGAAACCTCAGGAGACGTCTGGAAGACCTGGAGAAGAGAGTCCTGAGGGAAATCTCCGGGAGGGCAGAGCGGGTCTCCATCTTCATCCGGGATCTGGAAATAAAGAAGGAGGAGCTGTCCAGGAAGATGCGTGACATTGAGGAGCTGTGTAACATGACAGATCCAATGGCTGTCCTACAGGAATCAGACACGGGTGACTTGTGTGATACTGAGGATGGAGATAATGAGGACAGAGAGACATGAGGAGCTCCTCCATGATGGAGGGGGGCTGGATGTGTCTGTGCTCTTACACACAGGTTTATCTGATATATTAACAGAGGTAAATGTATCCTTCTATATACAGGGAGCTGAGGACATATTACTGGATGGAAACACAGCTGATAATTATCTACATACAGTATATCAGATGACAGGAAAACTGTATCCTGGTCAGATAGAAACCAGAATCGTCCAGAAACACCAGAGAGATTTCAGGATTGTTATCAGGTGTTGAGCAGTCACAGTTTCTCCCCAGGGAGACATTACTGGGAAGTGGATGTTGGGGGATCAGATAGATGGGGAGTCAGGATGTGTTACCCCAGTATAGACAGGAGGATGGCAGTCAGTGATTGGATGGAATAAGAAGTCCTGGTGTTTGTACAGGAATGGTGGTCGGTATGGGGTGATACATGACAATAATGTGATCTACTTACCCTCCAATCCCCCCAGTACCAGAGTCAGGATATATCTGGATTATGAGGCCGGGCAGATCTCCTTTTATGATCTGTGTGTCAAGGTCCTACCTTTTCCCAGAGGTTATGTTACTCCATGTGCTGGCATCCATCTTGGATTTCTGCTGAGCATGGTGGGAATCTTTTATGCCTTCAGGTCTCTGAGGTTCATCCCCCAGAGGGGTGTGACTGAGTACATATAAGCCTGTGATCCGCACATGCTCTTTGCACTTGTGTCTTGGTCTTGCTACAGCTCTGTGTATACTCTCATGACTCTTCTGGTATCTGACTCAGATTGTGACTAGACCATTCTCTGTGTTTTCCTTCGATCTGACCTTCCGTTGCTGAACCCGGCCCGTGACCTGTGATTCTCTGTCTACTGTTCTGTACCGTTTTGTCCCGTTGTTGTTGACCCAGCCTGCCTGACTACGCTATTGTCATTCTTACTGTCAAGGTCCTACCTTTTCCCTGAGGTTATGTTACTCCATGTGCTGGCGTCCATCTTGGATTCTGCTGTGCATGGTGGGAATCCTTTTATGCCTTCAGGTCTCTGAGGTCCATCCCCCAGAGGGGTGTGGCTGATGACATATAAGCCTGTGGCCTGCACATGCTCTTTGCACTTGTGTCTTTGTGTTGCTATTACTCTGTTCTGACTCTCGTGACTCTCCTGGTATCTGATTCGGCTTGTGACTCGACTATTCTTTGTATTCTCCTTTGATCTGACCCTCTGTTGCTGAACCCGGCTCGTGACCTGTGATTCTCGTCTGCTGTCCTGTACTGTTTTGTCCTGTTGTTGTTGACCCGGCCTGTCTGACTACTCTTTTGTCTCTTCCACCAGCTACACGCCATTGGCGGCGGCCATTACCGCAGCTGAGGTGTCTTGGGGGCCGCGACCTGGTTCCTGGCTGCGTCAAGTCCATCCCCATCATCAGGGGCCCTGGTGAAGGGCAGCCTGGGACTTAGACTCCGCGCCCTGAGGGACTTCGGTCTGTTGGTGGTGGTTGTCGTCAGCCAGTGTGTTACCCTGCCACTAGGCCTACCTGTCCGTGATACAGCCCTGCCCTAACACTGTGTGACCCGATCCAACACCTCCACACCTTCACCACCACCTTCACTGAGCCCCTCCATGCCGGGGTATGGGTATGGGGAGGTTGTATAAAGATCTGTGGGGGGAATCAGGAGATGTGAAAACTCCGCCAAGAGATTGGTGATGTCACAGGGAGGAGAGATGTGATTTGGTGGAATGTTCAGCCAATGGGATAAAGCAGTGGGCGGGGCCTCAGTTGGTGTCCTTCAGGCTTTTCTACTATAAATAATAATAAGTGAGATTTCTCCCTCTGTCGCTGATCACTGTGATTGGGTAGAATATCGGTCCAACTACAGGACTGACATGTTCCTATTGGCCAGTGAGGAGGGATGTTCTATCTATCTATCTATCTATCTATCTATCTATCTATCTATCTATCTATCTATCTATCTATCTCTCTATCTATCTATCTATCTATCTATCTATCTATCTATCTATCTATCTATCTATCTATTATCTATTATCTAATATCTATCTATCTATCTATCTATTATCTATCTATCTATCTATCTATCTATCTATCTATCTATCTATCTATTATCTATCTATCCATCTATCTATCTATTATCTATCTATCTATCTATCTATCTATCTATTATCTATCTATCTATCTATCTATCTATCTATCTATCTATCTATCTATCTATCTATCTATCTATTATCTATCTATCCATCTATCTATCTATTATCTATCTATCTATCTATCTATTATCTATCTATCTATCTATCTATCTATCTATCTATCTATCTAGCTATTATCTATCTATCTATCTATCTATCTATCTATCTATCTATCTATTATCTATCTATCTATTTATCTATTATCTATCTATCTATTTATCTATTATCTATCTATCTATCTATTATCTATCTATCTATTATCTATCTATCTATCTATCTATCTATCTATCTATCTATTATCTATCTATCTATCTATCTATCTATCTATCTATTATCTATCTATCTATCTATCTATCTATCTATCTATCTATCTATCTATTATCTATCTATCTATCTATCTATCTATCTATCTATCTATCTATCTATTATCTATCTATCTATCTATTATCTATCTATCTATCTATCTATCTATCTATCTATCTATTATCTATCTATCTATCTATCTATCTATCTATCTATCTATCTATCTATTATCTATCTATCTATCTATCTATCATCTATCTATCTATCTATCTATCTATCTATCTATCTATCTATCTATTATCTATCTATCTATCTATCTATCTATCTATCTATCTATCTATCTATCTATCATCTATCTATCTATCTATCTATCTATCTATTATCTATCTATCTATTATCTATCTATATATCTATCTATCTCTCCATCCATGCCATGGCAATCTGACATATTGCTTTCTCTGTAATTATGACACAGAACATGATCAGATATGACTTCAGCAATCTCCCTCCTCCTGACCCTCCCCCTCCTCTCTGCCCCTCCCCCACATGCAGTCACTCTGTGCAGGGTGCTGGGCGGTCACTGTGATTGGACGGGATGGGGTCTTCTCTCCCCTTGTTCCTCCCTCCTATTCCATACAATCTATACTAAGAAATGATCAAACTTGCAGCCAGGACCTTTTTCTTAGTTGTGGTTGGGGTGGGGGAGGGGTTAGAGCCCCAGTCAGATTTTTATATATCGGTCCTTTTGAAGATTTCCTGTCTGGTTAAATGTTGTCAGCAGGATGGGAAGTGTCTCCTGACAATGGGAACATTCTACAGAGACACGTCATACATGAGGCTGGTAATATGGAGAATACAGGGGAAGCCAAAGAGGGTGAGACAGGAGAACACGCTGACAGTGATCTACATCACAGTGCTGCTAACAGTCACACCGTCTGATTGGCTGCTCCGGGTCTCACACTCTGCTCTGTGCTGAATAAGATGAGATGTATTAAGGGAAAAGGAGAACGCGGGGTTAATGTGTTCCTTCATCTTTATGGAATCCTCCAATGAAAGCCGGGGGCCAAATATATCATATTCCCTGGGGACCCAAAAATGTCACATGACCGGGGGCCCCAAATATGTCACATGACTTAGGGTCCCGAATATGTCACATGACCTAGGACCCCGAATATGTCACATTGTCTGGGGGACAGAAAAATGTCACATTGCCTAGGATAGGTCCCCAACTATGTCCCAGCTCCTGGAGACAGAATATGTCTCATTGCCAGGAAACCTAAAGTATGTAACATTGCCTGGGGCCCCAAATATTTTGGAAGGTCTGAAAATGGGGCAGAGCCACAGAGTTGGAGGAAGAGATGGCTGCTTTGGGTGTTTCAGCGGGGGGGGCAAAAAATGGTAGAGCCTATGCTGCTGACGTAGTTTACAGATCATAGGTGGAGGGGTACGTTAGCTTTTTTTTGTCTTGGGTGAGAGAGAATTTTATCCCATCACTGTCTGGGGGCCCCAAGACCATTTTGGAGCTCAAAAAGCTTACACTGATTTTGGCCCCCAGGTGACCTTAAAGAGACTGTCACTAGCCCACCCAAGATGGTGATAGGTTCTCTTGAAAGACCTCCTCTGACCTGCTATAGAGACGAGACGGTGAAGAAATGTGTAGAGTGCCGGACCCGAGACAGAGCGCAGAGTGTAACCCGACTTATTGTCTGTCTCCGAGCTGTGATGTCATATTGGGGGAGTGCCGAGGGATCCAGATATAGGTGCACTGGCCCTTTAAGACCAAATCTATCTATCTATCTATCTATCTATCTATCTATCTATCTATCTATCTATCTATCTATCTATTATCTATCTATCTATCTATCTATCTATCTATCTATCTATCTATCTATCTATCTATCTATCTATCATTATTATTAATACATTTACAATGAGCTTGTTCTATGGATGGTTTTATTGTGTGAAGAAATACAAATAATCAATCAACAAATAGAGAGAAAGAGATGACAATTGATTGAAAAATCTCCAAGGAAACATGAAGAAATAATCCCGAGATTGACTAGTGACAGAAAACATGGGATCTATCCCCAATATAATGATCTGACTATAATAATGTCTGATGAATGGAACCGGAATGTGTCCCCAATATCATGTGTCCCCATAAAATGGATCCCCAGTAGAATCCTACTGGATCTCTTTTATAACGGATCCTAATATAATTGGTCCCCATAGAATGGATCCCCAATAGAATTTTATTGAATCTTTTATAATGTATCCTAATATAATGTGTCCCCATAAAATGGATCACCAATAGAATCCTATAGGATCCCTTTTATAATGGATCCTAATACAATGTATCATTGTGACGTTGTATCCTATGATCACTCAATGTGTCCTGGTGATGGAGGAGGAATCAGGAAAGGAGATGTTAATGTGAATAAAGTTTTTTCTCTCTTGTACATGTGACGTGTCGGTGATAGAACACAGAAATCATGACATGGAGATGTATTCCTGGTCATTGTGGGGGTGTTGAAGCTTCAGTGGATGGGGGGTGCATAAGTCAGTGCTGATAGATCAGTGTTACATTTTGTCCCATCCCCCCTCCATGATCATATTGTACAACTTTGTAGCAAGTCACAAGGTGAAAGACTACAGCAGAGTCTGTTCTATGTCAGACAATTGTGAACACAGCCAAAAACGTTACCGGTGGCACAGTTTTCTCAGGAGCACACACAACTCCCAATATCCACGGTGATAATTCTGGAATGCCAACCGCCACTTCAGACAGGGGTGATACAAGCTTTAATATATGGCTCTGTTCTTCAAGGAGGCGATACATTCTTCTTCCCGGAGAGGCGACTCTTTACATTCATGCATACATTCAATGAAACATTTGAAGCTCCAGAGCTGCAGATGCACCAGAGTTCTGTGATCCCCAAGGGGGGCTTTGTCAAACATAACAGGACCAACCCAGGAGTCTGGGAGGTAGAAGAGTTACACCTTTTATAAGATTTATTTCAGGTACTTATACAGTGCCTTCAATTTATATATATATTGTCCATTCACATCAGTCCCCGCCCCCGAGGAGTGTACAATCTAAGGTCCCTAACTCACATTCATACATACACATACTAGGGCCAATTTATACAGGAGCCAATTCACCTCCCAGCATGTCTTTGCAGTGTGGGAGGAGGCCGGAGTACCTAGAGGAAACCCACGCAGGCACAGGGAGAGCATACAGACTCCAGGCAGGTGGTGCCATGGTTGGGATTTGAACCAATGACCCCAGTGCTGCCAGGTGGAAGTGCTCACCACTTGGCCACTGTGCTGCCCCTACAGTCACCCCCACAGTGTCAGTTTCCTAAATGTAATCATATTTGTATGTTTTCTTTATATTTTATTTACAGCCGGCTGCCGTCTATCAGCTCATTTATTGTTGTGCATCAGACATGATGGGGATTCTTTGGGGGATTTTTATAACTTTTTATTTTAGAGTGTGGGATGGGAATTTTATGTTTGGGTGCAATACTTATGTGGTTGGAGCACTACAAACTGTTTTATTATTATTATTATTATTATTATTATTACAAAGAAAATAGGGGGTACAGCAATTATGGAGAGTTTTTTTTTTACCGCTGCTGCAAAAAATTTAAATAAAGTAAATGTAAAAAAATTAAGAAAGCCAAAAAAAAAACCACCGGTGATACAGAAGGAAGAACACCTGCAACTCAAAAGTTGGATCAGCAATTAAAAGAACATTTTTTTTTGCTGCTGCTGGAAAAAAAGAAAACAAATACAAAAATTCAGAAAGCCAAAAAAAAAAAGGAAACCACTGCTGATGCAGAAATGAGGAACACATGCAACGCAGAAGGGGGAACAGCAATTATGTCCTAAATATGTTTACTGCTGCTGCGGAGGTTGCAAAATAAAAACAAACAACAAAATGAAAAAAAATTAGGAAAGTAAAAAAAAAGGAAACCACTGCTGAAGCAGAAGGAGGAAGTCCTGCGACACAGAAGGGGAACTCTAATGATGCAGCAATAGAATCTGTTGATGCAAAATAAAAATAAAAATGTAGCAAATAAAAAAAAGGTAACAGCGGTGACCCAGAAGTGCTATAAAACACACTGACACTTCACTGACACCAGTACACTGCTCTTCACAACACGGCACTCCACTCCTAACACACCACTAACTCCACTAAACTCCAGCAACACACTACACAAGGCTGCTGTGTAAGAAACCTGATATAGTGTGGGGCGTGGACTTAGCCGTGACCCACGATTGGCCAATCATGGCTCTCACAGTGCATTGTGCTGTCATTGGCCAAAGCGTTGCACCTGACCTGTGGTCAGGTGCATTACTTTGGCCAATCACGGCTCTCAAAATTCACTGTGAGAACGCAGTGCAGTGTGGGGCGCTCAGCAAGGGAACATTCTGCCCCAACACCCTTACCATTCGATGTTCAGTGAACATTCCAACAGCTGATGTTCGAGATGATGTTACGTTTGATTCAAACATCGAGCCCAACACTAATCTACAGCAAGCTACTTTACAAAACACCAGACTGCACGTGACCTCGTTTCCCCATTCACTTCTCCTTCCTCTCTGTAACATGCGCTCTCTACTTCTTCTTTCACACTTGTGTCCTCTCTCCTTAAACTCTCCTTCCTTCACCCCTCTTCTCCACCCCACAATCTGTATATATCCCCCTCACGTCTGTCCTCCCCTTATCACTGCACTCATCATCTCCTCCTAATTCTGATCCCACACACTAATAAAACCCCCAGGATGCTGAGGCACGTCCCCTCATATTATTCACACTCCCATATTACCTCCCTCACCCTTCTGCTTCTCTTAACCTCTGGAGACATGTCTCCAAACCCTGGGCCTCCTTTATTTAACTGCACCCAACGCACCCATCACCCTGCACCCTCTGGCAGCAGCGGAAATCCACACACTTTAGTTTCCATTCTTCTTCTTCCCAGAATCAGCCTTCCCTTGTCTTTTGTCCTCTGGAATGCCTGCTCTGTCTGCAACCTCTGTTCATGACCTCTTTGTCACTAACTCCTTTCATCTACTTGCTATCACCGAAACCTGGCTTCATGAATCTAACACTGCTTCTCCTGCTTCCCTCTCCCATGGTGGCCTTCTCTGGAGTCACCCCCGTAAACCCAGTGAATGCAAGGGAGGTGGTGTGAGAATCCTCCTATCCCCACAGAGCACTTTTCAGGTTCTTCAGTCTCCTTTCTCTGCCATCTATCATTGTTTGAAGCTCACTTTATACATCTACAGTATTTTCTCCAATTTTTAGGAATTGCTGTGATCTACCGGCCCCCAGGATAAGTATCAACTTTCCTTGATGACATCTCTGCCTGGCTACCCTACTTTCTCTCTTCTGAAATTCCCACAATCATTCTCGGCATCTTAAACCTCATAGTTAATACTGACACTCCTGCTACTTCTAAACTTCTTAGTCTTACCTCCTCATTTGACCTGAAGTGATGGATACAGGCTTCTACTCTCTGTGATGGCAGCACCCTCGACCTTGTATTCTCCTACCTATGCACTCCATTCAACCTCTCCAGCAATCCTTTCCCCCTCTCTGATCACACCCTTATTAGTTTTGCTCTCTCCCTGTCTTCCACCATCTCTCCCTCCAAATACCAAACAATTACCCATAGAAACCTTCACCACTTTAACCCTTCTATTCTCCACTTTGCTACTGACCACCTCTATGGCAATATCTCACACATGTCCTGCCCCAACCTAATCACTTCTGAGTACAATAAATCCTTGTCCTCCACTCTGGATGAGCTCGCCCCTCTTACTACACACAGAATCAGGCCCCGACCCCACAACTAGAGATGAGCGAATTATTCAAAAATTTGATTCGACTGATTCGGCGAATTCGTGGAAAAAATTTGATTTGAGTCGAATATATTCGCTGCAAATTTAACTTATAAAAGGGTGTTTCTAGGCTTCAGAGAGCCTTTATATTAGTGCAGAACACTGTACCTTTAATTTAAATGCCCTTGGAGTCTGCTGGGGAAGAGAAATAATACTGTCAGTCAGTATGACATGCAGATGAGTGCCGTCGATCTTAGAATCACCGCACACTTCACTCATTTGGGCAGTCACGGGGCCAAAACCAGAGTGTGGAGCCACAGTGTGGCGGTGGAGGCAGCAGCAATGGGAGGCCATACAGCACCCTATGACAAAATGGAACCCACCAGCAGTGTGAGGAGACCTGAAAGTGGCACATGGCAAAGTGTGGCGATGGAGACAGCAGCAATGGGAGGCCGTACAGGGACCCATGACACACTCTGGACCTGGCAGCAGCATGAGGAGGCGGTACAGGGGCCCATGACAGATTACGGGCCTGGCAGCAGCATGAGGAGTCGGTACGGGGGCCCATGGCAGATTACGGGCCTGGCAGCAGCAATGGGAGGCCGTACAGGGACCCATGACACACTCTGGACCTGGCAGCAGCATGAGGAGGCGGTACAGGGGCCCATGACAGATTACGGGCCTGGCAGCAGCATGAGGAGTCGGTACGGGGGCCCATGACACACTCTGGACCTGGCAGCAGCATGAGGAGGCGGTACAGGGGCCCATGACAGATTACGGGCCTGGCAGCAGCATGAGGAGTCGGTACAGGGGCCCATGGCAGATTACGGGCCTGGCAGCAGCAATGGGAGGCCGTACAGGGACCCATGACACACTCTGGACCTGGCAGCAGCATGAGGAGGCGGTACAGGGGCCCATGGCAGATTACAGGCCTGGCAGCAGCAATGGGAGGCCCGTAATCTGCCAGCACCCTATGACAAAATGGAACCCACCAGCAGTGTGAGGAGACCTGAAAGTGGCACATGGCAGAGTGTGGCGATGGAGACAGCAGCAATGGGAGGCCGTACAGGGACCCATGACACACTGTGGACCTGGCAGCAGCATGAGGAGGCGGTACAGGGGCCCATGACAGATTACGGGCCTGGCAGCAGCATGAGGAGGCGGTACGGGGGCCCATGGCAGATTAAGGGCCTGGCAGCAGCAATGGGAGGCCCGTAATCTGCCAGCACCCTATGACAAAATGGAACCCTGGGCTGGGGCAGGCAGAACCGCCGTATCTTTATCACGGTTTTCCCAGGCCACCGAATGGCGACGCTGCATATGCTGACGCAACGCTGTAGTCCCAACATGGGCCCCCTGGCCACGCTTGACTTTCTGGCCACATAGTCGACATACGTCTACGTTTACTTCCTCGGGCGGCTTGACGAAAAATTGCCACACCACCGAGTAGGAAACTTTGCCCCCGCTACTCCTCACTGGCTGACTGCTACTTCCTCCGTGCACACCGGCACCACTACTGGCCGTGGTGGTAGGCTGCAGTGGAGCTAGTGCTCTACTCCGTGGCCGTTTGCCTCCACTGACACTGCTGCGACCCTGCTGCCTCCTGGCAGCAGCAATGGGAGGCCGTACAGGGACCCATGACACACTCTGGACCTGGCAGCAGCATGAGGAGGCGGTACAGGGGCCCATGGCAGATTACGGTCCTGGCAGCAGCAATGGGAGGCCATACAGCACCCTATGACAAAATGGAACCCAGCAGCAGTGTGAAGAGACCTGAAAGTGGCACATGGCAGAGTGTGGCGATGGAGACAGCAGCAATGGGAGGCGGTACAGGGACCCATGACACACTGTGGACCTGGCAGCAGCATGAGGAGGCGGTACAGGGGCCCATGGCAGATTAGGGGCCTGGCAGCAGCAATGGGAGGCCCGTAATCTTCCAGCACCCTATCACAAAATGTAACCCAGCAGCAGTGTGAGGAGACCTGAAAGTGGCACATGGCAGAGTGTGGCGATGGAGACAGCAGCTATGGGAGGCCGTACAGGGACCCATGACACACTGTGGACCTGGCAGCAGCATGAGGAGGCGGTACAGGGGCCCATGGTAGATTAGGGGCCTGGCAGCAGCAATGGGAGGCCCGTAATCTGCCAGCACCCTATGACAAAATGGAACCCAGCAGCAGTGTGAGGAGACCTGAAAGTGGCACATGGCAGAGTGTGGCGATGGAGACAGCAGCAATGGGAGGCCGTACAGGGACCCATGACACACTGTGGACCTGGCAGCAGCATGAGGAGGCGGTACAGGGGCCCATGGCAGATTAGGGGCCTGGCAGCAGCAATGGGAGGCCCGTAATCTGCCAGCACCCTATGACAAAATGGAACCCAGCAGCAGTGTGAGGAGACCTGAAAGTGGCACATGGCAGAGTGTGGCGATGGAGACAGCAGCAATGGGAGGCCGTACAGGGACCCATGACACACTGTGGACCTGGCAGCAGCATGAGGAGGCGGTACAGGGGCCCATGGCAGATTAGGGGCCTGGCAGCAGCAATGGGAGGCCCGTAATCTGCCAGCACCCTATCACAAAATGGAACCCAGCAGCAGTGTGAGGAGACCTGAAAGTGGCACATGGCAGAGTGTGGCGATGGAGACAGCAGCAATGGGAGGCGGTACAGGGACCCATGACACACTGTGGACCTGGCAGCAGAATGAGGAGGCGGTACAGGGGCCCATGGCAGATTAGGGGCCTGGCAGCAGCAATGGGAAGCCCGTAATCTGCCAGCACCCTATGACAAAATGAAACCCAGCAGCAGTGTGAGGAGACCTGAAAGTGGCACATGGCAGAGTATGGCGATGGAGACAGCAGCAATGGGAGGCCGTACAGGGACCCATGACACACTGTGGACCTGGCAGCAGCATGAGGAGGCGGTACAGGGGCCCATGGCAGATTAGGGGCCTGGCAGCAGCAATGGGAGGCCCGTAATCTGCCAGCACCCTATGACAAAATGGAACCCAGCAGCAGTGTGAGGAGACCTGAAAGTGGCACATGGCAGAGTGTGGCGATGGAGACAGCAGCAATGGGAGGCCGTACAGGGACCCATGACACACTGTGGACCTGGCAGCAGCATGAGGAGGCGGTACAGGGGCCCATGGCAGATTAGGGGCCTGGCAGCAGCAATGGGAGGCCCGTAATCTGCCAGCACCCTATCACAAAATGGAACCCAGCAGCAGTGTGAGGAGACCTGAAAGTGGCACATGGCAGAGTGTGGCGATGGAGACAGCAGCAATGGGAGGCCGTACAGGGACCCATGAAACACTGTGGACCTGGCAGCAGCATGAGGAGGCAGTACAGGGGCCCATGGCAGATTAGGGGCCTGGCAGCAGCAATGGGAGATGCCCGTAATCTGCCAGCACCCTATGACAAAATGGAACCCAGCAGCAGTGTGAGGAGACCTGAAAGTGGCACATGGCAGAGTGTGGCGATGGAGACAGCAGCAATGGGAGGCCGTACAGGGACCCATGACACACTGTGGACCTGGCAGCAGCATGAGGAGGCGGTACAGGGGCCCATGGCAGATTAGGGGCCTGGCAGCAGCAATGGGAGGCCCGTAATCTGCCAGCACCCTATGACAAAATGGAACCCACCAGCAGTGTGAGGAGACCTGAAAGTGGCACATGTTTGGGGCATGATTCATGGCAGATTTAGTCAGTTGTGTCAGGAACTGGTGGTTTGAAATCCAGACTAATCCACGCCTGATTCATTTTCACAAACGTGAGTCTCTCCACACTTTGGGTGGACAGTCGTGTCCTCCGCAGAGTTACAATACCTCCTGCCGCACTAAACACGCGCTCCGATGCCACGCTACTGGCCGGGCATGACAGCCTTTCAAGGGCAAATTCAGCTAGTTGGGGCCAAAGGTCAAGTTTCGTTGCCCAGTAGTCAAGGGGATTGTCTACCTCGGTTGGCAGGGTGCTGTCCAAGTAGGCCCAAGCCTGTTGTTTGAGCTCCTGCTCCAGGTCCACCTGATGCTGCTGCTGCTGCGGCTGGTTAGTAGTTTCCTCACTGCGCTGGTGAAGAAAGCTACTCATCATCGACTGCAGACTGAGGCAGCCGCTGCTGGTGGAGCTGCCACTGCTCCTACCACCCCACCCCTCCCCTGCTGCCATGGCAGCGGAACGCGAGCGCACAGGGCCCACAGTGTCTGAGGATGGACGTTGGCGCAGAAAGGCAGAGACCAACTGATTACATAGGTGGTTTTTATAGTACGTTATTTTTGCCTCCCTCTCAGCAGGTGTAAAAAAGGCCACCATTTTTGAACTGTAGCGAGGGTCCAACAAGGTGGACAGCCAAAAGTCATCCCTCTGTCTGATGGTTATTATTCGGCTGTCGCTACGCAAGCAACCGAGCATGCTATGGGCCATTTGTGCCAAGGAATGCGAGGGACTCCCTGCCTCCATCTCCACAGCATACTGCCACGGTGCGTCTGGGTCCTCTGTCTCCTCCTCCTCCTCTACCAGATGCTCCTGCTCCTCCACTCCTGTCCGCTGAGTGGAAAAACCACCCATTTCACTCAATAATTCCTGAGCACCAATGTCCTCCTCTACCTCCTCCTCTTCTTCCTGTCCTGCCCCCACAGGGGTCATGTGGCGTTGAGATCTGTGCGCCACGTCTACCGCACCCTGACCAGCCATTGTTAACAGTAGAGATGAGCGAATCGAACCAGGCGAACCGGAATTCGAGTCGAATTTCAGGAAATATTCGATTCGCGTCGAAACCGAAATTTTGCCTACTTCGGGTGCGCGAATCGAACATTTCCCGATCAGCCGGCAAAAGTGTCCCTGCAGTGAGCTCCGCTATTTCTGACAGTTCTCTGACAGAAGGAACACATGTTTAGCGGTTGAAACATTGTATCTATTAGTTTACATTTAGGATACAGATGTTTCAACCACTGTACATGTGAAGAAGCTGTGAGAGAACTGTCAGAAATAGAGGAACTCTGCACATACACTTTTTGCCTGTTTGGAATTAATCTTATTTTCATCCTACTTCTTCTTCTTCTTCTTCTTCTTCATCCTCATCCTCAGAAGAAGAAGAAGAGGATGAGGATGAAGAAGAAGAAGAAGAAGAAGAAGAAGAAGTAGGATGAAAATAAGAATAATTCCAAGCCGGCAAAAAGTGTATGTGCAGAGCTCCTCTAAGTGTATCTGCAGAGCTCCTCTAAGTGTATCTGCAGAATAGAGGAACTCTGCACATACACTTTTTGCCGGAAACCGCTGTATGGAGGGAATGTCCCAGAACTGTCATAAATAGACTATTTATGACAGTTCTGGGACATTCACTCCATACAGCGGTTGAAACATTGTATCTATTTTTTTCCATAAATGACATTCTGCAAATACACTTAGAGGAGCGCTGCAGATACACTTTTTGCCGGCTTGGAATTAATCTTATTTTCATCCTACTTCTTCTTCTTCATCCTCATCCTCATCCTCATAAGAAGAAAAAGAAGAAGTAGGATGAAAATAAGATTAATTCCAAGCCGGCAAAAAGTGTATCTGCAGCGCTCCTCTAAGTGTATCTGCAGAATGTCATTTATGGAAAAAAATAGATACAATGTTTCAACCGCTGTATGGAGTGAATGTCCCAGAACTGTCATAAATAGTCTATTTCTGACAGTTCTGGGACATTCACTCCATACAGCTGTTTCAACCGCTGTATGGAGGGAATGTCATGGAACTGTCAGAAATAGACTATTAATGACAGTTCTGGGACTGTCCTTCCATACAGCGGTTGAAACATTGTATCTATTTGTTTCCATAAATGGATCCATTTATGGAAACAAATAGATACAATGTTTCAACCGCTGCATGGAAGGACAGTCCCAGAACTGTCATTAATAGTCTATTTCTGACAGTTCCATGACATTCCCTCCATACAGCGGTTGAAACAGCTGTATGGAGTGAATGTCCCAGAACTGTCAGAAATAGACTATTTATGACAGTTCTGGGACATTCACTCCATACAGCTGTTTCAACCGCTGTATGGAGGGAATGTCATGGAACTGTCAGAAATAGACTATTAATGACAGTTCTGGGACTGTCCTTCCATACAGCGGTTGAAACATTGTATGTATTTGTTTCCATAAATGGATCCACTTATGGAAACAAATACATACAATGTTTCAACCGCTGTATGGAAGGACAGTCCCAGAACTGTCATTAATAATCTATTTCTGACAGTTCTATGACATTCCCTCCATACAGCGGTTGAAACAGCTGTATGGAGTGAATGTCCCAGAACTGTCAGAAATAGACTATTTATGACAGTTCTGGGACATTCACTCCATACAGCGGTTGAAACATTGTATCTATTTTTTTCCATAAATGACATTCTGCAGATACACTTAGAGGAGCGCTGCAGATACACTTTTTGCCGGCTTGGAATTATTCTTATTTTCATCCTACTTCTTCTTTTTCTTCTTATGAGGATGAGGATGAAGAAGAAGAAGAAGGATGAAAATAAGATTAATTCCAAGCCGGCAAAAAGTGTATCTGCAGCGCTCCTCTAAGTGTATCTGCAGAATGTCATTTATGGAAAAAAATAGATACAATGTTTCAACCGCTGTATGGAGTGAATGTCCCAGAACTGTCATAAATAGTCTATTTCTGACAGTTCTGGGACATTCACTCCATACAGCTGTTTCAACCGCTGTATGGAGGGAATGTCATGGAACTGTCAGAAATAGACTATAAATGACAGTTCTGGGACTGTCCTTCCATACAGCGGTTGAAACATTGTATCTATTTGTTTCCATAAATGGATCCATTTATGGAAACAAATAGATACAATGTTTCAACCGCTGCATGGAAGGACAGTCCCAGAACTGTCATTAATAGTCTATTTCTGACAGTTCCATGACATTCCCTCCATACAGCGGTTGAAACAGCTGTATGGAGTGAATGTACCAGAACTGTCAGAAATAGACTATTTATGACAGTTCTGGGACATTCACTCCATACAGCTGTTTCAACCGCTGTATGGAGGGAATGTCATGGAACTGTCAGAAATAGACTATTAATGACAGTTCTGGGACTGTCCTTCCATACAGCGGTTGAAACATTGTATCTATTTGTTTCCATAAATGGATCCATTTATGGAAACAGATAGATACAATGTTTCAACCGCTGTATGAAAGGAATGTCTTAGAACTGTCAGAAATAGTCTATTTCTGACAGTTCTATGACATTCCCTCCATACAGCGGTTGAAACCGCTGTATGGAGTGAATGTCCCAGAACTGTCAGAAATAGACAGAAACTGTCACAGAACTGTCCTTCTTCTCATCCTTCTCCTTCTTCTCATCCTTCTTCTCATCCTTCTCATCCTTCTCCTTCTTCTCATCCTTCTCCTTCTTCTCATCCTTCTTCTCATCCTTCTCCTTCTTCTCATCCTTCTCCTTCTTCTCATCCTTCTCCTTCTCCTTCTTCTCATCCTTCTCCTTCTCCATCTTCTCATCCTTCTCCTTTTCCTTCTTCTCATCCTTCTTCTTCTGCTTCTCCTTCTCCTTCTCCTTCTCATCCTTCTCCTTCTTCTCATCCTTCTCCTTCTTCTCATCCTTCTCCTTCTCCTTCTTCTCATCCTTCTCCTTCTCCTTCTTCTCATCCTTCTCCTTCTCCTTCTTCTCATCCTTCTCTTTCTTCTCATCCTTCTCCTTCTCCTTCTTCTCATCCTTCTCCTTCTTCTCATCCTTCTCCTTCTTCTCATCCTTCTCCTTCTTCTCATCCTTCTCCTTCTCCTCATCCTTCTCCTTCTCCTTCTTCTCATCCTTCTCCTTCTCCTTCTTCTCATCCTTCTCCTTCTCCTTCTTCTCATCCTTCTCCTTCTCCATCTTCTCATCCTTCTCCTTCTTCTCATCCTTCTCCTTCTCCTTCTTCTCATCCTTCTCCTTCTCCTTCTTCTCATCCTTCTCCTTCTTCTCATCCTTCTCCTTCTCCTCATCCTTCTCCTTCTTCTCATCCTTCTCCTTCTTCTCATCCTTCTCCTTCTCCTCATCCTTCTCCTTCTCCTCATCCTTCTCCTTCTCCTTCTTCTCATCCTTCTCCTTCTTCTCATCCTTCTCCTTCTCCTTCTTCTCATCATTCTCCTTCTCCTTCTTCTCATCCTTCTCCTTCTTCTCATCCTTCTCCTTCTCCTTCTTCTCATCCTTCTTCTTCTCATCCTTCTCCTTCTCCTTCTCCTTCTTCTCATCCTTCTTCTTCTCATCCTTCTCCTTCTCCTTCTTCTCATCCTTCTCCTTCTTCTCATCCTTCTCCTTCTCCTCATCCTTCTCCTTCTCCTTCTTCTCATCCTTCTCCTTCTTCTCATCCTTCTCCTTCTCCTTCTTCTCATCCTTCTCCTTCTCCTCATCCTTCTCCTTCTTCTCATCCTTCTCCTTCTTCTCATCCTTCTCCTTCTTCTCATCCTTCTCCTTCTCCTTCTTCTCATCCTTCTCATCCTTCTCCTTCTTCTCATCCTTCTTCTTCTCATCCTTCTCCTTCTCCTTCTTCTCATCCTTCTTCTTCTCATCCTTCTCCTTCTCCTTCTTCTCATCCTTCTCCTTCTTCTCATCCTTCTCCTTCTTCTCATCCTTCTCCTTCTTCTCATCCTTCTCCTTCTTCTCATCCTTCTCCTTCTTCTCATCCTTCTCCTTCTCCTTCTTCTCATCCTTCTCCTTCTCCTTCTTCTCATCCTTCTCCTTCTTCTCATCCTTCTCCTTCTCCTTCTTCTCATCCTTCTCCTTCTCCTTCTTCTCATCCTTCTCCTTCTTCTCATCCTTCTCCTTCTCCTTCTTCTCATCCTTCTCCTTCTTCTCATCCTTCTCCTTCTTCTCATCCTTCTCCTTCTTCTCATCCTTCTCCTTCTTCTCATCCTTCTCCTTCTCCTTCTTCTCATCCTTCTCCTTCTTCTCATCCTTCTCCTCATCCTTCTCCTTCTCCTTCTTCTCATCCTTCTCCTTCTCCTTCTTCTCATCCTTCTCCTTCTTCTCATCCTTCTCCTTCTTCTCATCCTTCTCCTTCTCCTTCTTCTCATCCTTCTTCTTCTCATCCTTCTCCTTCTCCTTCTTCTCATCCTTCTTCTTCTCTTCCTTCTCCTTCTCCTTCTTCTCATCCTTCTCCTTCTTCTCATCCTTCTCCTTCTCCTTCTTCTCATCCTTCTCCTTCTTCTCATCCTTCTCCTTCTCCTTCTTCTCATCCTTCTCCTTCTTCTCATCCTTCTCCTTCTTCTCATCCTTCTCCTTCTCCTTCTTCTCATCCTTCTCCTTCTTCTCATCCTTCTCCTTCTCCTTCTTCTCATCTTTCTCCTTCTCCTTCTCCTTCTTCTCATCCTTCTCCTTCTCCTTCTCCTTCTCCTTCCTCATCTCCAAGGGCATTTAAATTAAAGGTACAGTGTTCTGCACTAATTTAAAGGCTCTCTGAAGCCTAGAAACCCTATTTATAAGTCATCTTTGTAGCAGAGAAATTCGCATCGAATCGAATTTCATACTGGAATTCGCCGAATCAGCCAAATCAAATTTTTCATTTCTTCGCTCATCTCTAGTTAACAGCATTTGTTCCAGGACGTGCAACAGAGGAATGACGTCGTTCATCCCATAGTCCTGACGACTCACGAATAGCGTGGCCTCCTCAAAGGGCCTGAGCAAGCGGCAGGTGTCACGCATGAGCTGCCAATGGCTGACATCGAAGTTACACAGGGGAGTACCTTTATCCGCTTGTAACATCAGGAAATCGGTGATGGCCTTTCGCTGTTCGTAAAGGCGGTCTAACATGTGTAGGGTTGAATTCCACCTTGTTGCAACGTCGCAGATCAGGCGATGCTGTGGAATTCCGTTCTGCCGCTGCAGCTCAAGGAGGGTGTGCTTTGCGGTGTAGGAATGGCTGAAATGCATGCAAAGTTTACGTGACATTTTAAGGATGTCTTGCAGTGGGATGGTGGATTTTAGGAACCGCTTGACAACCAGATTGAACACGTGAGCCATGCATGGCGCATGGCACAACCTTCCTTGACGCAGAGCAGACACCATGTTATTTCCGTTGTCGGTCAACATGGTTCCGATTTTCAGTTTGCGCGGAGACAGCCATCTGTCGATTTCTCTGTTCATTACACTCAGAAGTTCCTCCCCTGTGTGACTACGTTCGCCAAGGCATACCAGGTGCAGCACAGCGTGACACCGTTGCGCCCTGCACATGTGATATGCCGGTCGGGTAATGGGACTTGGCACGGGGGTGGCGGCTGAGGACACGGCGGAAGAAGAGGTGGTAGAGGCGGACATCTTTGCTGGACCAAGGACGTGCAAACGTGGAGGCAAAAGCGGCGTGACCTGTCCAAGTTGCTGGTGCGGCTGTGCCGGCACCACGTTCACCCAGTGGGCCGTAAATGACATGTACTGTCCCTGACCGTAGTTACAGCTCCACACGTCGGCGCTGCCGTGCACTTTGGCAGAGACCAACATGCTCAAAGACTGGCCCACCATCTCTTCTACATGTGAATGCAGGGCTGGCACTGCCTTTTTGGCGAAGAAATGCCGGCTTGGCACTCTCCACCGCGGCGCGGCACAAGCCATCATTTCTCGGAAAGGTGCTGAGTCCACCACTTGGAAAGGGAGGGACTGCAGCACCAGCAACTTGGACAGGAGGACGTTCAGCTTCTGCACTGTCGGGTGCGTGCTCGCAAACTGTTGTCTCTTGGAAACGGATTCCAAGAAAGACTGCTGACGGAATCCGTGAAGAGGAGTAGCAGGAGAAGAAGCATCTGAACGAGCGGAAGATGCCAACGAGCGACAACTCCCCTCAGCAGAGGTGTTGGAGCCTTGACTGGCTGATAGAGGGCGATTGACGTCGGGTGACGGAGCAAGTAACGGAGCGGGTGATGGAGCGGGGGCTGGGGCAGGCAGAACCGCCGTATCTTTATCACGGTTTTCCCAGGCCACCGAATGGCGACGCTGCATATGCTGACGCAACGCTGTAGTCCCAACATGGGCCCCCTGGCCACGCTTGACTTTCTGGCCACATAGTCGACATACGGCTACGTTTACTTCCTCGGGCGGCTTGACGAAAAATTGCCACACCGCCGAGTAGGAAACTTTGCCCCCGCTACTCCTCACTGGCTGACTGCTACTTCCTCCGTGCACACCGGCACCACTACTGGCCGTGGTGGTAGGCTGCAGTGGAGCTGGTGCTCTACTCCGTGGCCGTTTGGCTCCACTGACACTGCTGCGACCCTGCTGCCTCCTGGGCAACCCACCGACTGTTTTGCTCGCTGCCAAGCTGGCACCCTCTTCTCCTGATGATGCGGAAGCAATAGCCTGATGACGACGAGGCTGCCAAGTGCGATCAGCCTCATCATCATCAATTAGGGTCTCCGCCTCACTACTAGCCCCCTCGGCTGCGTGTGGGTCAGGAGACAGACCTGTCTCTAGACCGGCTACCGAGCCACTCTCCTCACCAGTACTTCTTTGCCTGGCTGCTGAAGAGGCGGATGTCTCCCCCCGTTCCTGACCGCCCTCTGTTAGCTCTTCCTCACTGTACAGTGGGGCTGAGCCCACAGCATGCGATACTTCGCTTGGTGAGGGAACACCAAAGGACAGGGGCAGATAGAGGACACGTGATTTCAGTGGGCTTGCTCCTGGGCCATGCCAACTAACGGTTGTGTCTGACGTACACACCGACCGTTGGCTGTAGGTGTCAGAGGTGACCTGGGAAGAGGAAGACGACCGAGCCAACCAATCGATGACGGCAGGGTTGTCGGTGGAGACACGACCGCTGGATGACACCGGGAGCACTGGCCTCTGGCTGCGACTAGTGCTGCCTCGACCCCTTCCTCTGCTGCCACGTCTGCTCGCTCCTAAAACATTGCCTCCTCTGCCACTCCTCTGCGTGTTGTCTGACATACTCTTTAATTCAACGATTCTGTGTCCCTGAGTAATGATTCTGTGTCCCTCAGTAACAATTCTGTGTCCCTGAGTAACAGTTCTGTGTCCCTGAGAAACAATTATGTGTCCCTCAGTAACAATTATGTGTCTGTCCCTAAGTAACAATTTTGTGTCCCTCAGTAACGATTATGTGTCCCTGAGTAACAATTCTGTGTCCCTGAGTAACAATTCTGTGTCCCTGAGTAACAATTCTGTGTCCCTGAGTAACAATTCTGTGTCTGTCCTTGAGTAACAATTCTGTGTCCCTGAGTAACGATTATGTTTCTCTGAGTAACAGTTCTGTGTCCCTAAGTAACAGTTCTGTGTCCCTGAGTAACAGTTATGTGTCCCTCAGTAACAATTCTGTGTCTGTCCCTGAGTAACAATTATGTGTCTGTCCCTGAGTAACAATTCTGTGTCCCTCAGTAACAATTATGTGTCCCTCAGTAACAATTCTGTGTCCCTCAGTAACATTTCTGTGTCTGTCCCTGAGTAACAGTTCTGTGTCCCTGAGTAACAGTTCTGTGTCCCTCAGTAACAATTCTGTGTCCCTCAGTAACAATTCTGTGTCTGTCCCTGAGTAACAGTTCTGTGTCCCTGAGTAACAGTTCTGTGTCCCTGAGTAACAGTTCTGTGTCCTTCAGTAACAATTCTGTGTCCCTCAGTAACAATTCTGTGTCCCTCAGTAACAATTCTGTGTCTGTCCCTGAATAACAGTTCTGTGTCCCTGAGTAACAGTTCTGTTTCCCTGAGTAACAGTTCTGTGTCACTGAGTAACAGTTATGTGTCCCTCAGTAAAAATTTTGTGTCAGTCCCTGAGTAAGAATTCTGTGTCCCTCAGTAAAAATTCTGTGTCCCTCAGTAACAATTCTGTGTCCCTCAGTAACAATTCTGTGTCTGTCCCTGAGTAACAATTCTGTGTCCCTCAGTAACAATTCTGTGTCTGTCCCTGAGTAACAGTTCTGTGTCCCTGAGTAACAGTTCTGTGTCCCTGAGTAACAATTCTGTGTCCCTCAGTAACAATTTTGTGTCCCTCAGTAACAATTCTGTGTCCCTCAGTAACAATTCTGTGTCTGTCCCTGAGTAACAGTTCTGTGTCCCTGAGTAACAGTTCTGTGTCCCTGAGTAACAGTTCTGTGTCCCTCAGTAACAATTATGTGTCTGTCCCTGAGTAACAATTCTGTGTCCCTCAGTAACAATTCTGTGTCCCTCAGTAACAATTCTGTGTCTGTCCCTGAGTAACAATTATGTGTCTGTCCCTGAGTAACAGTTCTGTGTCCCTGAGTAACAGTTCTGTGTCCCTGAGTAACAATTCTGTGTCCCTCAGTAACAATTTTGTGTCCCTCAGTAACAATTCTGTGTCCCTCAGTAACAATTCTGTGTCTGTCCCTGAGTAACAGTTCTGTGTCCCTGAGTAACAGTTCTGTGTCCCTGAGTAACAGTTCTGTGTCCCTCAGTAACAATTATGTGTCTGTCCCTGAGTAACAATTCTGTGTCCCTCAGTAA
This sequence comes from Staurois parvus, assembly GCF_062004578.1. Classification (NCBI taxonomy): domain Eukaryota; kingdom Metazoa; phylum Chordata; class Amphibia; order Anura; family Ranidae; genus Staurois; species Staurois parvus. The sequence goes on from NW_028318170.1 coordinate 1,310,935, forward strand.
CAATTCTGTGTCCCTCAGTAACAATTCTGTGTCTGTCCCTGAGTAACAATTATGTGTCTGTCCCTGAGTAACAGTTCTGTGTCCCTGAGTAACAGTTCTGTGTCCCTGAGTAACAGTTCTGTGTCCCTCAGTAAAAATTCTGTGTCTGTCCCTGAGTAACAATTTTGTGTCCCTCAGTAACAATTCTGTGTCCCTCAGTAACAATTCTGTGTCCCTCAGTAACAATTCTGTGTTTGTCCCTGAGTAACAGTTCTGTGTCCCTGAGTAACAGTTCTGTGTCCCTGAGTAACAGTTCTGTTTCCCTGAGTAACAATTCTGTGTCCCTCAGTAACAATTCTGTGTCCCTCAGTAACAATTCTGTGTCCCTCAGTAACAATTCTGTGTTTGTCCCTGAGTAACAGTTTTGTGTCCCTGAGTAACAGTTCTGTGTCCCTGAGTAACAATTCTGTGTCCCTCAGTAACAATTATGTGTCTGTCCCTGAGTAACAATTTTGTGTCCCTCAGTAACAATTCTGTGTCCCTCAGTAACAATTATGTGTCTGTCCCTGAGTAACAGTTCTGTGTCCCTGAGTAACAGTTCTGTGTCCCTGAGTAACAATTCTGTGTCCCTCAGTAACAATTCTGTGTCCCTCAGTAACAATTCTGTGTGTGTCTCTGAGTAACAATTCTGTGTCCCTGAGTAACAGTTCTGTGTCCCTGAGTAACAGTTCTGTGTCCCTGAGTAACAATTCTGTGTCTGTCCCTGAGTAACAATTCTGTGTCCCTGAGTAACAATTCTGTGTCCCTGAGTAACAATTTTGTCTCTGTCCCTGAGTAACAATTATGTGTCCCTCAGTAACGATTATGTGTCCCTCAGTAACAATTCTGTGTCCCTGAGTAACAATTATGTGTCTGTCCCTGAGTAACAAATATGTGTCCCTGAGTAACGATTCTGTGTCCCTGAGTAACAGTTCTGTGTCCCTGAGTAACAGTTCTATGTCCCTGAGTAACAATTCTGTGTCTGTCCCTGAGTAACAATTCTGTGTCCCTGAATAACAATTCTGTGTCCCTGAGTAACAATTCTGTGTCTGTCCCTGAGTAACAATTCTGTGTCCCTCAGTAACGATTATGTGTCCCTCAGTAACAATTCTGGGTCCCTGAGTAACAATTTTGTGTCTGTCCCTGAGTAACAATTATGTGTCCCTGAGTAACGATTCTGTGTCCCTGAGTAACAGTTCTGTGTCCCTGAGTAACAGTTCTGTGTCCCTCAGTAACAATTATGTGTCTGTCCCTGAGTAACAATTCTGTGTCCCTCAGTAACAATTCTGTGTCTGTCCCTGAGTAACAGTTCTGTGTCCCTGAGTAACAGTTCTGTGTCCATGAGTAACAGTTCTGTGTCCCTCAGTGACAATTCTGTGTCCCTCAGTAACAATTCTGTGTCCCTCAGTAATAGTTCAGTGTCTGTCCCTGAGTAACAGTTCTGTGTCCTTGAGTAACAGTTATGTGTCCCTGAGTAACAGTTCTGTGTCCCTGAGTAACAGTTCTGTGTCCCTGAGTAACAATTCTGTGTCTTTCCCTGAGTAACAGTTCTGTGTCCCTGAGTAACAGTTCTGTGTCCCTGAGTAACAGTTCTGTGTCCCTGAGTAACAGTTCTGTGTCCCTCAGTAACAATTCTGTGTCTGTCCCTGAGTAACAATTCTGTGTCCCTCAGTAACAATTCTGTGTCCCTCAGTAACAATTCTGTGTCCCTCAGTAACAATTCTGTGTCTGTCCCTGAGTAACAGTTCTGTGTCCCTGAGTAACAGTTCTGTGTCCCTGAGTAACAGTTCTGTGTCCCTCAGTAACAATTCTGTGTCCCTCAGTAACAATTATGTGTCCCTCAGTAACAATTCTGTGTCCCTGAGTAACAGTTATGTGTCCCTGAGTAACAGTTATGTGTCCCTGAGTAACAGTTCTGTGTCCCTAAGTAACAGTTCTGTGTCCCTGAGTAACAGTTCTGTGTCCCTCAGTAACAATTCTGTGTCTGTCCCTCAGTAACAATTCTATGTCCCTCAGTAACAATTCTGTGTCCCTCAGTAACAATTCTGTGTCCCTCAGTAACAATTCTGTGTTTGTCCCTGAGTAACAGTTCTGTGTCCCTGAGTAACAGTTCTGTGTCCCTGAGTAACAGTTCTGTGTCCCTGAGTAACAATTCTGTGTATTTCCCTGAGTAACAGTTCTGTGTCCCTGAGTAACAGTTCTGTGTCCCTGAGTAACAGTTCTGTGTCCCCGAGTAACAGTTCTGTGTCCCTGAGTAACAATTCTGTGTCTTTCCCTGAGTAACAGTTCTGTGTCCCTGAGTAACAGTTCTGTGTCCCTGAGTAACAGTTCTGTGTCCCTGAGTAACAATTCTGTGTCCCTAAGTAACGATTCTGTGTCCCTAAAGTATCTGTGGCCCTAACTCTGTCCCTAATACAGAGAGGTCTGTCTCTCTTGAATGACTGGAGGCAAATGGAGAATTGTAAGATGGCCGCAATTTATAGCTCCACCATTACACAGTGCTGGCTGGCTGGCTGCTGATTGGCTAATGCAATCACATGTCATGAATGAATGCATTATGGGTCAGCGCGCCTTGTCTGCGCGCCTTCCCAGAGATCCCCGCTCCGTCGCCACACATGTCGCCGCCATTTTAGGAAAAATTTTGATTCGCGCATCCGAAGTCTGCTAATTTTCGGATTCAAAATTTTTCCTAATATTCAAAACAAATTCCACTTCGCCAAGTTTGATTCGCTCATCTCTACCCACAACCCTGGCAAACAGACACCACCAAAAGTTTTAATTAAAAAACAAAGCTGCATTCTAGAGCATCTTTGGCATGAGACTAAGTCTCACAAATAATCCAACCAATATAAATCTGTCCTCCAAAAATACAATTCTTGCCTCCACACTGCCAAGCAGACCCATTTCATCACTCTCATTAACATCTTCTCATCCAATCTCCATCAACTCTTCTCTACCTTTAACTCTCTACTTCATCCTCCACTGCCTCCACCCACTAACCCACTCACTTGTCAGGAGATCGCCAAACACTTAAAAAATAAGAACAATACAATTCATGATGAAATATCCACTCTACAGATATTCCCCCTTAACACTCCATGTCCACAGGTACACTCAACACTTCCCTTATTCAACCCTGGTACTATAGATGAAGTTCTTAAACATTTTTTCTAATGTCAACTTACCCACCTGCCCCCTGGACCCTGTTCCCTCTCCAATTCTGTGGTCACCATCTGGCTGTATCCCACACTCTCTAACTCACATCTTCAATCTCTCTCTCTTCTGGCATCTTTCCCAACTCTCTAACACATGCACTAGTCACCCCCATACTTCTTTTTAGATTCAGCATTCTCAAAGAACTTCCTCATCTTATTAGGACTTTTGACAATATATCAGTACCTATAACTGAGTACTGTCTGCCATCTTACCATTCTCAGTAAGCATTCCCTCTCTTAGTCCCTAATAGTGATGTTGATATTTTTATATATATGTGCATTATCAATTTTTGCCTGACTTTTATTGTTGATTTATATATTTTCATAGAAGTCATCATGTGGAATTGAGCATCCCTTATGGCTGCCCCTTTGGGGCCGTGAAAGGGGTTCCTCTCTTGGAGGTGAGTGAGACAGCGTCCTGGTTTCCTTTTCCTTTTCCTTTTTCTTGTTTATCTTCATCTGTTTAAGAGGTCTTTGGAAATATAGGCCACATCTATTCACCAATGGTTTTAACTAGAGATGAGCGAATCGAAGTAGGCGAAGTGGAATTCGTTTCGAATATTGGAAAAATTTTGATTTGCGCCGAATCCGAAAATTAGCATACTTCGGGTGCGCTAATCAAAATTTTTCCTAAAATGGCGGCGACATGTGCGGCAACGGGATGTCTGGGAAGGAGCGCAGACAAGGCGCGCTGACTCATAATGCATTCATTAATGACATGTGATCGCATTAGCCAATCAGCAGCCAGCCAGCCAGCACTGTGTAATAGTCGAGCTATAAATGGCGGCCATTTTAGAATTCTCCATTTGCCTCCAGTCATTCAAGAGAGGCAGACCGCTCTGTATTAGGGACAGAGTTAGGGCCACAGAAACGTTACTCGGACACAGAATTGTTACTGAGGGCAACAGAACCGTTACTTAGGGTCACAGAAACTTTACTTAGGGACACAGAATTGTTACTCAGGGAAAGACAGAATTGTTACTCCGGGACACAGAATTGTAACTGAGGGCCACAGAACCGTTACTTAGGGCCACAGAAACGTTACTCAGGGACACAGAATTGTTACTGAGGGCCACAGAACCGTTACTTAGGGCCACAGAATTGTTACTCAGGGACACAGAATTGTTACTGAGGGCCACAGAACCGTTACTTAGGGCCACATAATTGTTACTCAGGGACAGACACAGAATTGTTACTGAGGGCCACAGAACCGTTACTTAGGGCCACAGAATTGTTACTCAGGGACACATAATTGTTACTGAGGGCCACAGAACCGTTACTTAGGGCCACAGAATTGTTACTCAGGGACAGACACAAAATTGTTACTCAGGGACACAGAATTGTTACTGAGGGCCACAGAACCGTTACTTAGGGCCACAGAAACGTTACTCAGGGACACAGAATTGTTACTGAGGGCCACAGAACCGTTACTTAGGGACACAGAATTGTTACTCAGGGACAGACACAGAATTGTTACTCAGGGACAGACAGAATTGTTACTGAGGGACACAGAATTGTTACTGAGGGCAACAGAACCGTTACTTAGGGCCACAGAAACGTTACTCGGACACAGAATTGTTACTGAGGGCAACAGAACCGTTACTTAGGGCCACAGAAACTTTACTTAGGGACACAGAATTGTTACTCAGGGACAGACACAGAATTGTTACTGAGGGACACAGAATTGTTACTGAGGGCCACAGAACCGTTACTTAGGGCCACATAATTGTTACTCAGGGACAGACACAGAATTGTTACTCAGGGACACAGAATTGTTACTGAGGGCCACAGAACCGTTACTTAGGGCCACAGAAACGTTACTCAGGGACACAGAATTGTTACTGAGGGCCACAGAACCGTTACTTAGGGCCACAGAAACGTTACTTAGGGACACAAAATTGTTACTCAGGGACAGACACAGAATTGTTACTCAGGGACAGACACAGAATTGTTACTGAGGGACACAGAATTGTTACTGAGGGCCACAGAACCGTTTCTTAGGGCCACAGAATTGTTACTCAGTGACACAGAATTGTTACTGAGGGCCACAGAACCGTTACTTAGGGCCACAGAAACGTTACTCAGGGACACAGAATTGTTACTGAGGGCCACAGAACCGTTACTTAGGGCCACAAAAACGTTACTCAGGGACACAGAATTGTTACTGAGGGCCACAGAACCGTTACTTAGGGCCACAGAAACGTTACTCGGACACAGAATTGTTACTGAGGGCCACAGAACCGTTACTTAGGGCCACAGAAACTTTACTAAGGGACACAGAATTGTTACTCAGGGACAGACACAGAATTGTTACTGAGGGACACAGAATTGTTACTGAGGGCCACAGAACCGTTACTTAGGGCCACAGAATTGTTACTCAGGGACAGACACAGAATTGTTACTCAGGGACACAGAATTGTTACTGAGGGCCACAGAACCGTTACTTAGGGCCACAGAATTTTTACTCAGGGACAGACACAGAATTGTTACTCAGAGACACAGAATTGTTACTGAGGGCCACAGAACCGTTACTTAGGGCCACAGAAACGTTACTCAGGGACACAAAATTGTTACTGAGGGCCACAGAACCGTTACTTAGGGCCACAAAATTGTTACTCAGGGACACATAATTGTTACTGAGGGCCACAGAACCGTTACTTAGGGCCACAGAAACGCTACTTAGGGACACAGAATTGTTACTCAGGGACAGACACATAATTGTTACTCAGGGACAGACAGAATTGTTACTGAAGGACACAGAATTGTTACTGAGGGCCACAGAACCGTTACTTAGGGCCACAGAAACGTTACTCGGACACAGAATTGTTACTGAGGGCCACAGAACCGTTACTTAGGGCCACAGAAACGTTACTCAGGGACACAGAATTGTTACTGAGGGCCACAGAAACGTTACTTAGGGCCACAGAAACGTTACTTAGGGCCACAGAATTGTTACTCAGGGACAGACACAGAATTGATACTGAGGGACACAGAATTGTTACTGAGGGCCACAGAACCGTTACTTAGGGCCACATAAACGTTACTCAGGGACACATAATTGTTACTGAGGGCCACAGAACCATTACTTAGGGCCACAGAAACGTTACTTAGGGACACAGAATTGTTACTCAGGGACAGACACTGAATTGTTACTGAGGGACACAGAATTGTTACTGAGGGCCACAGAACCGTTACTTAGGGCCACAGAAACGTTACTCGGACACAGAATTGTTACTGAGGGACACAGAATTGTTACTCAGGGCCACAGAATTGTTACTCAGGGACAGACACAAAATTGTTACTCAGGGACACAGAATTGTTACTCAGGGACACAGAATCGTTGAATTAAAGAGTATGTCAGACAACATGCAGAGGAGTGGCAGAGGAGGCAATGTTTTAAGAGTGAGCAGACGTGGCAGCAGAGGAAGGGGTCGAGGCAGCACTAGTCGCAGCCAGAGGCCAGTGCTCCCGGTGTCATCCAGCGGTCGTGTCTCCACCGACAACCCTGCCGTCATCGATTGGTTGGCTCGGTCGTCTTCCTCTTCCCAGGTCACCTCTGACACCTACAGCCAACGGTCGGTGGGTACGTCAGACACAACCGTTAGTTGGCATGGCCCGGGAGCAAGCCCACTGAAATCACGTGTCCTCTACCTGCCCCTGTCCTTTGCTGTTCCCTCACCAAGCGAAGTATCGCATGCTGTGGGCTCAGCCCCACTGTACAGTGAGGAAGAGCTAACAGAGGGCGGTCAGGAACGGGGGGAGACATCCGCCTTTTCAGCAGCCAGGCGAAGAAGTACTGGCGAGGAGAGTGGCTCGGTAGCCGGTCTAGAGACAGGTCTGTCTCCTGACCCAGACGCAGCCGAGGGGGCTAGTAGTGAGGCGGAGACCCTACTTGATGATGAGGAGGTTGATCGCACTTGGCAGCCTCGTCGTCATCAGGCAATTTCTTCCGCATCATCAGGAGAAGAGGGTGCCAGCTTGGCAGCGAGCGAAACAGTCGGTGGGTTGCCCAGGAGGCAGCAGGGTCGCAGCAGTGTCAGTGGAGCCAAACGGCCACGGAGTAGAGCACCAGCTCCACTGCAGCCTACCACCACGGCCAGTAGTGGTGCTGGTGCGCACGGAGGAAGTAGCAGTCAGCCAGTGAGGAGTAGCGGGGGCAAAGTTTCCTACTCGGTGGTGTGGCAATTTTTCGTCAAGCCGCCCGAGGAAGTAAAGGTAGCCGTATGTCGACTATGTGGCCAGAAAGTCAAGCGTGGCCAGGGGGCCCATGTTGGGACTACAGCGTTGCGTCAGCATATGCAGCGTCGCCATTTGGTGGCCTGGGAAAACCGTGATAAAGATACGGCGGTTCTGCCTACCCCAGCCCCCGCTCCATCACCCGCTCCGTTACTTGCTCCGTCACCCGACGTCAATCGCCCTCTATCAGCCAGTCAAGGCTCCAACACCTCTGCTGAGGGGAGTTGTCGCTCGTTGGCATCTTCCGCTCGTTCAGATGCTCCTTCTCCTGCTACTCCTCTTCACGGATTCCGTCAGCAGTCTTTCTTGGAATCCGTTTCCAAGAGACAACAGTTTGCGAGCACGCACCCGACGGTGCAAAAGCTGAACGTCCTCCTGTCCAAGTTGCTGGTGCTGCAGTCCCTCCCTTTCCAAGTGGTGGACTCAGCACCTTTCCGAGAAATGATGGCTTGTGCCGCGCCGCGGTGGAGAGTGCCAAGCCGTCATTTCTTCGCCAAAAAGGCAGTGCCAGCCCTGCATTCATATGTAGAAGAGATGGTGGGCCAGTCTTTGAGCATGTCGGTCTCTGCCAAAGTGCACGGCAGCGCCGACGTGTGGAGCTGTAACTACGGTCAGGGACAGTACATGTCATTTACGGCCCACTGGGTGAACGTGGTGCCGGCACAGCCGCACCAGCAACTTGGACAGGTCACGACGCTTTTGCCTCCACGTTTGCACGTCCTTGGTTCAGCAAACATGTCCGCCTCTACCACCTCTTCTTCCGCCGTGTCCTCAGCCGCCACCCCCGTGCCAAGTCCCATTACCCGACCGGCATATCACATGTGCAGGGCGCAACGGTGTCACGCTGTGCTGCACCTGGTATGCCTTGGCGAACGTAGTCACACAGGGGAGGAACTTCTGAGTGTAATGAACAGAGAAATCGACAGATGGCTGTCTCCGCGCAAACTGAAAATCGGAACCATGTTGACCGACAACGGAAAGAACATGGTGTCTGCTCTGCGTCAAGGAAGGTTGTGCCATGTGCCATGCATGGCTCACGTGTTCAATCTGGTTGTCAAGCGGTTCCTAAAATCCACCATCCCACTGCAAGACATCCTTAAAATGTCACGTAAACTTTGCATGCATTTCAGCCATTCCTACAGCGCAAAGCACACCCTCCTTGAGCTGCAGCGGCAGAACGGAATTCCACAGCATCGCCTGATCTGCGACGTTGCAACAAGGTGGAATTCAACCCTACACATGTTAGACCGCCTTTACGAGCAGCGAAAGGCCATCACCGATTTCCTGATGTTACAAGCGGATAAAGGTACTCCCCTGTGTAACTTCGATGTCAGCCATTGGCAGCTCATGCGTGACACCTGCCACTTGCTCAGGACCTTTGAGGAGGCCACGCTATTCGTGAGTCGGCAGGACTATGGGATGAACGACGTCATTCCTCTGTTGCACGTCCTGGAACAAATGCTGTTAACAATGGCTGGTCAGGGTGCGGTAGACGTGGCGCACAGATCTCAACGCCACATGACCCCTGTGGGGGCAGGACAGGAAGAAGAGGAGGAGGTAGAGGAGGACATTTGTGCTCAGGAATTATTGAGTGAAATGGGTGGTTTTTCCACTCAGCGGACAGGAGTGGAGGAGCAGGAGCATCTGGTAGAGGAGGAGGAGGAGACAGAGGACCCAGACGCACCGTGGCAGTATGCTGTGGAGATGGAGGCAGGGAGTCCCTCGCATTCCTTGGCACAAATGGCCCATAGCATGCTCGGTTGCTTGCGTAGCGACAGCCGAATAATAACCATCAGACAGAGGGATGACTTTTGGCTGTCCACCTTGTTGGACCCTCGCTACTGTTCCAAAATGGTGGCCTTTTTCACACCTGCTGAGAGGGAGGCCAAAATTACGTACTATAAAAACCACCTATGTAGTCAGTTGGTCTCTGCCTTTCTGCGCCAATGTCCATCCTCAGACACTGTGGGCCCTGTGCGCTCGCGTTCCGCTGCCATGGCAGCAGGGGAGGGGTGGGGTGGTAGGAGCAGTGGCAGCTCCACCAGCAGCGGCTGCCTCAATCTGCAGTCGATGATGAGTAGCTTTCTTCACCAGCGCAGTGAGGAAACTACTAACCAGCCGCAGCAGCAGCAGCAGCATCAGGTGGACCTGGAGCAGGAGCTCAAACAACAGGCTTGGGCCTACTTGGACAGCACCCTGCCAACCGAGGTAGACAATCCCCTTGACTACTGGGCAACGAAACTTGACCTTTGGCCCCAACTAGCTGAATTTGCCCTTGAAAGGCTGTCATGCCCGGCCAGTAGCGTGGCATCGGAGCGCGTGTTTAGTGCGGCAGGAGGTATTGTAACTCCGCGGAGGACACGACTGTCCACCCAAAGTGTGGAGAGACTCACGTTTGTGAAAATGAATCAGGCGTGGATTAGTCTGGATTTCAAACCACCAGTTCCTGACACAACTGACTAAATCCGCCATGAATCATGCCACAAACATGTGCCACTTTCAGGTCTCCGCACACTGCTGCTGGGTTCCATTTTGTCATAGGGTGCTGGCAGATTACAGGCCTCCCATAGCTGCTGCCAGGCCCCTAATCTGCCATGGGCCCCTGTACCGCATCCTCACGCTGCTGCAAGGTCCACAGTGTCTCATGGGTCCCTGTACCGCCTCCCATTGCTGCTGCCAGGCCCCTAATCTGCCATGGGCCCCCGTACCGCCTCCTCATGCTGCTGCCAGGTCCACAGTGTGTCATGCCATGTGCCACTTTCAGGTCTCCTCACACTGCTGCTGGGTTCCATTTTGTCATAGGATGCTGGCAGATTACGGGCCTCACATTGCTGCGGCCAGGCCCCAAATCTGCCATGGGCCCCTGTACCGCCTCCTCACGCTGCTGCAAGGTCCACAGTGTGTCATGCCATGTGCCACTTTCAGGTATCCTCACACTGCTGGTGTGTTTCATTTTGTCATAGTTTGCTGGCAGATTACGGGCCTCCCATAGCTGCTGCCAGGCCCCTAATCTGCCATGGGCCCCTGTACCGCCTCCTCACGCTGCTGCAAGGTCCACAGTGTGTCATGCCATGTGCCACTTTCAGGTCTCCTCACACTGCTGGTGTGTTTCATTTTGTCATAGGATGCTGGCAGATTACGGGCCTCACATTGCTGCGGCCAGGCCCCTAATCTGCCATGGGCCCCTGTACCGCCTCCTCACGCTGCAGCCAGGTCCACAGTGTGTCATGGGTCCCTGTACCGCCTCCCATTGCTGCTATCTCCAATGCCACACTCTGCCATGTGCCACTATCAGGTCTCCTCACACTGCTACTGGGTTCCATTTTGTCATAGGATGCTGGCAGATTACGGGCCTCACATTGCTGCGGCCAGGCCCCTAATCTGCCATGGGCCCCTGTACCGCCTCCTCACGCTGCTGCAAGGTCCACAGTGTGTCATGCCATGTGCCACTTTCAGGTCTCCTCACACTGCTGGTGTGTTTCATTTTGTCATAGGATGCTGGCAGATTACGGGCCTCACATTGCTGCGGCCAGGCCCCTAATCTGCCATGGGCCCCTGTACCGCCTCCTCACGCTGCTGCAAGGTCCACAGTGTGTCATGCCATGTGCCACTTTCAGGTCTCCTAACACTGCTGGTGTGTTTCATTTTGTCATAGGATGCTGGCAGATTACGGGCCTCACATTGCTGCGGCCAGGCCCCTAATCTGCCATGGGCCCCCGTACCGCCTGGTCACGCTGCTGCTGGGTCCACAGTGTGACATGAGTCCCTGTACCGCCTCCCATTGCTCCCACTCTGCCATGTGCCACTTTCAGGTCTCCTCACACTCCTGCTGGTTTCCATTTTGTGATAGGTTGCTGGCAGATTACAGGCCTCCCATAGGTGCTGCCAGGCCCCAAATCTGCCATGGGCCCCTGTACCGCCTCGTCACGCTGCTGCAGGGTCCACAGTGTGTCATGGGTCCCTGTACGGCCTCCCATTGCTGCTGTTTCCATCGCCACACTCTGCCATGTGCCACTTTCAGGTCTCCTCACACTCCTGCTGGTTTCCATTTTGTCATAGGTTGCTGGCAGATTACAGGCCTCCCATAGGTGCTGCCAGGCCCCAAATCTGCCATGGGCCCCCGTACCGCCTGGTCACACTGCTGCTGGGTCCACAGTGTGACATGGGTCCCTGTACCGTCTCCCATTGCTCCCACTCTGCCATGTGCCACTTTCAGGTCTCCTCACACTCCTGCTGGTTTCCATTTTGTCATAGGTTGCTGGCAGATTACAGGCCTCCCATAGGTGCTGCCAGGCCCCAAATCTGCCATGGGCCCTCGTACCGCCTCGTCACACTGCTGCTAGGTCCACAGTGTGTCATGGGTCCCTGTACGGCCTCCCATTGCTGCTGTTTCCATCGCCACACTCTGCCATGTGCCACGTTCAGGTCTCCTCACACTCCTGCTGGTTTCCATTTTGTCATAGGTTGCTGGCAGATTACAGGCCTCCCATAGGTGCTGCCAGGCCCCAAATCTGCCATGGGCCCCCGGACCGCCTCGTCACGCTGCTGCTGGGTCCGCAGTGTGTCATGGGTCCCTGTACCGCCTCCCATTGCTCCCACTCTGCCATGTGCCACTTTCAGGTCTCCTCACACTCCTGCTGGTTTCCATTTTGTCATAGGTTGCTGGCAGATTACAGGCCTCCCATAGGTGCTGCCAGGCCCCAAATCTGCCATGGGCCCCCTTACCGCCTCGTCACGCTGCTGCTGGGTCCACAGTGTGTCATGGGTCCCTGTACCGCCTCCCATTGCTGCTGTTTCCATCACCACACTCTGCCATGTGCCACTTTCAGGTCTCCTCACACTCCTGCTGGTTTCCATTTTGTCATAGGTTGCTGGCAGATTACAGGCCTCCCATAGGTGCTGCCAGGCCCCAAATCTGCCATGGGACCCGTACCGCCTGGTCACGCTGCTGCTGGGTCCACAGTGTGTCATGGGTCCCTGTACCGCCTCCCATTGCTCCCACTCTGCCATGTGCCACTTTCAGGTCTCCTCACACTCCTGCTGGTTTCCATTTTGTCATAGGTTGCTGGCAGATTACAGGCCTCCCATAGGTGCTGCCAGGCCCAAAATCTGCCATGGGCACCCGTACCGCCTCGTCACGCTGCTGTTAGGTCCACAGTGTGTCATGGGTCCCTGTACGGCCTCCCATTGCTGCTGTCTCCATCGCCACACTCTGCCATGTGCCACTTTCAGGTCTCCTCACACTCCTGCTGGTTTCCATTTTGTCATAGGTTGCTGGCAGATTACAGGCCTCCCATAGGTGCTGCCAGGCCCCAAATCTGCCATAGGCCCCCGGACCGCCTCTTCACGCTGCTGCTGGGTCCACAGTGTGTCATGGGTCCCTGTACCGCCTCCCATTGCTCCCACTCTGCCATGTGCCACTTTCAGGTCTCCTCACACTCCTGCTGGTTTCCATTTTGTCATAGGTTGCTGGCAGATTACAGGCCTCCCATAGGTGCTGCCAGGCCCCAAATCTGCCATGGGCCCTAGGACCGCCTCGTCACACTGCTGCTGGGTCCACAGTGTGTCATGGGTCCCTGTACCGCCTCCCATTGCTGCTGTTTCCATCGCCACACTCTGCCATGTGCCACTTTCAGGTCTCCTCACACTCCTGCTGGTTTCCATTTTGTCATAGGTTGCTGGCAGATTACAGGCCTCCCATAGGTGCTGCCAGGCCCCAACTCTGCCATGGGCCCCCGTACCGCCTCGTCACGCTGCTGCTGGGTCCACAGTGTGTCATGGGTCCCTGTACCGCATCCCATTGCTCCCACTCTGCCATGTGCCAATTCAGGTCTCCTCACACTCCTGCTGGTTTCCATTTTGTCATAGGTTGCTGGCAGATTACAGGCCTCCCATAGGTGCTGCCAGGCCCCAAATCTGCCATGGGCCCCCGTACCGCCTGGTCACGCTGCTGCTGGGTCCACAGTGTGACATGGGTCCCTGTACCGCCTCCCATTGCTCCCACTCTGCCATGTGCCACTTTCAGGTCTCCTCACACTCCTGCTGGTTTCCATTTTGTCATAGGTTGCTGGCAGATTACAGGCCTCCCATAGGTGCTGCCAGGCCCCTAATCTGCCATGGGCCAACATACCGCCTGGTCACGCTGCTGCTGGGTCCACAGTGTGACATGGGTCCTGAAGGGAAATGTATGTCTTTTAGGTCTGTCATTTTGTTTTCCCCACTCCATTTTGTACTAACATGTTGATTAATTGTTTTGTATTATAACCAGAATGAGTTAATGAAAATATGCTATGTCAGTTATGTATTACAGAACTATACTCACAACATTCTTCTATCTTTTATCTTAGCTTAGCCTTGGTAGAGACGGAGATAGTATTCAACTATTTCTTTGTATTAACAAGCACCTGTTTCTGTTATGATACAATTAAATGTCAAATATTTCTGTTCCATGAGAAAATAATTGTTTGTTACTTATAACTAATTACAAATGCCTGAGAAAGATCATGTTCACAGCCTTGAAAAGTATCTAGCCAGATTCTATTGTATGTAGCAGATAAGTTTTTATGTAATATTATAGACATTCCTTAAATTTTGCTTCTCATCATTATTCAGGATTGACGTAAATGCTTGTATTCTCACTTGCACGTTATATTGTACTATAAAAGAGAGCTTTCGTTGTGGAATAAATTAGAAGTTTTTGGTTACTGACAAGACGGTCTCATGTGTGATTACTTGTAACCAATGCTTCTCCAGGCCTGAGGAGACAGAACGAGTGACAGAGAACTTAGACCAGGGGTCTAAAAGGGTCAACAGAACCAACAGTTTTGGGGGCTCGTCCGGGATATCGGTATCATCCGCTCAGTGACCATCCACTTGTCCGGTAAGTAGAATTATTTTCTATATAACCTGTACAAGTTGGATACAAGGAAACTGGGAGGCTCTGATTAGTCCGATATCCATTTAAGCCAAAATGTGTTCAGGGAACACAACACTCCGGGAGTGTTAGAAAAATAGTCTCAGGGAGACTAAACAATCTCAGGGAGATTGCCTATAGTCACTCATTCTGTGTCTAAAGTTTATTATTTTCCACATATAGAAGTATAAGATAATTTGTTTTGTATGAGTAATAAGTCTGAGGTGGTAAGTGTACAGACCGAAATCACTGAAGACCTATTGTCAGAAGGTGTAAGACGCACCACCCTCTCAGCTAGACCTTATTGGTTGTTGACCTGAGAAAGGTGAACGCATGGTGACACCAACTGGGAGGTCTATGTAATGACATGTACATTGTGTAAATGTGGGTTGCTGATACATTATAAAGGTCGTGATACTAATAAACATGTTATTGTAGATATTGTAAATAGGCCTTATAACCAAGTCGAGGTATATACCAGAAGGGGTCATTTGTATAAAATTAATTGTCATTTAGCAGTACCACATATTTTTATAGGCCAAACTTTAGGACGATTAAGATATTTTGAGAGAAGACATTTTTGGTAAATGACTTGCAAATATTGTGTCTGTGGGTTGATTTTTCAGAAAGACAGTCGACATGAGAATTCTGATCTCATTTTGACAGTATCCCATAAGCCATTTGCAATTTTTAATTTTCCAACAGTCGGTAATATTTTCATAAAGAGGTCAATTTATAGAAAAAATTACCATTTCCAGATACCCGATATATTTCAGGGTCAAACCGTTTACCACTTGAACCTATATATCGAGAATTTGAGGGAATTTTTGTCTGAGACTGGTGATCCTCAAGACATTGAAAACATTACAGAACATAGGCATATATAGAGCTTTATGGCCTGTACAGACTGCAAAACTAGTCTCATAATACAATACATTACTGAGGATATAGATAAACACATTATAAAACATATTGTTCCCAATCCAGATCCAATCCCTAATTGCAAGGACGGTATACAAGTATTAGATCATAATCTATATCAGAAACATTTGCCATTTGAGGTTCCTGATTTCTTTGAAGGAAAAACGATAAGGTCCCTAAAACATTTCATAGACGCTTTCTTGGGATTTGTGCACATTTTAAACAATGGGGACCCATCAGTCAAAACCGCCCCCTCCCCCATTCCCCGAGGAGACATGTAAAACATATGTCGCCCGGGTATGCGGGTCCGATTATTACTTGGTAGACCCATGGGTAGATAATTTAGCAGGTTGGACTGAGGCAATGGGAAGTTCTAGTCCTTTTCCTCGAGAAGGAACAAATGACCAGTATCACATGGATATGATAAAGGGATTGTGTTTAGGGGACACAGAGGTATGGGATTATTTTGATCCCGACCCCTCATGGGACATGAATTATATGGAGGCGGGAGGATTAAACTGGTTAGAGTTTGCCCCCTATTGGAAAGAAGAAACAAAGAAAGGAAAAGGAAGGGAGAAGAAGATGAGAAACAGACTAGATGCTAAGAAAATACATTCCTTGGAGAAAACAAAGTTTTCACAAAAAAAGCCAGGTCCTAGAGTAAAAAGCCCATCTGTGACTGCCCCTCCCTCCTACAATCGCCTATATCCAAAATTGGATAATATCGAGGAACTTATGACCATGGTCGCTGCCCTTCCTGAAACAGAAGACATTAATGATCCCCAGGGATTGTATCCTGTCACCCCAGCCAACAATCTTCCTCGTCCATCCACACCAGGTAGGGCACAACGGGTTCATCTCTCTGAACCCACGAGTACTATCCCTGATCCTAATCTCCCCATTACCAGCCCACTACATACTAGGGGAGGAACCCTGTACGGTGCTCCTTCTACAAGTCACCCACATGACCAGGTGGATAGTACCACTGACCATAGTCAATCAGGACACTATCCCTTTATGACTATGGGAAACTATCTAGTTAAGAAACTCATAGATATTGATGACATCAATAAAATAGTTAAAAATTGCCCCAAACCGACAGTGGTCCCTGAAGGTACCATATCCTATCTAAAAAAGGCATGTCAAAATAGAAATTTTACACAGGAAGACATGAAGTTGATCATAGATCAAATTATAGGGACAACTTCTGAATGGGACTGGGTCAAGGTACCTTCCATACACATAATACAGGAAATTCCACCTCCACAACCTAATCCAGATAACATACTTGCAAGAGTACCCACTGCTAGGCAGTACGCACTCAATACAGAGGCAGGGAGAAGCACTATGTGGAATGAAATAGAGGCCGAAATTAGAAGGGTATACAAACAACGGGCCTCCTTAAGCAGTGTCCTGATCTGCAAACAGAGAAAGGAAGAAACTGTGGTTGAATTCTGGAAGAGATTCAGGGAATGTTGGGTGCAAGAGGCCGGTCTTAAAGTCCAAGACAACGAACAGCTGATAATCAATGTATACTTGGGAAATGTTCTACCCCATTTAATTGTACCCATCAAACAACTGATTTCTACATGGCCCACTGACACATTGGCAGATTTTCAGAAACATCTATCTCAGAAAGAGGCAGCTGGATGTTTTGATATTAAAAAACCCACTATTCCTACACATAATTATGTAGGACACAACACTGCTCGCCACGGAGAACCCTTTAGAGGAAGGGGAAGAGGTAGAGGTAGGAACACAAATAGGGGTCCCTATCAAGATTCAGACTATACCGCCAGGTTTCCCCAAGGGACTTGTTATAATTGTGGAGACCCTAATCATTGGGCCAGGGATTGTCCTAGACCTAGAAAGCCTTCCCAACGACAATCTCATGACCTAACACCCACCCAGAACATGGACCATTCTAACTGTCCCGTTCCTCCGCCACCACCACCCCCTCCTGCCGGTACCCAATTTCCTATAAATTGGGACAATAGACATCCCCGATGAAGTTGCCCGGAGGCCGATGTCCCGACTTTTCCCCAACTGACCGAGACTTGGAGAGAACTCCCATTAATCGAAATGTTCATAGACAGAAAGAAAATTTCTTTTATAGTCGATAGCGGAGCCACAACAAGTGTGCTCTCAAGTAAATTTTACCACGGTCCACGAGAAAAGTCTGTGCCTTCTATGGGAATAAATGGGATATCAACCCCTACCTCCCGAACTAGGAAATTGACTGTTAGTGATTGTAACGGGAAATTCATATGTCATCACAAATTTAGTCTGATACCTGGTTGTCCAGTGAATCTTTTGGGAAGGGATCTTTTCAAGGAATGTAAGTTATCTCTGACGGTTGAGGAGCCAAATGGGGGACTGAGAGTTTTTTCCCCATTTACTTTGACCCCACCCTGCGCCCAAAACATCCCCGGGGGATCGGACCTCAATCTAATAGACATACCAGAGGATTTGCCACCAGGCATATGGGCGGAGGGAGACCATGACACAGGACTGATATCCTGCACCCCCTATACAGCTAAGGTGCGGCCCCAAGTGACACCTGTGTATCAGAAACAATACCCCCTATCACCCGAAAAGAGAGAAGGAATCCAACCCTTGATTGATGGATTCTTACAGACTGGGGTATTGAGATATTGTATCTCTCCCTACAATACCCCAATCAACCCCATAAAGAAACCTAACGGTACTTATCGATTTGTCCAAGACCTCAGAGCTATCAATGAATTGATCATCCCTATAGCTCCAATAGTGCCCGACATAGGTGCCCTTTTGGCCACCATTCCATATGACGCCAGCCATTTCTCAGTCATTGATCTAAAAAACGCATTTTTTAGCGTCCCTGTTGACAAGGACACCCAACTCCTTTTTGCATTTAGCCTTGATGGGAGGCGTCAGATGACTTGGACCCGATTACCGCAAGGTTTTGTGGACGCCCCCGTGGTATACAGCATAGTCCTACAGTCCACACTTCGGCCATGGAACCCCCCCCAGAGTTCTGTAGTGCTGCAATATGTCGATGATCTTCTGATCTGCAGCCAGTCAGAGGAGGCCTGCCAGGAGGACAGCAGGTCCTTGATAGAATGGTTGAATCAATGTGGTCACAAAGTGTCTAAGCAAAAACTCCAATGGTGTTCTACAGAGGTTGAGTACCTCGGATTTTTATTTAGTCAAGGTGAAAGGAAATTGAGCAATTCACGTGTCAGTGCCATCGTGGGCCTGGTCAACCCACACACCAAGAAGGAAATGCTGTCTTTCTTGGGGATGGTTAACTATTGTCGCCAATGGATAAGTGATTGCTCCTTTTTCGATAACATTTTACGGCAAGCTTGCCTAAATGAGTCACCTGAACGTATCACATGGTCTAAAGAAATGCAGCAGGCTTTTGATGCACTTAAACGTTCATTGACAACAAGTCCCGGTTTAGGCCTCCCTGACTTTAGGGTCATGTTTCATTTGTATTCCAGAGATAATTGTAAAACTATGGCGGGCGTTCTCGGCCAAGAACACGGGGGCAAAATGCGCCCAGTCGCATTTTTTTCTAAGGTGATGCCTATAACTGTCCAGGGTTTCCCAGCATGTCTGCGGGCTCTTGCGGCCTGTGCAATGGTGGTTGAAATGGCAATGAGTTTTACGTTAGGACACCCCACCACCCTCCACACCTCCCATGATGTTCTGACCCTTCTGAAAGGAATACACACCCAACACATGTCTGCCCAAAGGCTGAGTGGATATGAAGTAATCTTACTCAGTAACCCCCAGCTCGTGATACGCTATAGCCATAGCACCTCAGGTCCAGCCATGATTCTAAACGCCCTACTTAAACTCAAAACGGATCTCGATGAACTGACGCAACCACATGACTGCCTAGAATCCATCGAAACTAACACCTCCCCGCGCCCAGACATACACAAAGAACCTTTACATGAGGGGGATGTAGTTTTTGTAGATGGCTCTTGTTCCAGGCCAAATGACTCCACTTATCATGCCGGATATGCTGTAGTTAAATTACCAGATGTAATTATAGAGGCTGGGCCCCTTGAACAGCAATCCGCACAAGCTGCAGAATTGATAGCACTAACCAGGGCCTGCACAGTATACGCAAATAAACCTGTAACGATTTATACTGATTCACGTTACGCCCATGGTGTAGTGTTCGACCACGGAGTTTTGTGGTCATTAAGAGGATACATAGGGGCGGATGGGAAAGGCATTGCGCACTCAAAATTAATACACATGTTATTGCAAGCCATACAGCTACCTTCAGAACTCGCCATTATACATTGTAAAGCACACACTCGAGGGGCGGACACTATCACAAGAGGTAATGCACTGGCGGATATCACTGCCAAGGCAGCAGCCAGAGAATCCTTACCTATGACACGTATGCAAATGGTACATGTACCTATTCTTCCTGAAGACAACCAACTTATTTGTGATTTACAAAAGTACGCATCCGAAATGGAACTTGCAGACTGGTGCTACCCAGTACTGCAAAAGAGTCCTAAAACAGGACTCATTTGCAAAGAGGGGAAGCCATGTATTCCCCAAGCCAGTGCACCCATCTACATTGCACAATTTCATGGCATAGGCCACATAGGGTGGAAAATGACAATACAGCAACTCAAATCAATGTTCTACATCACAAACATGGAGGGTTTAGTGAAACAATTTGTACAACGGTGCATTACTTGCATAAGAAACAACCCAAACAACCCAACTAGAGTTGCCCATGAACACCTACTCTATCCAACAACACCTTTTACACATTTACAAATTGATTTTACGCATCTCCCAACCCCAAAAGGAGGCACCCAACCTGTATGCGTGATAATAGACACATTCAGCAGATGGCCAGAAATTTACCCCACCAAAAGGGAAGATGCAGCCACCGTAGCTAATATTCTAACAAGAGAGATAGTTCCACGGTGGGGAATCCCCCTGCAGATAAACTCAGATCAAGGGACTGCCTTTACGTCCAAACTGTGTGCAGAAATTGCAAAGATACTGCACATAGAGTGGAAATTCCACATTCCTTACCACCCTCAGAGTTCAGGTATCGTAGAAAGGATGAACAGGACTCTAAAAGATAAGATAAGGAAGGCGACCGGAGGCACTTTTACAGGTTGGAAGAGGTTCCTCCCTGCCATCCTTGCAGAAATAAGGATGACACCTAACAAGAAGACGGGTTACTCCCCTTTTGAAATTCTTTTTGGTAGACCTTTCCCTACCCCCTGGTGTAGGCAAGTGTTTATGACCTCAGATAATTTTGATAACATAAGGGATGAGTATGTGAGGAAACTGGTTCAAAGTTTAGGTGACATTGAAGATAATGTTACTCGCAAGTGTCCATTCTTTTCTCAACAGGATAACACGCACCCCTTTCAGGGGGAGACGAAGTGGTAATCAAACTCCATCCGAAAGGAAAAAGACAACAAGATTTCATCTATGGTCCTCCCACCACCATCACTGCGGTAACCAGAACGGCCGTCCTTACTGAGCATAGCCCTTCCTGGGTTCATGCCACTCGTGTGAAACTGGTAAAAAGCCGGCCCGAGGAGGAGGATCCAGAAGCAAGCAAGGAGGTACTAACGGGGGCAGAAAGCCCTGACCTCGAACAGGACAATCAAGAAAAGGAGGTACTAACGGGGGCAGAAAGCCCTGACCTCGAACAGGACAAGGTGCTGTTTATTAAAGGAGGTGAAGCAGGTGATACAAATCCTCGAAGAGTGAGTGAAGCTGGTAACAAAGCCTCTGAAAATAATCAAGATGAGCATTCTGTTAGCCAAGGACTCTGGCAAACTATGGATTCTGCTGGGACTGATTACATTTTTAGTGTTTACCCCAATATGGACAGTGACTAACTGTATATACTCCCCAGAGGATTTGGGTGCTGTTCAGGTTATATGTGGTCACAACAACAATGATAAAAACACCTCAGAAAAACACATATTTGATAAAAACACCTCAGAAAATGCACACCCAATACACACTAGGACCAAAAGAGAAACCAATGTACCAGCACAGAAACCAAAGGTTGCTATTACCAGAGAGGGGAAGATTATTACATTGTGGTTTGACTCTTCTAATACCTATGTTGCTACCTTTTCTTTCACCTATGACGACCTGACAGAAAAAGGGGATGAAGAGAGTAGCAGGAAAAGGGCACATAAGAGGGAGGGAATAGGTTACATTTGTGTAACTGATGATTATTGGGGGAGTAACTGTGATTATTGGGGAGCAGTGGGATGGAACATAGGAACTGACTGGGGATACAAACCTGACACAGCCATAAATAAGAAGGACAAGAACGGAAAATCCCTCATAAACAGAATGACTCTTACCAAGCCCAATGCCAAATATACGCTTACCATAGAAAATCCCAGCCCTAGTGATTCGGGAATGTATGTATTTGGGTTATACTGGGGAGGAGGTATATCAGGCACAAGGGGGAAATTTAGGATACAAGACATGCATAATAACAATGATTACAATCCCCTGAAGCCACGTATCAGTTCTATTAGGGATATGATTGCCATTGCTGATCCTTCTTTCGAAGATACCGTAGCAGCGGAGACGGGATTTTCAGATGTAAATCTTTGGTTAGAATGGATGAGGTACAGCGCCCTGCAGTACAACAAGTCTAATTGTTATGTCTGTGGAGCAGCCAGACCCCATGTGGGAACAGTGCCACTAAACCTTCCTGAAGATGTTGAAGAATGTTTTCTAAGTCTTTTTACAGGAGCACATGACAAGAATGCTTCCTGTGAAACCTGGAAAGCAAAGTATCCCATAGTTACAAAAAACCCCAAACCAGGCGAAGGTTTGCAAATTTACCCAGGGAATTATACCTGCTATAGAGGAGTGGCAAGGAAAAGAAGTTTTGGAAATTTTACAAAAGGTTTTTGTCACACATACAGCAACATCTCATCTAGGCTTTTACAGAATCAGACACAATCTTTAGGTGATATCTACTGGATTTGTGGTGATGGTATGATCAGGTCTAGATTGGAGAAGGAGTGGTCTGGTGAGTGTGCTTTGGCCAAAGCTATTATGCCCCTACATATTTTTAGTGAAATTCCTTCTGAGATCCCTGAAGATGTAACAGGAGGTACTCAGAGGTACAAGAGGGAGGCCCCGATGGGTAGTTTTGACCCACATGTGTATATAGACGCCATAGGGGTTCCAAGAGGGGTCCCAGATGAGTTTAAGGCCAGGGACCAGGTCAAAGCAGGTTTTGAGTCAATCATTCCAATCATCACCGTCAACAAGAATGTTGATTGGATAAATTATATATATTACAATCAACAGAGGTTTGTCAACTACACCAGGGATGCATTGAAGGGGATAGCGGAGCAGTTGCAGGCTGATTCCACCATGACCTTTCAAAATCGTATGGTCTTAGATATGATGCTTGCAGAAAAGGGTGGTGTGTGTGCAATGATAGAAGGAACAGGTACTTGTTGTACCTACATCCCAGACAACACTGGGCCAAATGGCAAGGTCACTATGGCTATAAAAAAACTGTCTGATCTGTCGGAAGAGTTGAAAAGGAATTCAGGGATCACTGATCCATGGGATCAATATTTTGGATGGCTCAAGGGATGGAAGCAGATGCTAGCACAAATAGGAGTGATTATTGTAGTCACCCTGATACTTCTAGCCCTGATAGTGTGCTGTGTGATTCCGTGTATTAAGAAGCTTATGAACAAAGGTATAGGTATGACTATGTATGAAGAAGTGATCCAAGAACAAACTGCCCCACTGAACCCAAAACCCAAAGAGTACAATAGTTATCTAGCCAAATACAGAGAGAAGCAGAAAAAGAACTATGTTGTATAAAGGAGAATAAAAATCATATATGTAAATAATGATTTAAAGAGGGGATTGAAGGGAAATGTATGTCTTTTAGGTCTGTCATTTTGTTTTCCCCACTCCATTTTGTACTAACATGTTGATTAATTGTTTTGTATTATAACCAGAATGAGTTAATGAAAATATGCTATGTCAGTTATGTATTACAGAACTATACTCACAACATTCTTCTATCTTTTATCTTAGCTTAGCCTTGGTAGAGACGGAGATAGTATTCAACTATTTCTTTGTATTAACAAGCACCTGTTTCTGTTATGATACAATTAAATGTCAAATATTTCTGTTCCATGAGAAAATAATTGTTTGTTACTTATAACTAATTACAAATGCCTGAGAAAGATCATGTTCACAGCCTTGAAAAGTATCTAGCCAGATTCTATTGTATGTAGCAGATAAGTTTTTATGTAATATTATAGACATTCCTTAAATTTTGCTTCTCATCATTATTCAGGATTGACGTAAATGCTTGTATTCTCACTTGCACGTTATATTGTACTATAAAAGAGAGCTTTCGTTGTGGAATAAATTAGAAGTTTTTGGTTACTGACAAGACGGTCTCATGTGTGATTACTTGTAACCAATGCTTCTCCAGGCCTGAGGAGACAGAACGAGTGACAGAGAACTTAGACCAGGGGTCTAAAAGGGTCAACAGAACCAACAGGTCCCTGTACCGCCTCCCATTACTCCCACTCTGCCATGTGCCACTTTCAGGTCTCCTCACACTCATGCTGGTTTCCATTTTGTCATAGGGTGCTGGCAGATTACAGGCCTCCCATAGGTACTGCCAGGCCCCAAATCTGCCATGGGCCCCCGTACCGCCTCGTCACGCTGCTGCTAGGTCCACAGTGTGTCATGGGTCCCTGTACGGCCTCCCATTGCTGCTGTTTCCATCGCCACACTCTGCCATGTGCCACTTTCAGGTCTCCTCACACTCCTGCTGGTTTCCATTTTAGCATAGGTTGCTGGCAGATTACAGGCCTCTCATAGGTGCTGCCAGGCCCCAAATCTGCCATGGGCCCCCGGACCGCCTCGTCACGCTGCTGCTGGGTCCACAGTGTGTCATGGGTCCCTGTACCGCCTCCCATTGCTCCCACTCTGCCATGTGCCACTTTCAGGTCTCCTCACACTCCTGCTGGTTTCCATTTTGTCATAGGTTGCTGGCAGATTACAGGCCTCCCATAGGTGCTGCCAGGCCCCAAATCTGCCATGGGCCCCCGGACCGCCTCGTCACGCTGCTGCTGGGTCCACAGTGTGTCATGGGTCCCTGTACCGCCTCCCATTGCTGCTGTTTCCATCGCCACACTCTGCCATGTGCCACTTTCAGGTCTCCTCACACTCCTGCTGGTTTCCATTTTGTCATAGGTTGCTGGCAGATTACAGGCCTCCCATAGGTGCTTCCAGGCCCCAAATCTGCCATGGGCCCCCGTACCGCCTGGTCACGCTGCTGCTGGGTCCACAGTGTGAAATGGGTCCCTGTACCGCCTCCCATTGCTCCCACTCTGCCATGTGCCACTTTCAGGTCTCCTCACACTCCTGCTGGTTTCCATTTTGTCATAGGTTGCTGGCAGATTACAGGCCTCCCATAGGTGCTGCCAGGCCCCAAATCTGCCATGGGCCCCCGTACCGCCTGGTCACGCTGCTGCTGGGTCCACAGTGTGACATGGGTCCTTGTACCGCCTCCCATTGCTCCCACTCTGCCATGTGCCACTTTCAGGTCTCCTCACACTCCTGCTGGTTTCCATTTTGTCATAGGTTGCTGGCAGATTACAGGCCTCCCATAGGTGCTGCCAGGCCCCAAATCTGCCATGGGCCCCCGTACCGCCTCGTCACGCTGCTGCTAGGTCCACAGTGTGTCATGGGTCCCTGTACCGCCTCCCATTGCTGCTGTTTCCATCACCACACTCTGCCATGTGCCACTTTCAGGTCTCCTCACACTCCTGCTGGTTTCCATTTTGTCATAGGTTGCTGGCAGATTACAGGCCTCCCATAGGTGCTGCCAGGCCCCAAATCTGCCATGGGCCCCCGTACCGCCTGGTCACGCTGCTGCTGGGTCCACAGTGTGACATGGGTCCCTGTACCGCCTCCCATTGCTCCCACTCTGCCATGTGCCACTTTCAGGTCTCCTCACACTCCTGCTGGTTTCCATTTTGTCATAGGTTGCTGGCAGATTACAGGCCTCCCATAGGTGCTGCCAGGCCCCAAATCTGCCATGGGCCCCCGTACCGCCTGGTCACGCTGCTGCTGGGTCCACAGTGTGACATGGGTCCCTGTACCACCTCCCATTGCTCCCACTCTGCCATGTGCCACTTTCAGGTCTCCTCACACTCCTGCTGGTTTCCATTTTGTCATAGGTTGCTGGCAGATTACAGGCCTCCCATAGGTGCTGCCAGGCCCCAAATCTGCCATGGGCCCCCGTACCGCCTCGTCACGCTGCTGCTAGGTCCACAGTGTGTCATGGGTCCCTGTACCGCCTCCCATTGCTGCTGTTTCCATCACCACACTCTGCCATGTGCCACTTTCAGGTCTCCTCACACTCCTGCTGGTTTCCATTTTGTCATAGGTTGCTGGCAGATTACAGGCCTCCCATAGGTGCTGCCAGGCCCCAAATCTGCCATAGGCCCCCGGACTGCCTCGTCACGCTGCTGCTGGGTCCACAGTGTGTCATGGGTCCCTGTACCGCCTCCCATTGCTCCCACTCTGCCATGTGCCACTTTCAGGTCTCCTCACACTCCTGCTGGTTTCCATTTTGTCATAGGTTGCTGGCAGATTACAGGCCTCCCATAGGTGCTGCCAGGCCCCAAATCTGCCATGGGCCCCCGTACCGCCTGGTCACGCTGCTGCTGGGTCCACAGTGTGACATGGGTCCCTGTACCACCTCCCATTGCTCCCACTCTGCCATGTGCCACTTTCAGGTCTCCTCACACTCCTGCTGGTTTCCATTTTGTCATAGGTTGCTGGCAGATTACAGGCCTCCCATAGGTGCTGCCAGGCCCCAAATCTGCCATGGGCCCCCGTAACGCCTCGTCACGCTGCTGCTAGGTCCACAGTGTGTCATGGGTCCCTGTACGGCCTCCCATTGCTGCTGTTTCCATCGCCACACTCTGCCATGTGCCACTTTCAGGTCTCCTCACACTCCTGCTGGTTTCCATTTTGTCATAGGTTGCTGGCAGATTACAGGCCTCCCATAGGTGCTGCCAGGCCCCAAATCTGCCATAGGCCCCCGGACCGCCTCGTCACGCTGCTGCTGGGTCCACAGTGTGTCATGGGTCCCTGTACCGCCTCCCATTGCTGCTGTTTCCATCACCACACTCTGCCATGTGCCACTTTCAGGTCTCCTCACACTCCTGCTGGTTTCCATTTTGTCATAGGTTGCTGGCAGATTACAGGCCTCCCATAGGTGCTGCCAGGCCCCAAATCTGCCATGGGCCCCCGGACCGCCTCGTCACGCTGCTGCTGGGTCCACAGTGTGTCATAGGTCCCTGTACCGCCTCCCATTGCTCCCACTCTGCCATGTGCCACTTTCAGGTCTCCTCACACTCCTGCTGGTTTCCATTTTGTCATAGGTTGCTGGCAGATTACAGGCCTCCCATAGGTGCTGCCAGGCCCCAAATCTGCAATGGGCCCCCGTACCGCCTCGTCACGCTGCTGCTAGGTCCACAGTGTGTCATGGGTCCCTGTACGGCCTCCCTTTGCTGCTGTTTCCATCGCCACACTCTGCCATGTGCCACTTTCAGGTCTCCTCACACTCCTGCTGGTTTCCATTTTGTCATAGGTTGCTGGCAGATTACAGGCCTCCCATAGGTGCTGCCAGGCCCCAAATCTGCCATAGGCCCCCGGACCGCCTCGTCACACTGCTGCTGGGTCCACAGTGTGTCATGGGTCCCTGTACTGCCTCCCATTGCTGCTGTTTCCATCACCACACTCTGCCATGTGCCACTTTCAGGTCTCCTCACACTCCTGCTGGTTTCCATTTTGTCATAGGTTGCTGGCAGATTACAGGCCTCCCATAGGTGCTGCCAGGCCCCAAATCTGCCATGGGCCCCTGTACCACCTCGTCACGCTGCTGCTAGGTCCACAGTGTGTCATGGGTCCCTGTACGGCCTCCCATTGCTGCTGTTTCCATCGCCACACTCTGCCATGTGCCACTTTCAGGTCTCCTCACACTCCGCTGGTTTCCATTTTGTCATAGGTTGCTGGCAGATTACAGGCCTCCCATAGGTGCTGCCAGGCCCCTAATCTGCCATAGGCCCCCGGACTGCCTCGTCACGCTGCTGCTGGGTCCACAGTGTGTCATGGGTCCCTGTACCGCCTCCCATTGCTCCCACTCTGCCATGTGCCACTTTCAGGTCTCCTCACACTCCTGCTGGTTTCCATTTTGTCATAGGTTGCTGGCAGATTACAGGCCTCCCATAGGTGCTGCCAGGCCCCAAATCTGCCATAGGCCCCCGGACTGCCTCGTCACGCTGCTGCTGGGTCCACAGTGTGTCATGGGTCCCTGTACCGCCTCCCATTGCTCCCACTCTGCCATGTGCCACTTTCAGGTCTCCTCACACTCCTGCTGGTTTCCATTTTGTCATAGGTTGCTGGCAGATTACAGGCCTCCCATAGGTGCTGCCAGGCCCCAAATCTGCCATGGGCCCCCGTACCGCCTCGTCACGCTGCTGCTAGGTCCACAGTGTGTCATGGGTCCCTGTACGGCCTCCCATTGCTGCTGTTTCCATCGCCACACTCTGCCATATGCCACTTTCAGGTCTCCTCACACTCCTGCTGGTTTCTATTTTGTTATAGGTTGCTGGCAGATTACAGGCCTCCCATAGGTGCTGCCAGGCCCCAAATCTGCCATAGGCCCCCGGACCGCCTCGTCACGCTGCTGCTGGGTCCACAGTGTGTCATGGGTCCCTGTACCGCCTCCCATTGCTGCTGTTTCCATCACCACACTCTGCCATGTGCCACTTTCAGGTCTCCTCACACTCCTGCTGGTTTCCATTTTGTCATAGGTTGCTGGCAGATTACAGGCCTCCCATAGGTGCGGGCAGGCCCCAAATCTGCCATGGGCCCCCGGACCGCCTCGTCACGCTGCTGCTGGGTCCACAGTGTGTCATGGGTCCCTGTACCGCCTCCCATTGCTGCTGTTTCCATCGCCACACTCTGCCATGTGCCACTTTCAGGTCTCCTCACACTCCCGCTGGTTTCCATTTTGTCATAGGTTGCTGGCAGATTACAGGCCTCCGATAGGTGCTGCCAGGCCCCAAATCTGCCATGGGCCCCCGTACCGCCTCGTCACGCTGCTGCTGGGTCCACAGTGTGTCATGGGTCCCTGTACCGCCTCCCATTGCTCCCACTCTGCCATGTGCCACTTTCAGGTCTCCTCACACTCCTGCTGGTTTCCATTTTGTCATAGGTTGCTGAAAGATTACAGGCCTCCCATAGGTGCTGCCAGGCAACAAATCTGCCATGGGCCCCCGTACCGCCTCGTCACGCTGCTGCTGGGTCCACAGTGTGTCATGGGTCCCTGTACTGCCTCCCATTGCTGCTGTTTCCATCACCACACTCTGCCATGTGCCACTTTCAGGTCTCCTCACACTCCTGCTGGTTTCCATTTTGTCATAGGTTGCTGGCAGATTACAGGCCTCCCATAGGTGCTGCCAGGCCCCAAATCTGCCATGGGCCCCCGGACCGCCTCGTCACGCTGCTGCTGGATCCACAGTGTGTCATGGGTCCCTGTACCGCCTCCCATTGCTCCCACTCTGCCATGTGCCACTTTCAGGTCTCCTCACACTCCTGCTGGTTTCCATTTTGTCATAGGTTGCTGGCAGATTACAGGCCTCCCATAGGTGCTGCCAGGCCCCAAATCTGCCATGGGCCCCCGTACCGCCTCGTCACGCTGCTGCTAGGTCCACAGTGTGTCATGGGTCCCTGTACCGCCTCCCATTGCTGCTGTTTCCATCGCCACACTCTGCCATGTGCCACTTTCAGGTCTCCTCACACTCCTGCTGGTTTCCATTTTGTCATAGGTTGCTGGCAGATTACAGGCCTCCCATAGGTGCTGCCAGGCCCCAAATCTGCCATAGGCCCCCGGACCGCTTCGTCACGCTGCTGCTGGGTCCACAGTGTGTCATGGGTCCCTGTACCGCCTCCCATTGCTCCCACTCTGCCATGTGCCACTTTCAGGTCTCCTCACACTCCTGCTGGTTTCCATTTTGTCATAGGTTGCTGGCAGATTACAGGCCTTCCATAGGTGCTGCCAGGCCCCAAATCTGCCATGGGCCCCCGGACCGCCTCGTCACGCTGCTGCTGGGTCCACAGTGTGTCATGGGTCCCTGTACGGCCTCCCATTGCTGCTGTTTCCATCGCCACACTCTGCCATGTGCCACTTTCAGGTCTCCTCACACTCCTGCTGGTTTCCATTTTGTCATAGGTTGCTGGCAGATTACAGGCCTCCCATAGGTGCTGCCAGGCCCCAAATCTGCCATGGGCCCCCGTACCGCCTCGTCACGCTGCTGCTGGGTCCACAGTGTGTCATGGGTCCCTGTACCGCCTCCCATTGCTCCCACTCTGCCATGTGCCACTTTCAGGTCTCCTCACACTCCTGCTGGTTTCCATTTTGTCATAGATTGCTGGCAGATTACAGGCCTCCCATAGGTGCTGCCAGGCCCCAAATCTGCCATGGGCCCCCGTACCGCCTCGTCACGCTGCTGCTGGGTCCACAGTGTGTCATGGGTCCCTGTACCGCCTCCCATTGCTGCTGTTTCCATCGCCACACTCTGCCATGTGCCACTTTCAGGTCTCCTCACACTCCTGCTGGTTTCCATTTTGTCATTGGTTGCTGGCAGATTACAGGCCTCCCATAGGTGCTGCCAGGCCCCAAATCTGCCATGGGCCCCCGTACCGCCTGGTCACGCTGCTGCTGGGTCCACAGTGTGACATGGGTCCCTGTACCGCCTCCCATTGCTCCCACTCTGCCATGTGCCACTTTCAGGTCTCCTCACACTCCTGCTGGTTTCCATTTTGTCATAGGTTGCTTGCAGATTACAGGCCTCCCATAGGTTCTGCCAGGCCCCAAATCTGCCATGGGCCCCCGTACCGCCTGGTCACGCTGCTGCTGGGTCCACAGTGTGACATGGGTCCCTGTACCGCGTCCCATTGCTCCCACTCTGCCATGTGCCACTTTCAGGTCTCCTCACACTCCTGCTGGTTTCCATTTTGTCATAGGTTGCTGGCAGATTACAGGCCTCCCATAGGTGCTGCCAGGCCCCAAATCTGCCATGGGCCCCCATACTGCCTGGTCATGCTGCTGCTGGGTCCACAGTGTGACATGATTCCCTGTACCGCCTCCCATTGCTCCCACTCTGCCATGTGCCACTTTCAGGTCTCCTCACACTCCTGCTGGTTTCCATTTTGTTATAGGGTGCTGGCAGATTACAGGCCTCCCATAGGTGCTGGCAGGCCCCAAATCTGCCATGGGCCCCCGGACCGCCTCGTCACGCTGCTGCTGGGTCCACAGTGTGTCATGGGTCCCTGTACCGCCTCCCATTGCTCCCACTCTGCCATGTGCCACTTTCAGGTCTCCTCACACTCCTGCTGGTTTCCATTTTGTCATAGGTTGCTGGCAGATTACAGGCCTCCCATAGGTGCTGCCAGGCCCCAAATCTGCCATGGGCCCCCGGACCGCCTCGTCACGCTGCTGCTGGGTCCACAGTGTGTCATGGGTCCCTGTACCGCCTCCCATTGCTGCTGTTTCCATCGCCACACTCTGCCATGTGCCACTTTCAGGTCTCCTCACACTCCTGCTGGTTTCCATTTTGTCATAGGTTGCTGGCAGATTACAGGCCTCCCATAGGTGCTGCCAGGCCCCAAATCTGCCATGGGCCCCCGTACCGCCTGGTCACGCTGCTGCTGGGTCCACAGTGTGACATGGGTCCCTGTACCGCCTCCCATTGCTCCCACTCTGCCATGTGCCACTTTCAGGTCTCCTCACACTCCTGCTGGTTTCCATTTTGTCATAGGTTGCTGGCAGATTACAGGCCTCCCATAGGTTCTGCCAGGCCCCAAATCTGCCATGGGCCCCCGTACCGCCTGGTCACGCTGCTGCTGGGTCCACAGTGTGTCATGGGTCCCTGTACCGCCTCCCATTGCTCCCACTCTGCCATGTGCCACTTTCAGGTCTCCTCACACTCCTGCTGGTTTCCATTTTGTCATAGGTTGCTGGCAGATTACAGGCCTCCCATAGGTGCTGCCAGGCCCCAAATCTGCCATGGGCCCCCGTACCGCCTGGTCACGCTGCTGCTGGGTCCACAGTGTGACATGGGTCCCTGTACCGCGTCCCATTGCTCCCACTCTGCCATGTGCCACTTTCAGGTCTCCTCACACTCCTGCTGGTTTCCATTTTGTCATAGGGTGCTGGCAGATTACAGGCCTCCCATAGGTGCTGCCAGGCCCCAAATCTGCCATGGGCCCCCGTACCGCCTCGTCACGCTGCTGCTGGGTCCACAGTGTGTCATGGGTCCCTGTACCGCCTCCCATTGCTCCCACTCTGCCATGTGCCACTTTCAGGTCTCCTCACACTCCTGCTGGTTTCCATTTTGTCATAGGTTGCTGGCAGATTACAGGCCTCCCATAGGTGCTGCCAGGCCCCAAATCTGCCATGGGCCCCCGTACCGCCTCGTCACGCTGCTGCTGGGTCCACAGTGTGTCATGGGTCCCTGTACGGCCTCCCATTGCTGCTGTTTCCATCGCCACACTCTGCCATGTGCTGCTTTCAGGTCTCCTCACACTCCTGCTGGTTTCCATTTTGTCATTGGTTGCTGGCAGATTACAGGCCTCCCATAGGTGCTGCCAGGCCCCAAATCTGCCATGGGCCCCCGTACCGCCTGGTCACGCTGCTGCTGGGTCCACATTGTGACATGGGTCCCTGTACCGCCTCCCATTGCTCCCACTCTGCCATGTGCCACTTTCAGGTCTCCTCACACTCCTGCTGGTTTCCATTTTGTCATAGGTTGCTGGCAGATTACAGGCCTCCCATAGCTGCTGCCAGGCAACAAATCTGCAATGGGCCCCCGTACCGCCTGGTCACGCTGCTGCTGGGTCCACAGTGTGACATGGGTCCCTGTACCGCCTCCCATTGCTCCCACTCTGCCATGTGCCACTTTCAGGTCTCCTCACACTCCTGCTGGTTTCCATTTTGTCATAGGTTGCTGGCAGATTACAGGCCTCCCATAGGTGCTGCCAGGCCCCAAATCTGCCATGGGTCCCCGGACCGCCTGGTCACGCTGCTGCTGGGTCCACAGTGTGACATGGGTCCCTGTACCGCCTCCCATTGCTCCCACTCTGCCATGTGCCACTTTCAGGTCTCCTCACACTCCTGCTGGTTTCCATTTTGTCATAGGTTGCTGGCAGATTACAGGCCTCCCATAGGTGCTGCCAGGCCCCAAATCTGCCATGGGCCCCCGTACCGCCTCGTCACGCTGCTGCTAGGTCCACAGTGTGTCATGGGTCCCTGTACCGCCTCCCATTGCTGCTGTTTCCATCGCCACACTCTGCCATGTGCCACTTTCAGGTCTCCTCACACTCCTGCTGGTTTCCATTTTGTCATAGGTTGCTGGCAGATTACAGGCCTCCCATAGGTGCTGCCAGGCCCCAAATCTGCCATGGGCCCCCGTACCGCCTGTTCACGCTGCTGCTGGGTCCACAGTGTGACATGGGTCCCTGTACCGCCTCCCATTGCTCCCACTCTGCCATGTGCCACTTTCAGGTCTCCTCACACTCCTGCTGGTTTCCATTTTGTCATAGGTTGCTGGCAGATTACAGGCCTCCCATAGGTGCTGCCAGGCCCCAAATCTGCCATGGGCCCCCGTACCGCCTGGTCACGCTGCTGCTGGGTCCACAGTTTGACATGGGTCCCTGTACCGCCTCCCATTGCTCCCACTCTGCCATGTGCCACTTTCAGGTCTCCTCACACTCCTGCTGGTTTCCATTTTGTCATAGGGTGCTGGCAGATTACAGGCCTCCCATAGGTGCTGCCAGGCCCCAAATCTGCCATGGGCCCCCGTACCGCCTCGTCACGCTGCTGCTGGGTCCACAGTGTGTCATGGGTCCCTGTACCGCCTCCCATTGCTCCCACTCTGCCATGTGCCACTTTCAGGTCTCCTCACACTCCTGCTGGTTTCCATTTTGTCATAGGTTGCTGGCAGATTACAGGCCTCCCATAGGTGCTGCCAGGCCCCAAATCTGCCATGGGCCCCCGTACCGCCTCGTCACGCTTCTGCTGGGTCCACAGTGTGTCATGGGTCCCTGTACCGCCTCCCATTGCTGCTGTTTCCATCGCCACACTCTGCCATGTGCCACTTTCAGGTCTCCTCACACTCCTGCTGGTTTCCATTTTGTCATAGGTTGCTGGCAGATTACAGGCCTCCCATAGGTGCTGCCAGGCCCCAAATCTGCCATGGGCCCCCGTACCGCCTGTTCACGCTGCTGCTGGGTCCACAGTGTGACATGGGTCCCTGTACCGCCTCCCATTGCTCCCACTCTGCCATGTGCCACTTTCAGGTCTCCTCACACTCCTGCTGGTTTCCATTTTGTCATAGGTTGCTGGCAGATTACAGGCCTCCCATAGGTGCTGCCAGGCCCCAAATCTGCCATGGGCCCCCGTACCGCCTGGTCACGCTGCTGCTGGGTCCACAGTTTGACATGGGTCCCTGTACCGCCTCCCATTGCTCCCACTCTGCCATGTGCCACTTTCAGGTCTCCTCACACTCCTGCTGGTTTCCATTTTGTCATAGGTTGCTGGCAGATTACAGGCCTCTCATAGGTGCTGCCAGGCCCCAAATCTGCCATGGGCCCCCGGACCGCCTCGTCACGCTGCTGCTGGGTCCACAGTGTGTCATGGGTCCCTGTACCGCCTCCCATTGCTCCCACTCTGCCATGTGCCACTTTCAGGTCTCCTCACACTCCTGCTGGTTTCCATTTTGTCATAGGTTGCTGGCAGATTACAGGCCTCCCATAGGTGCTGCCAGGCCCCAAATCTGCCATGGGCCCCCGGACCGCCTCGTCACGCTGCTGCTGGGTCCACAGTGTGTCATGGGTCCCTGTACCGCCTCCCATTGCTGCTGTTTCCATCGCCACACTCTGCCATGTGCCACTTTCAGGTCTCCTCACACTCCTGCTGGTTTCCATTTTGTCATAGGTTGCTGGCAGATTACAGGCCTCCCATAGGTGCTTCCAGGCCCCAAATCTGCCATGGGCCCCCGTACCGCCTGGTCACGCTTCTGCTGGGTCCACAGTGTGAAATGGGTCCCTGTACCGCCTCCCATTGCTCCCACTCTGCCATGTGCCACTTTCAGGTCTCCTCACACTCCTGCTGGTTTCCATTTTGTCATAGGTTGCTGGCAGATTACAGGCCTCCCATAGGTGCTGCCAGGCCCCAAATCTGCCATGGGCCCCCGTACCGCCTGGTCACGCTGCTGCTGGGTCCACAGTGTGACATGGGTCCTTGTACCGCCTCCCATTGCTCCCACTCTGCCATGTGCCACTTTCAGGTCTCCTCACACTCCTGCTGGTTTCCATTTTGTCATAGGTTGCTGGCAGATTACAGGCCTCCCATAGGTGCTGCCAGGCCCCAAATCTGCCATGGGCCCCCGTACCGCCTCGTCACGCTGCTGCTAGGTCCACAGTGTGTCATGGGTCCCTGTACCGCCTCCCATTGCTGCTGTTTCCATCACCACACTCTGCCATGTGCCACTTTCAGGTCTCCTCACACTCCTGCTGGTTTCCATTTTGTCATAGGTTGCTGGCAGATTACAGGCCTCCCATAGGTGCTGCCAGGCCCCAAATCTGCCATGGGCCCCCGTACCGCCTGGTCACGCTGCTGCTGGGTCCACAGTGTGACATGGGTCCCTGTACCGCCTCCCATTGCTCCCACTCTGCCATGTGCCACTTTCAGGTCTCCTCACACTCCTGCTGGTTTCCATTTTGTCATAGGTTGCTGGCAGATTACAGGCCTCCCATAGGTGCTGCCAGGCCCCAAATCTGCCATGGGCCCCCGTACCGCCTGGTCACGCTGCTGCTGGGTCCACAGTGTGACATGGGTCCCTGTACCACCTCCCATTGCTCCCACTCTGCCATGTGCCACTTTCAGGTCTCCTCACACTCCTGCTGGTTTCCATTTTGTCATAGGTTGCTGGCAGATTACAGGCCTCCCATAGGTGCTGCCAGGCCCCAAATCTGCCATGGGCCCCCGTACCGCCTCGTCACGCTGCTGCTAGGTCCACAGTGTGTCATGGGTCCCTGTACCGCCTCCCATTGCTGCTGTTTCCATCACCACACTCTGCCATGTGCCACTTTCAGGTCTCCTCACACTCCTGCTGGTTTCCATTTTGTCATAGGTTGCTGGCAGATTACAGGCCTCCCATAGGTGCTGCCAGGCCCCAAATCTGCCATAGGCCCCCGGACTGCCTCGTCACGCTGCTGCTGGGTCCACAGTGTGTCATGGGTCCCTGTACCGCCTCCCATTGCTCCCACTCTGCCATGTGCCACTTTCAGGTCTCCTCACACTCCTGCTGGTTTCCATTTTGTCATAGGTTGCTGGCAGATTACAGGCCTCCCATAGGTGCTGCCAGGCCCCAAATCTGCCATGGGCCCCCGTACCGCCTGGTCACGCTGCTGCTGGGTCCACAGTGTGACATGGGTCCCTGTACCACCTCCCATTGCTCCCACTCTGCCATGTGCCACTTTCAGGTCTCCTCACACTCCTGCTGGTTTCCATTTTGTCATAGGTTGCTGGCAGATTACAGGCCTCCCATAGGTGCTGCCAGGCCCCAAATCTGCCATGGGCCCCCGTAACGCCTCGTCACGCTGCTGCTAGGTCCACAGTGTGTCATGGGTCCCTGTACGGCCTCCCATTGCTGCTGTTTCCATCGCCACACTCTGCCATGTGCCACTTTCAGGTCTCCTCACACTCCTGCTGGTTTCTATTTTGTCATAGGTTGCTGGCAGATTACAGGCCTCCCATAGGTGCTGCCAGGCCCCAAATCTGCCATAGGCCCCCGGACCGCCTCGTCACGCTGCTGCTGGGTCCACAGTGTGTCATGGGTCCCTGTACCGCCTCCCATTGCTGCTGTTTCCATCACCACACTCTGCCATGTGCCACTTTCAGGTCTCCTCACACTCCTGCTGGTTTCCATTTTGTCATAGGTTGCTGGCAGATTACAGGCCTCCCATAGGTGCTGCCAGGCCCCAAATCTGCCATGGGCCCCCGGACCGCCTCGTCACGCTGCTGCTGGGTCCACAGTGTGTCATAGGTCCCTGTACCGCCTCCCATTGCTCCCACTCTGCCATGTGCCACTTTCAGGTCTCCTCACACTCCTGCTGGTTTCCATTTTGTCATAGGTTGCTGGCAGATTACAGGCCTCCCATAGGTGCTGCCAGGCCCCAAATCTGCAATGGGCCCCCGTACCGCCTCGTCACGCTGCTGCTAGGTCCACAGTGTGTCATGGGTCCCTGTACGGCCTCCCATTGCTGCTGTTTCCATCGCCACACTCTGCCATGTGCCACTTTCAGGTCTCCTCACACTCCTGCTGGTTTCCATTTTGTCATAGGTTGCTGGCAGATTACAGGCCTCCCATAGGTGCTGCCAGGCCCCAAATCTGCCATAGGCCCCCGGACCGCCTCGTCACACTGCTGCTGGGTCCACAGTGTGTCATGGGTCCCTGTACTGCCTCCCATTGCTGCTGTTTCCATCACCACACTCTGCCATGTGCCACTTTCAGGTCTCCTCACACTCCTGCTGGTTTCCATTTTGTCATAGGTTGCTGGCAGATTACAGGCCTCCCATAGGTGCTGCCAGGCCCCAAATCTGCCATGGGCCCCTGTACCGCCTCGTCACGCTGCTGCTAGGTCCACAGTGTGTCATGGGTCCCTGTACGGCCTCCCATTGCTGCTGTTTCCATCACCACACTCTGCCATGTGCCACTTTCAGGTCTCCTCACACTCCTGCTGGTTTCCATTTTGTCATAGGTTGCTGGCAGATTACAGGCCTCCCATAGGTGCGGGCAGGCCCCAAATCTGCCATGGGCCCCCGGACCGCCTCGTCACGCTGCTGCTGGGTCCACAGTGTGTCATGGGTCCCTGTACCGCCTCCCATTGCTGCTGTTTCCATCGCCACACTCTGCCATGTGCCACTTTCAGGTCTCCTCACACTCCCGCTGGTTTCCATTTTGTCATAGGTTGCTGGCAGATTACAGGCCTCCGATAGGTGCTGCCAGGCCCCAAATCTGCCATGGGCCCCCGTACCGCCTCGTCACGCTGCTGCTGGGTCCACAGTGTGTCATGGGTCCCTGTACCGCCTCCCATTGCTCCCACTCTGCCATGTGCCACTTTCAGGTCTCCTCACACTCCTGCTGGTTTCCATTTTGTCATAGGTTGCTGAAAGATTACAGGCCTCCCATAGGTGCTGCCAGGCAACAAATCTGCCATGGGCCCCCGTACCGCCTCGTCACGCTGCTGCTGGGTCCACAGTGTGTCATGGGTCCCTGTACTGCCTCCCATTGCTGCTGTTTCCATCACCACACTCTGCCATGTGCCACTTTCAGGTCTCCTCACACTCCTGCTGGTTTCCATTTTGTCATAGGTTGCTGGCAGATTACAGGCCTCCCAAAGGTGCTGCCAGGCCCCAAATCTGCCATGGGCCCCCGGACCGCCTCGTCACGCTGCTGCTGGATCCACAGTGTGTCATGGGTCCCTGTACCGCCTCCCATTGCTCCCACTCTGCCATGTGCCACTTTCAGGTCTCCTCACACTCCTGCTGGTTTCCATTTTGTCATAGGTTGCTGGCAGATTACAGGCCTCCCATAGGTGCTGCCAGGCCCCAAATCTGCCATGGGCCCCCGTACCGCCTCGTCACGCTGCTGCTAGGTCCACAGTGTGTCATGGGTCCCTGTACCGCCTCCCATTGCTGCTGTTTCCATCGCCACACTCTGCCATGTGCCACTTTCAGGTCTCCTCACACTCCTGCTGGTTTCCATTTTGTCATAGGTTGCTGGCAGATTACAGGCCTCCCATAGGTGCTGCCAGGCCCCAAATCTGCCATAGGCCCCCGGACCGCTTCGTCACGCTGCTGCTGGGTCCACAGTGTGTCATGGGTCCCTGTACCGCCTCCCATTGCTCCCACTCTGCCATGTGCCACTTTCAGGTCTCCTCACACTCCTGCTGGTTTCCATTTTGTCATAGGTTGCTGGCAGATTACAGGCCTTCCATAGGTGCTGCCAGGCCCCAAATCTGCCATGGGCCCCCGGACCGCCTCGTCACGCTGCTGCTGGGTCCACAGTGTGTCATGGGTCCCTGTACGGCCTCCCATTGCTGCTGTTTCCATCGCCACACTCTGCCATGTGCCACTTTCAGGTCTCCTCACACTCCTGCTGGTTTCCATTTTGTCATAGGTTGCTGGCAGATTACAGGCCTCCCATAGGTGCTGCCAGGCCCCAAATCTGCCATGGGCCCCCGTACCGCCTCGTCACGCTGCTGCTGGGTCCACAGTGTGTCATGGGTCCCTGTACCGCCTCCCATTGCTCCCACTCTGCCATGTGCCACTTTCAGGTCTCCTCACACTCCTGCTGGTTTCCATTTTGTCATAGGTTGCTGGCAGATTACAGGCCTCCCATAGGTGCTGCCAGGCCCCAAATCTGCCATGGGCCCCCGGACCGCCTCGTCACGCTGCTGCTGGGTCCACAGTGTGTCATGGGTCCCTGTACCGCCTCCCATTGCTGCTGTTTCCATCGCCACACTCTGCCATGTGCCACTTTCAGGTCTCCTCACACTCCTGCTGGTTTCCATTTTGTCATTGGTTGCTGGCAGATTACAGGCCTCCCATAGGTGCTGCCAGGCCCCAAATCTGCCATGGGCCCCCGTACCGCCTGGTCACGCTGCTGCTGGGTCCACAGTGTGACATGGGTCCCTGTACCGCCTCCCATTGCTCCCACTCTGCCATGTGCCACTTTCAGGTCTCCTCACACTCCTGCTGGTTTCCATTTTGTCATAGGTTGCTTGCAGATTACAGGCCTCCCATAGGTTCTGCCAGGCCCCAAATCTGCCATGGGCCCCCGTACCGCCTGGTCACGCTGCTGCTGGGTCCACAGTGTGACATGGGTCCCTGTACCGCGTCCCATTGCTCCCACTCTGCCATGTGCCACTTTCAGGTCTCCTCACACTCCTGCTGGTTTCCATTTTGTCATAGGTTGCTGGCAGATTACAGGCCTCCCATAGGTGCTGCCAGGCCCCAAATCTGCCATGGGCCCCCATACTGCCTGGTCATGCTGCTGCTGGGTCCACAGTGTGACATGATTCCCTGTACCGCCTCCCATTGCTCCCACTCTGCCATGTGCCACTTTCAGGTCTCCTCACACTCCTGCTGGTTTCCATTTTGTTATAGGGTGCTGGCAGATTACAGGCCTCCCATAGGTGCTGGCAGGCCCCAAATCTGCCATGGGCCCCCGGACCGCCTCGTCACGCTGCTGCTGGGTCCACAGTGTGTCATGGGTCCCTGTACCGCCTCCCATTGCTCCCACTCTGCCATGTGCCACTTTCAGGTCTCCTCACACTCCTGCTGGTTTCCATTTTGTCATAGGTTGCTGGCAGATTACAGGCCTCCCATAGGTGCTGCCAGGCCCCAAATCTGCCATGGGCCCCCGGACCGCCTCGTCACGCTGCTGCTGGGTCCACAGTGTGTCATGGGTCCCTGTACCGCCTCCCATTGCTGCTGTTTCCATCGCCACACTCTGCCATGTGCCACTTTCAGGTCTCCTCACACTCCTGCTGGTTTCCATTTTGTCATAGGTTGCTGGCAGATTACAGGCCTCCCATAGGTGCTGCCAGGCCCCAAATCTGCCATGGGCCCCCGTACCGCCTGGTCACGCTGCTGCTGGGTCCACAGTGTGACATGGGTCCCTGTACCGCCTCCCATTGCTCCCACTCTGCCATGTGCCACTTTCAGGTCTCCTCACACTCCTGCTGGTTTCCATTTTGTCATAGGTTGCTGGCAGATTACAGGCCTCCCATAGGTTCTGCCAGGCCCCAAATCTGCCATGGGCCCCCGTACCGCCTGGTCACGCTGCTGCTGGGTCCACAGTGTGTCATGGGTCCCTGTACCGCCTCCCATTGCTCCCACTCTGCCATGTGCCACTTTCAGGTCTCCTCACACTCCTGCTGGTTTCCATTTTGTCATAGGTTGCTGGCAGATTACAGGCCTCCCATAGGTGCTGCCAGGCCCCAAATCTGCCATGGGCCCCCGTACCGCCTGGTCACGCTGCTGCTGGGTCCACAGTGTGACATGGGTCCCTGTACCGCCTCCCATTGCTCCCACTCTGCCATGTGCCACTTTCAGGTCTCCTCACACTCCTGCTGGTTTCCATTTTGTCATAGGGTGCTGGCAGATTACAGGCCTCCCATAGGTGCTGCCA
This sequence comes from Staurois parvus, assembly GCF_062004578.1. NCBI lineage: Eukaryota > Metazoa > Chordata > Amphibia > Anura > Ranidae > Staurois > Staurois parvus. The sequence continues at coordinate 1,351,578 of NW_028318170.1, forward strand.
GGCCCCAAATCTGCCATGGGCCCCCGTACCGCCTCGTCACGCTGCTGCTGGGTCCACAGTGTGTCATGGGTCCCTGTACCGCCTCCCATTGCTCCCACTCTGCCATGTGCCACTTTCAGGTCTCCTCACACTCCTGCTGGTTTCCATTTTGTCATAGGTTGCTGGCAGATTACAGGCCTCCCATAGGTGCTGCCAGGCCCCAAATCTGCCATGGGCCCCCGTACCGCCTCGTCACGCTGCTGCTGGGTCCACAGTGTGTCATGGGTCCCTGTACGGCCTCCCATTGCTGCTGTTTCCATCGCCACACTCTGCCATGTGCTGCTTTCAGGTCTCCTCACACTCCTGCTGGTTTCCATTTTGTCATTGGTTGCTGGCAGATTACAGGCCTCCCATAGGTGCTGCCAGGCCCCAAATCTGCCATGGGCCCCCGTACCGCCTGGTCACGCTGCTGCTGGGTCCACATTGTGACATGGGTCCCTGTACCGCCTCCCATTGCTCCCACTCTGCCATGTGCCACTTTCAGGTCTCCTCACACTCCTGCTGGTTTCCATTTTGTCATAGGTTGCTGGCAGATTACAGGCCTCCCATAGCTGCTGCCAGGCAACAAATCTGCAATGGGCCCCCGTACCGCCTGGTCACGCTGCTGCTGGGTCCACAGTGTGACATGGGTCCCTGTACCGCCTCCCATTGCTCCCACTCTGCCATGTGCCACTTTCAGGTCTCCTCACACTCCTGCTGGTTTCCATTTTGTCATAGGTTGCTGGCAGATTACAGGCCTCCCATAGGTGCTGCCAGGCCCCAAATCTGCCATGGGCCCCCGGACCGCCTGGTCACGCTGCTGCTGGGTCCACAGTGTGACATGGGTCCCTGTACCGCCTCCCATTGCTCCCACTCTGCCATGTGCCACTTTCAGGTCTCCTCACACTCCTGCTGGTTTCCATTTTGTCATAGGTTGCTGGCAGATTACAGGCCTCCCATAGGTGCTGCCAGGCCCCAAATCTGCCATGGGCCCCCGTACCGCCTCGTCACGCTGCTGCTAGGTCCACAGTGTGTCATGGGTCCCTGTACGGCCTCCCATTGCTGCTGTTTCCATCGCCACACTCTGCCATGTGCCACTTTCAGGTCTCCTCACACTCCTGCTGGTTTCCATTTTGTCATAGGTTGCTGGCAGATTACAGGCCTCCCATAGGTGCTGCCAGGCCCCAAATCTGCCATGGGCCCCCGTACCGCCTGTTCACGCTGCTGCTGGGTCCACAGTGTGACATGGGTCCCTGTACCGCCTCCCATTGCTCCCACTCTGCCATGTGCCACTTTCAGGTCTCCTCACACTCCTGCTGGTTTCCATTTTGTCATAGGTTGCTGGCAGATTACAGGCCTCCCATAGGTGCTGCCAGGCCCCAAATCTGCCATGGGCCCCCGTACCGCCTGGTCACGCTGCTGCTGGGTCCACAGTTTGACATGGGTCCCTGTACCGCCTCCCATTGCTCCCACTCTGCCATGTGCCACTTTCAGGTCTCCTCACACTCCTGCTGGTTTCCATTTTGTCATAGGGTGCTGGCAGATTACAGGCCTCCCATAGGTGCTGCCAGGCCCCAAATCTGCCATGGGCCCCCGTACCGCCTCGTCACGCTGCTGCTGGGTCCACAGTGTGTCATGGGTCCCTGTACCGCCTCCCATTGCTCCCACTCTGCCATGTGCCACTTTCAGGTCTCCTCACACTCCTGCTGGTTTCCATTTTGTCATAGGTTGCTGGCAGATTACAGGCCTCCCATAGGTGCTGCCAGGCCCCAAATCTGCCATGGGCCCCCGTACCGCCTCGTCACGCTTCTGCTGGGTCCACAGTGTGTCATGGGTCCCTGTACCGCCTCCCATTGCTGCTGTTTCCATCGCCACACTCTGCCATGTGCCACTTTCAGGTCTCCTCACACTCCTGCTGGTTTCCATTTTGTCATAGGTTGCTGGCAGATTACAGGCCTCCCATAGGTGCTGCCAGGCCCCAAATCTGCCATGGGCCCCCGTACCGCCTGTTCACGCTGCTGCTGGGTCCACAGTGTGACATGGGTCCCTGTACCGCCTCCCATTGCTCCCACTCTGCCATGTGCCACTTTCAGGTCTCCTCACACTCCTGCTGGTTTCCATTTTGTCATAGGTTGCTGGCAGATTACAGGCCTCCCATAGGTGCTGCCAGGCCCCAAATCTGCCATGGGCCCCCGTACCGCCTGGTCACGCTGCTGCTGGGTCCACAGTTTGACATGGGTCCCTGTACCGCCTCCCATTGCTCCCACTCTGCCATGTGCCACTTTCAGGTCTCCTCACACTCCTGCTGGTTTCCATTTTGTCATAGGTTGCTGGCAGATTACAGGCCTCTCATAGGTGCTGCCAGGCCCCAAATCTGCCATGGGCCCCCGGACCGCCTCGTCACGCTGCTGCTGGGTCCACAGTGTGTCATGGGTCCCTGTACCGCCTCCCATTGCTCCCACTCTGCCATGTGCCACTTTCAGGTCTCCTCACACTCCTGCTGGTTTCCATTTTGTCATAGGTTGCTGGCAGATTACAGGCCTCCCATAGGTGCTGCCAGGCCCCAAATCTGCCATGGGCCCCCGGACCGCCTCGTCACGCTGCTGCTGGGTCCACAGTGTGTCATGGGTCCCTGTACCGCCTCCCATTGCTGCTGTTTCCATCGCCACACTCTGCCATGTGCCACTTTCAGGTCTCCTCACACTCCTGCTGGTTTCCATTTTGTCATAGGTTGCTGGCAGATTACAGGCCTCCCATAGGTGCTTCCAGGCCCCAAATCTGCCATGGGCCCCCGTACCGCCTGGTCACGCTGCTGCTGGGTCCACAGTGTGAAATGGGTCCCTGTACCGCCTCCCATTGCTCCCACTCTGCCATGTGCCACTTTCAGGTCTCCTCACACTCCTGCTGGTTTCCATTTTGTCATAGGTTGCTGGCAGATTACAGGCCTCCCATAGGTGCTGCCAGGCCCCAAATCTGCCATGGGCCCCCGTACCGCCTGGTCACGCTGCTGCTGGGTCCACAGTGTGACATGGGTCCCTGTACCGCCTCCCATTGCTCCCACTCTGCCATGTGCCACTTTCAGGTCTCCTCACACTCCTGCTGGTTTCCATTTTGTCATAGGTTGCTGGCAGATTACAGGCCTCCCATAGGTGCTGCCAGGCCCCAAATCTGCCATGGGCCCCCGGACCGCCTCGTCACGCTGCTGCTGGGTCCACAGTGTGTCATGGGTCCCTGTACCGCCTCCCATTGCTGCTGTTTCCATCGCCACACTCTGCCATGTGCCACTTTCAGGTCTCCTCACACTCCTGCTGGTTTCCATTTTGTCATTGGTTGCTGGCAGATTACAGGCCTCCCATAGGTGCTGCCAGGCCCCAAATCTGCCATGGGCCCCCGTACCGCCTGGTCACGCTGCTGCTGGGTCCACAGTGTGACATGGGTCCCTGTACCGCCTCCCATTGCTCCCACTCTGCCATGTGCCACTTTCAGGTCTCCTCACACTCCTGCTGGTTTCCATTTTGTCATAGGTTGCTTGCAGATTACAGGCCTCCCATAGGTTCTGCCAGGCCCCAAATCTGCCATGGGCCCCCGTACCGCCTGGTCACGCTGCTGCTGGGTCCACAGTGTGACATGGGTCCCTGTACCGCGTCCCATTGCTCCCACTCTGCCATGTGCCACTTTCAGGTCTCCTCACACTCCTGCTGGTTTCCATTTTGTCATAGGTTGCTGGCAGATTACAGGCCTCCCATAGGTGCTGCCAGGCCCCAAATCTGCCATGGGCCCCCATACTGCCTGGTCATGCTGCTGCTGGGTCCACAGTGTGACATGATTCCCTGTACCGCCTCCCATTGCTCCCACTCTGCCATGTGCCACTTTCAGGTCTCCTCACACTCCTGCTGGTTTCCATTTTGTTATAGGGTGCTGGCAGATTACAGGCCTCCCATAGGTGCTGGCAGGCCCCAAATCTGCCATGGGCCCCCGGACCGCCTCGTCACGCTGCTGCTGGGTCCACAGTGTGTCATGGGTCCCTGTACCGCCTCCCATTGCTCCCACTCTGCCATGTGCCACTTTCAGGTCTCCTCACACTCCTGCTGGTTTCCATTTTGTCATAGGTTGCTGGCAGATTACAGGCCTCCCATAGGTGCTGCCAGGCCCCAAATCTGCCATGGGCCCCCGGACCGCCTCGTCACGCTGCTGCTGGGTCCACAGTGTGTCATGGGTCCCTGTACCGCCTCCCATTGCTGCTGTTTCCATCGCCACACTCTGCCATGTGCCACTTTCAGGTCTCCTCACACTCCTGCTGGTTTCCATTTTGTCATAGGTTGCTGGCAGATTACAGGCCTCCCATAGGTGCTGCCAGGCCCCAAATCTGCCATGGGCCCCCGTACCGCCTGGTCACGCTGCTGCTGGGTCCACAGTGTGACATGGGTCCCTGTACCGCCTCCCATTGCTCCCACTCTGCCATGTGCCACTTTCAGGTCTCCTCACACTCCTGCTGGTTTCCATTTTGTCATAGGTTGCTGGCAGATTACAGGCCTCCCATAGGTTCTGCCAGGCCCCAAATCTGCCATGGGCCCCCGTACCGCCTGGTCACGCTGCTGCTGGGTCCACAGTGTGTCATGGGTCCCTGTACCGCCTCCCATTGCTCCCACTCTGCCATGTGCCACTTTCAGGTCTCCTCACACTCCTGCTGGTTTCCATTTTGTCATAGGTTGCTGGCAGATTACAGGCCTCCCATAGGTGCTGCCAGGCCCCAAATCTGCCATGGGCCCCCGTACCGCCTGGTCACGCTGCTGCTGGGTCCACAGTGTGACATGGGTCCCTGTACCGCCTCCCATTGCTCCCACTCTGCCATGTGCCACTTTCAGGTCTCCTCACACTCCTGCTGGTTTCCATTTTGTCATAGGGTGCTGGCAGATTACAGGCCTCCCATAGGTGCTGCCAGGCCCCAAATCTGCCATGGGCCCCCGTACCGCCTCGTCACGCTGCTGCTGGGTCCACAGTGTGTCATGGGTCCCTGTACCGCCTCCCATTGCTCCCACTCTGCCATGTGCCACTTTCAGGTCTCCTCACACTCCTGCTGGTTTCCATTTTGTCATAGGTTGCTGGCAGATTACAGGCCTCCCATAGGTGCTGCCAGGCCCCAAATCTGCCATGGGCCCCCGTACCGCCTCGTCACGCTGCTGCTGGGTCCACAGTGTGTCATGGGTCCCTGTACGGCCTCCCATTGCTGCTGTTTCCATCGCCACACTCTGCCATGTGCTGCTTTCAGGTCTCCTCACACTCCTGCTGGTTTCCATTTTGTCATTGGTTGCTGGCAGATTACAGGCCTCCCATAGGTGCTGCCAGGCCCCAAATCTGCCATGGGCCCCCGTACCGCCTGGTCACGCTGCTGCTGGGTCCACATTGTGACATGGGTCCCTGTACCGCCTCCCATTGCTCCCACTCTGCCATGTGCCACTTTCAGGTCTCCTCACACTCCTGCTGGTTTCCATTTTGTCATAGGTTGCTGGCAGATTACAGGCCTCCCATAGCTGCTGCCAGGCAACAAATCTGCAATGGGCCCCCGTACCGCCTGGTCACGCTGCTGCTGGGTCCACAGTGTGACATGGGTCCCTGTACCGCCTCCCATTGCTCCCACTCTGCCATGTGCCACTTTCAGGTCTCCTCACACTCCTGCTGGTTTCCATTTTGTCATAGGTTGCTGGCAGATTACAGGCCTCCCATAGGTGCTGCCAGGCCCCAAATCTGCCATGGGCCCCCGGACCGCCTGGTCACGCTGCTGCTGGGTCCACAGTGTGACATGGGTCCCTGTACCGCCTCCCATTGCTCCCACTCTGCCATGTGCCACTTTCAGGTCTCCTCACACTCCTGCTGGTTTCCATTTTGTCATAGGTTGCTGGCAGATTACAGGCCTCCCATAGGTGCTGCCAGGCCCCAAATCTGCCATGGGCCCCCGTACCGCCTCGTCACGCTGCTGCTAGGTCCACAGTGTGTCATGGGTCCCTGTACGGCCTCCCATTGCTGCTGTTTCCATCGCCACACTCTGCCATGTGCCACTTTCAGGTCTCCTCACACTCCTGCTGGTTTCCATTTTGTCATAGGTTGCTGGCAGATTACAGGCCTCCCATAGGTGCTGCCAGGCCCCAAATCTGCCATGGGCCCCCGTACCGCCTGTTCACGCTGCTGCTGGGTCCACAGTGTGACATGGGTCCCTGTACCGCCTCCCATTGCTCCCACTCTGCCATGTGCCACTTTCAGGTCTCCTCACACTCCTGCTGGTTTCCATTTTGTCATAGGTTGCTGGCAGATTACAGGCCTCCCATAGGTGCTGCCAGGCCCCAAATCTGCCATGGGCCCCCGTACCGCCTGGTCACGCTGCTGCTGGGTCCACAGTTTGACATGGGTCCCTGTACCGCCTCCCATTGCTCCCACTCTGCCATGTGCCACTTTCAGGTCTCCTCACACTCCTGCTGGTTTCCATTTTGTCATAGGGTGCTGGCAGATTACAGGCCTCCCATAGGTGCTGCCAGGCCCCAAATCTGCCATGGGCCCCCGTACCGCCTCGTCACGCTGCTGCTGGGTCCACAGTGTGTCATGGGTCCCTGTACCGCCTCCCATTGCTCCCACTCTGCCATGTGCCACTTTCAGGTCTCCTCACACTCCTGCTGGTTTCCATTTTGTCATAGGTTGCTGGCAGATTACAGGCCTCCCATAGGTGCTGCCAGGCCCCAAATCTGCCATGGGCCCCCGTACCGCCTCGTCACGCTTCTGCTGGGTCCACAGTGTGTCATGGGTCCCTGTACCGCCTCCCATTGCTGCTGTTTCCATCGCCACACTCTGCCATGTGCCACTTTCAGGTCTCCTCACACTCCTGCTGGTTTCCATTTTGTCATAGGTTGCTGGCAGATTACAGGCCTCCCATAGGTGCTGCCAGGCCCCAAATCTGCCATGGGCCCCCGTACCGCCTGTTCACGCTGCTGCTGGGTCCACAGTGTGACATGGGTCCCTGTACCGCCTCCCATTGCTCCCACTCTGCCATGTGCCACTTTCAGGTCTCCTCACACTCCTGCTGGTTTCCATTTTGTCATAGGTTGCTGGCAGATTACAGGCCTCCCATAGGTGCTGCCAGGCCCCAAATCTGCCATGGGCCCCCGTACCGCCTGGTCACGCTGCTGCTGGGTCCACAGTTTGACATGGGTCCCTGTACCGCCTCCCATTGCTCCCACTCTGCCATGTGCCACTTTCAGGTCTCCTCACACTCCTGCTGGTTTCCATTTTGTCATAGGTTGCTGGCAGATTACAGGCCTCTCATAGGTGCTGCCAGGCCCCAAATCTGCCATGGGCCCCCGGACCGCCTCGTCACGCTGCTGCTGGGTCCACAGTGTGTCATGGGTCCCTGTACCGCCTCCCATTGCTCCCACTCTGCCATGTGCCACTTTCAGGTCTCCTCACACTCCTGCTGGTTTCCATTTTGTCATAGGTTGCTGGCAGATTACAGGCCTCCCATAGGTGCTGCCAGGCCCCAAATCTGCCATGGGCCCCCGGACCGCCTCGTCACGCTGCTGCTGGGTCCACAGTGTGTCATGGGTCCCTGTACCGCCTCCCATTGCTGCTGTTTCCATCGCCACACTCTGCCATGTGCCACTTTCAGGTCTCCTCACACTCCTGCTGGTTTCCATTTTGTCATAGGTTGCTGGCAGATTACAGGCCTCCCATAGGTGCTTCCAGGCCCCAAATCTGCCATGGGCCCCCGTACCGCCTGGTCACGCTGCTGCTGGGTCCACAGTGTGAAATGGGTCCCTGTACCGCCTCCCATTGCTCCCACTCTGCCATGTGCCACTTTCAGGTCTCCTCACACTCCTGCTGGTTTCCATTTTGTCATAGGTTGCTGGCAGATTACAGGCCTCCCATAGGTGCTGCCAGGCCCCAAATCTGCCATGGGCCCCCGTACCGCCTGGTCACGCTGCTGCTGGGTCCACAGTGTGACATGGGTCCCTGTACCGCCTCCCATTGCTCCCACTCTGCCATGTGCCACTTTCAGGTCTCCTCACACTCCTGCTGGTTTCCATTTTGTCATAGGTTGCTGGCAGATTACAGGCCTCCCATAGGTGCTGCCAGGCCCCAAATCTGCCATGGGCCCCCGTACCGCCTCGTCACGCTGCTGCTAGGTCCACAGTGTGTCATGGGTCCCTGTACCGCCTCCCATTGCTGCTGTTTCCATCACCACACTCTGCCATGTGCCACTTTCAGGTCTCCTCACACTCCTGCTGGTTTCCATTTTGTCATAGGTTGCTGGCAGATTACAGGCCTCCCATAGGTGCTGCCAGGCCCCAAATCTGCCATGGGCCCCCGTACCGCCTGGTCACGCTGCTGCTGGGTCCACAGTGTGACATGGGTCCCTGTACCGCCTCCCATTGCTCCCACTCTGCCATGTGCCACTTTCAGGTCTCCTCACACTCCTGCTGGTTTCCATTTTGTCATAGGTTGCTGGCAGATTACAGGCCTCCCATAGGTGCTGCCAGGCCCCAAATCTGCCATGGGCCCCCGTACCGCCTGGTCACGCTGCTGCTGGGTCCACAGTGTGACATGGGTCCCTGTACCACCTCCCATTGCTCCCACTCTGCCATGTGCCACTTTCAGGTCTCCTCACACTCCTGCTGGTTTCCATTTTGTCATAGGTTGCTGGCAGATTACAGGCCTCCCATAGGTGCTGCCAGGCCCCAAATCTGCCATGGGCCCCCGTACCGCCTCGTCACGCTGCTGCTAGGTCCACAGTGTGTCATGGGTCCCTGTACCGCCTCCCATTGCTGCTGTTTCCATCACCACACTCTGCCATGTGCCACTTTCAGGTCTCCTCACACTCCTGCTGGTTTCCATTTTGTCATAGGTTGCTGGCAGATTACAGGCCTCCCATAGGTGCTGCCAGGCCCCAAATCTGCCATAGGCCCCCGGACTGCCTCGTCACGCTGCTGCTGGGTCCACAGTGTGTCATGGGTCCCTGTACCGCCTCCCATTGCTCCCACTCTGCCATGTGCCACTTTCAGGTCTCCTCACACTCCTGCTGGTTTCCATTTTGTCATAGGTTGCTGGCAGATTACAGGCCTCCCATAGGTGCTGCCAGGCCCCAAATCTGCCATGGGCCCCCGTACCGCCTGGTCACGCTGCTGCTGGGTCCACAGTGTGACATGGGTCCCTGTACCACCTCCCATTGCTCCCACTCTGCCATGTGCCACTTTCAGGTCTCCTCACACTCCTGCTGGTTTCCATTTTGTCATAGGTTGCTGGCAGATTACAGGCCTCCCATAGGTGCTGCCAGGCCCCAAATCTGCCATGGGCCCCCGTAACGCCTCGTCACGCTGCTGCTAGGTCCACAGTGTGTCATGGGTCCCTGTACGGCCTCCCATTGCTGCTGTTTCCATCGCCACACTCTGCCATGTGCCACTTTCAGGTCTCCTCACACTCCTGCTGGTTTCTATTTTGTCATAGGTTGCTGGCAGATTACAGGCCTCCCATAGGTGCTGCCAGGCCCCAAATCTGCCATAGGCCCCCGGACCGCCTCGTCACGCTGCTGCTGGGTCCACAGTGTGTCATGGGTCCCTGTACCGCCTCCCATTGCTGCTGTTTCCATCACCACACTCTGCCATGTGCCACTTTCAGGTCTCCTCACACTCCTGCTGGTTTCCATTTTGTCATAGGTTGCTGGCAGATTACAGGCCTCCCATAGGTGCTGCCAGGCCCCAAATCTGCCATGGGCCCCCGGACCGCCTCGTCACGCTGCTGCTGGGTCCACAGTGTGTCATAGGTCCCTGTACCGCCTCCCATTGCTCCCACTCTGCCATGTGCCACTTTCAGGTCTCCTCACACTCCTGCTGGTTTCCATTTTGTCATAGGTTGCTGGCAGATTACAGGCCTCCCATAGGTGCTGCCAGGCCCCAAATCTGCAATGGGCCCCCGTACCGCCTCGTCACGCTGCTGCTAGGTCCACAGTGTGTCATGGGTCCCTGTACGGCCTCCCATTGCTGCTGTTTCCATCGCCACACTCTGCCATGTGCCACTTTCAGGTCTCCTCACACTCCTGCTGGTTTCCATTTTGTCATAGGTTGCTGGCAGATTACAGGCCTCCCATAGGTGCTGCCAGGCCCCAAATCTGCCATAGGCCCCCGGACCGCCTCGTCACACTGCTGCTGGGTCCACAGTGTGTCATGGGTCCCTGTACTGCCTCCCATTGCTGCTGTTTCCATCACCACACTCTGCCATGTGCCACTTTCAGGTCTCCTCACACTCCTGCTGGTTTCCATTTTGTCATAGGTTGCTGGCAGATTACAGGCCTCCCATAGGTGCTGCCAGGCCCCAAATCTGCCATGGGCCCCTGTACCGCCTCGTCACGCTGCTGCTAGGTCCACAGTGTGTCATGGGTCCCTGTACGGCCTCCCATTGCTGCTGTTTCCATCACCACACTCTGCCATGTGCCACTTTCAGGTCTCCTCACACTCCTGCTGGTTTCCATTTTGTCATAGGTTGCTGGCAGATTACAGGCCTCCCATAGGTGCGGGCAGGCCCCAAATCTGCCATGGGCCCCCGGACCGCCTCGTCACGCTGCTGCTGGGTCCACAGTGTGTCATGGGTCCCTGTACTGCCTCCCATTGCTGCTGTTTCCATCACCACACTCTGCCATGTGCCACTTTCAGGTCTCCTCACACTCCTGCTGGTTTCCATTTTGTCATAGGTTGCTGGCAGATTACAGGCCTCCCATAGGTGCTGCCAGGCCCCAAATCTGCCATGGGCCCCCGGACCGCCTCGTCACGCTGCTGCTGGATCCACAGTGTGTCATGGGTCCCTGTACCGCCTCCCATTGCTCCCACTCTGCCATGTGCCACTTTCAGGTCTCCTCACACTCCTGCTGGTTTCCATTTTGTCATAGGTTGCTGGCAGATTACAGGCCTCCCATAGGTGCTGCCAGGCCCCAAATCTGCCATGGGCCCCCGTACCGCCTCGTCACGCTGCTGCTAGGTCCACAGTGTGTCATGGGTCCCTGTACCGCCTCCCATTGCTGCTGTTTCCATCGCCACACTCTGCCATGTGCCACTTTCAGGTCTCCTCACACTCCTGCTGGTTTCCATTTTGTCATAGGTTGCTGGCAGATTACAGGCCTCCCATAGGTGCTGCCAGGCCCCAAATCTGCCATAGGCCCCCGGACCGCTTCGTCACGCTGCTGCTGGGTCCACAGTGTGTCATGGGTCCCTGTACCGCCTCCCATTGCTCCCACTCTGCCATGTGCCACTTTCAGGTCTCCTCACACTCCTGCTGGTTTCCATTTTGTCATAGGTTGCTGGCAGATTACAGGCCTTCCATAGGTGCTGCCAGGCCCCAAATCTGCCATGGGCCCCCGGACCGCCTCGTCACGCTGCTGCTGGGTCCACAGTGTGTCATGGGTCCCTGTACGGCCTCCCATTGCTGCTGTTTCCATCGCCACACTCTGCCATGTGCCACTTTCAGGTCTCCTCACACTCCTGCTGGTTTCCATTTTGTCATAGGTTGCTGGCAGATTACAGGCCTCCCATAGGTGCTGCCAGGCCCCAAATCTGCCATGGGCCCCCGTACCGCCTCGTCACGCTGCTGCTGGGTCCACAGTGTGTCATGGGTCCCTGTACCGCCTCCCATTGCTCCCACTCTGCCATGTGCCACTTTCAGGTCTCCTCACACTCCTGCTGGTTTCCATTTTGTCATAGGTTGCTGGCAGATTACAGGCCTCCCATAGGTGCTGCCAGGCCCCAAATCTGCCATGGGCCCCCGGACCGCCTCGTCACGCTGCTGCTGGGTCCACAGTGTGTCATGGGTCCCTGTACCGCCTCCCATTGCTGCTGTTTCCATCGCCACACTCTGCCATGTGCCACTTTCAGGTCTCCTCACACTCCTGCTGGTTTCCATTTTGTCATTGGTTGCTGGCAGATTACAGGCCTCCCATAGGTGCTGCCAGGCCCCAAATCTGCCATGGGCCCCCGTACCGCCTGGTCACGCTGCTGCTGGGTCCACAGTGTGACATGGGTCCCTGTACCGCCTCCCATTGCTCCCACTCTGCCATGTGCCACTTTCAGGTCTCCTCACACTCCTGCTGGTTTCCATTTTGTCATAGGTTGCTTGCAGATTACAGGCCTCCCATAGGTTCTGCCAGGCCCCAAATCTGCCATGGGCCCCCGTACCGCCTGGTCACGCTGCTGCTGGGTCCACAGTGTGACATGGGTCCCTGTACCGCGTCCCATTGCTCCCACTCTGCCATGTGCCACTTTCAGGTCTCCTCACACTCCTGCTGGTTTCCATTTTGTCATAGGTTGCTGGCAGATTACAGGCCTCCCATAGGTGCTGACAGGCCCCAAATCTGCCATGGGCCCCCATACTGCCTGGTCATGCTGCTGCTGGGTCCACAGTGTGACATGATTCCCTGTACCGCCTCCCATTGCTCCCACTCTGCCATGTGCCACTTTCAGGTCTCCTCACACTCCTGCTGGTTTCCATTTTGTTATAGGGTGCTGGCAGATTACAGGCCTCCCATAGGTGCTGGCAGGCCCCAAATCTGCCATGGGCCCCCGGACCGCCTCGTCACGCTGCTGCTGGGTCCACAGTGTGTCATGGGTCCCTGTACCGCCTCCCATTGCTCCCACTCTGCCATGTGCCACTTTCAGGTCTCCTCACACTCCTGCTGGTTTCCATTTTGTCATAGGTTGCTGGCAGATTACAGGCCTCCCATAGGTGCTGCCAGGCCCCAAATCTGCCATGGGCCCACGGACCGCCTCGTCACGCTGCTGCTGGGTCCACAGTGTGTCATGGGTCCCTGTACCGCCTCCCATTGCTGCTGTTTCCATCGCCACACTCTGCCATGTGCCACTTTCAGGTCTCCTCACACTCCTGCTGGTTTCCATTTTGTCATAGGTTGCTGGCAGATTACAGGCCTCCCATAGGTGCTGCCAGGCCCCAAATCTGCCATGGGCCCCCGTACCGCCTGGTCACGCTGCTGCTGGGTCCACAGTGTGACATGGGTCCCTGTACCGCCTCCCATTGCTCCCACTCTGCCATGTGCCACTTTCAGGTCTCCTCACACTCCTGCTGGTTTCCATTTTGTCATAGGTTGCTGGCAGATTACAGGCCTCCCATAGGTTCTGCCAGGCCCCAAATCTGCCATGGGCCCCCGTACCGCCTGGTCACGCTGCTGCTGGGTCCACAGTGTGTCATGGGTCCCTGTACCGCCTCCCATTGCTCCCACTCTGCCATGTGCCACTTTCAGGTCTCCTCACACTCCTGCTGGTTTCCATTTTGTCATAGGTTGCTGGCAGATTACAGGCCTCCCATAGGTGCTGCCAGGCCCCAAATCTGCCATGGGCCCCCGTACCGCCTGGTCACGCTGCTGCTGGGTCCACAGTGTGACATGGGTCCCTGTACCGCCTCCCATTGCTCCCACTCTGCCATGTGCCACTTTCAGGTCTCCTCACACTCCTGCTGGTTTCCATTTTGTCATAGGGTGCTGGCAGATTACAGGCCTCCCATAGGTGCTGCCAGGCCCCAAATCTGCCATGGGCCCCCGTACCGCCTCGTCACGCTGCTGCTGGGTCCACAGTGTGTCATGGGTCCCTGTACCGCCTCCCATTGCTCCCACTCTGCCATGTGCCACTTTCAGGTCTCCTCACACTCCTGCTGGTTTCCATTTTGTCATAGGTTGCTGGCAGATTACAGGCCTCCCATAGGTGCTGCCAGGCCCCAAATCTGCCATGGGCCCCCGTACCGCCTCGTCACGCTGCTGCTGGGTCCACAGTGTGTCATGGGTCCCTGTACGGCCTCCCATTGCTGCTGTTTCCATCGCCACACTCTGCCATGTGCTGCTTTCAGGTCTCCTCACACTCCTGCTGGTTTCCATTTTGTCATTGGTTGCTGGCAGATTACAGGCCTCCCATAGGTGCTGCCAGGCCCCAAATCTGCCATGGGCCCCCGTACCGCCTGGTCACGCTGCTGCTGGGTCCACATTGTGACATGGGTCCCTGTACCGCCTCCCATTGCTCCCACTCTGCCATGTGCCACTTTCAGGTCTCCTCACACTCCTGCTGGTTTCCATTTTGTCATAGGTTGCTGGCAGATTACAGGCCTCCCATAGCTGCTGCCAGGCAACAAATCTGCAATGGGCCCCCGTACCGCCTGGTCACGCTGCTGCTGGGTCCACAGTGTGACATGGGTCCCTGTACCGCCTCCCATTGCTCCCACTCTGCCATGTGCCACTTTCAGGTCTCCTCACACTCCTGCTGGTTTCCATTTTGTCATAGGTTGCTGGCAGATTACAGGCCTCCCATAGGTGCTGCCAGGCCCCAAATCTGCCATGGGCCCCCGGACCGCCTGGTCACGCTGCTGCTGGGTCCACAGTGTGACATGGGTCCCTGTACCGCCTCCCATTGCTCCCACTCTGCCATGTGCCACTTTCAGGTCTCCTCACACTCCTGCTGGTTTCCATTTTGTCATAGGTTGCTGGCAGATTACAGGCCTCCCATAGGTGCTGCCAGGCCCCAAATCTGCCATGGGCCCCCGTACCGCCTCGTCACGCTGCTGCTAGGTCCACAGTGTGTCATGGGTCCCTGTACCGCCTCCCATTGCTGCTGTTTCCATCGCCACACTCTGCCATGTGCCACTTTCAGGTCTCCTCACACTCCTGCTGGTTTCCATTTTGTCATAGGTTGCTGGCAGATTACAGGCCTCCCATAGGTGCTGCCAGGCCCCAAATCTGCCATGGGCCCCCGTACCGCCTGTTCACGCTGCTGCTGGGTCCACAGTGTGACATGGGTCCCTGTACCGCCTCCCATTGCTCCCACTCTGCCATGTGCCACTTTCAGGTCTCCTCACACTCCTGCTGGTTTCCATTTTGTCATAGGTTGCTGGCAGATTACAGGCCTCCCATAGGTGCTGCCAGGCCCCAAATCTGCCATGGGCCCCCGTACCGCCTGGTCACGCTGCTGCTGGGTCCACAGTTTGACATGGGTCCCTGTACCGCCTCCCATTGCTCCCACTCTGCCATGTGCCACTTTCAGGTCTCCTCACACTCCTGCTGGTTTCCATTTTGTCATAGGGTGCTGGCAGATTACAGGCCTCCCATAGGTGCTGCCAGGCCCCAAATCTGCCATGGGCCCCCGTACCGCCTCGTCACGCTGCTGCTGGGTCCACAGTGTGTCATGGGTCCCTGTACCGCCTCCCATTGCTCCCACTCTGCCATGTGCCACTTTCAGGTCTCCTCACACTCCTGCTGGTTTCCATTTTGTCATAGGTTGCTGGCAGATTACAGGCCTCCCATAGGTGCTGCCAGGCCCCAAATCTGCCATGGGCCCCCGTACCGCCTCGTCACGCTTCTGCTGGGTCCACAGTGTGTCATGGGTCCCTGTACCGCCTCCCATTGCTGCTGTTTCCATCGCCACACTCTGCCATGTGCCACTTTCAGGTCTCCTCACACTCCTGCTGGTTTCCATTTTGTGATAGGTTGCTGGCAGATTACAGGCCTCCCATAGGTGCTGCCAGGCCCCAAATCTGCCATGGGCCCCCGTACCGCCTGTTCACGCTGCTGCTGGGTCCACAGTGTGACATGGGTCCCTGTACCGCCTCCCATTGCTCCCACTCTGCCATGTGCCACTTTCAGGTCTCCTCACACTCCTGCTGGTTTCCATTTTGTCATAGGTTGCTGGCAGATTACAGGCCTCCCATAGGTGCTGCCAGGCCCCAAATCTGCCATGGGCCCCCGTACCGCCTGGTCACGCTGCTGCTGGGTCCACAGTTTGACATGGGTCCCTGTACCGCCTCCCATTGCTCCCACTCTGCCATGTGCCACTTTCAGGTCTCCTCACACTCCTGCTGGTTTCCATTTTGTCATAGGGTGCTGGCAGATTACAGGCCTCCCATAGGTGCTGCCAGGCCCCAAATCTGCCATGGGCCCCCGTACCGCCTCGTCACGCTGCTGCTGGGTCCACAGTGTGTCATGGGTCCCTGTACCGCCTCCCATTGCTCCCACTCTGCCATGTGCCACTTTCAGGTCTCCTCACACTCCTGCTGGTTTCCATTTTGTCATAGGTTGCTGGCAGATTACAGGCCTCCCATAGGTGCTGCCAGGCCCCAAATCTGCCATGGGCCCCCGTACCGCCTCGTCACGCTTCTGCTGGGTCCACAGTGTGTCATGGGTCCCTGTACCGCCTCCCATTGCTGCTGTTTCCATCGCCACACTCTGCCATGTGCCACTTTCAGGTCTCCTCACACTCCTGCTGGTTTCCATTTTGTCATAGGTTGCTGGCAGATTACAGGCCTCCCATAGTTGCTGCCAGGCCCCAAATCTGCCATGGGCCCCCGTACCGCCTGGTCACGCTGCTGCTGGGTCCACAGTGTGACATGGGTCCCTGTACCGCCTCCCATTGCTCCCACTCTGCCATGTGCCACTTTCAGGTCTCCTCACACTCCTGCTGGTTTCCATTTTGTCATAGGTTGCTGGCAGATTACAGGCCTCCCATAGGTGCTGCCAGGCCCCAAATCTGCCATGGGCCCCCGTACCGCCTGGTCACGCTGCTGCTGGGTCCACAGTGTGACATGGGTCCCTGTACCGCCTCCCATTGCTCCCACTCTGCCATGTGCCACTTTCAGGTCTCCTCACACTCCTGCTGGTTTCCATTTTGTCATAGGTTGCTGGCAGATTACAGGCCTCCCATAGGTGCTGCCAGGCCCCAAATCTGCCATGGGCCCCCGTACCGCCTGGTCACGCTGCTGCTGGGTCCACAGTGTGACATGGGTCCCTGTACCGCCTCCCATTGCTCCCACTCTGCCATGTGCCACTTTCAGGTCTCCTCACACTCCTGCTGGTTTCCATTTTGTCATAGGTTGCTGGCAGATTACAGGCCTCCCATAGGTGCTGCCAGGTCCCAAATCTGCCATGGGCCCCCGTACCGCCTGGTCACGCTGCTGCTGGGTCCACAGTGTGACATGGGTCCCTGTACCGCCTCCCATTGCTCCCACTCTGCCATGTGCCACTTTCAGGTCTCCTCACACTCCTGCTGGTTTCCATTTTGTCATAGGTTGCTGTATGGCCTCCCATTGCTGCTTCCTCCACCGCCACACTGTGGCTCCAAACACTGGTTTTGGCCCCGTGACTGGCCAAATGAGTGAAGTGTGCGGTGATTCTAAGATCGACGGCACTCATCTGCATGTCATACTGACTGACAGTATTATTTCTCTTCCCCAGCAGACTCCAAGGGCATTTAAATTAAAGGTACAGTGTTCTGCACTAATATAAAGTCTCTCTGAAGCTTAGAAACACCCTTTTTTAAGTTAAATTCACAGCGAATATATTCAACTCAAATCGAATATATTCCACGAATTCGCCGAATCAGTCGAATCGAATTTTTGAATACTTCGCTCATCTCTAGTTTTAACCATTTGGTGGTTTCTCATGTTCTTCGCCCCCCCGAGGGGCAATGTAAGTGAAATTTACGTATTTGAGATTGTCATTCTGTCTTAGCGGCATATGAATATGTGACTATTATTATATATCTATTATAGGTGTCATGTGTTTTAAGCACTTCTGAAGAAGATAACATTGTCTGTCTCAAAACGCGTCAAGTGCATGCATGTTTTGTTTCCTGCTCCTTGTATCCCTCTATCCAATGTGACAGCTCTATCATGTATTACCGCCACATTTTTCTGTGTTTATATGTTGTTTTAATCTTTTGTTATTATAAAACATTGTTTATTAAGTTTAATATACTGATATGAAGTTATTGGTTTTGTTTGTGCCTTTAAAGTCCCACAAAAAGAGGATCTTTCCATGTTTTCCCCCATACTTAAAAAGCTTTCCTTGGACCCCACCAATCTTAAAAACCTACGCCTCATCTCCTTGCTCCCCTTTTCCTCCAAATTTCTTAAAAGCCTAGTCTACAGCCAACCAAGTGACCACCCCATTAAGAATAGCATTCTTGATCCCCGTCAGTGTGGATTTCTTCCTCAACACTCCTCAGAGACTGCTTTCCTAAAACTCACAAACGATTTACTAACAGTAAAAACCAATAGACACTAATCAGTACTCCTGATTCTTAACTTGTCGGCTGCCTTTGATACAGTTTTCTACCCCCTACTCCTTTGGTCTCTATGACTGTGCTCTTTGTTGGTTCTCATCCTACCTATCCCACCGCACCTTCAGTGTCACTTACAATCTCTTACTCTTCTTCTCTTCTTCCTTTCTCTGTCGGGGTCCCCCAAGGTTTTGTTCTTGAACCTCTCCCATTCTAAATCTACACCTCCTCCCTGGGTCAGATATTTCAATATATATGGCTATATGGCTACCCCTCAGCTCACAACATTAGTCTTCCCACACATCACTAACTTACTAATTGACATATCAGTCTGGATGTCACACCACTTCCTCAAACTCAATTTATCCAAAACCGGGCTCTTAATATTTCCTCCCTTTTGTTCCCCTTCCCCTGACTTTTCTCTCAAGAACAATGGCATAACCATCCCCACATGCCAGGGTGCTAGGTGTAATCCTGGACTCTGAACTCTCCTTTCAGCCCCACATCCAGTGACTTTCCAAAGTCTTCCATCTCAACCTCCACAACATCTCCAAAATATGCCCCTTCCTAACCAAAGACACCACAAAGCTCCAAATTCACTCCCAAGTTATCTCTCACTTTGACTACTACAACTGTCTCCTCATTGGCTTACCTTTACATAGAATATCTCCCCTCCAGTCTATCATGAATACTGCAGACAGACTCATTCCCATTACCAACCGATCAGTGTCTGCCACCCCTCCCTCCACTGGTTGCCGCTCACCCAACAAATTAAATTTAAAATACTAACAACAACTTACAAAGCCATCCACAACTCTGTCCCCAGTTACATCACCAACCTAGTCTCAAAATAGCAACCCAAGTTGTTGGCACTTTATAAATCCTACATAATAATAATAATAATAATAATAAATAGTGTGCTAAATAGGCAAACACCCATATGCTTAACATGGTCCTCGAAGGTCTTGGAGAAAATGATGATGTTGTCCAAGTAGACTAGCACAGTCTCAAAGTTGAAGTCTTCTAAGCACCTCTCTTTTAAGTGCTGACACATGCTAGGAGTATTATTTAGCCCAAAGGAAATGCATTTAAGTTCAAAAAGACCCAGGGGTGCAATGAAGGCAGTCTTTTTGTGATCTTTTTTTTTTTTCCAAAAATAATTTTATTGGAAGAGTTAAGGCAGGTCAATATGAGTACAAATATGGGTTACAGTCCAAACATAGACACAATATACAGCATCCCATTTCGCAGATGGGCTATGGGTTTCAATTGTATTACAAATCATAGTAAGATATAACTTTATATCCAAAAGTGTATATCAAACCAGCAGATACAAAAGGTGCAATAGGTAAATCATTATAGGTATATTAATTACTGACCTATCTACTTGTAAGCCCTTATGTTGGAGGAATGTAAAGTGCTGGGAAAAGATAGCACATGTTGGTATGTGCGTTATAATTTGTGTGCCCATTTCGAGAGAGTGTGATCTACGTGAGTCTAAGCACACCTGTATGAAAGATTACATGCTATATTTTATTGGAGATATATGATTGACAAAAGCGTACAAAAGGTCTGAGGTAAAGATAAATCAGAGAGATGAAAAGCTAGAAAAAAAGATGCAAGGTGAGGTAGAAGGGGGAATATAAGGTAAAAAAGAAAAAAAAGGGGGGAGAGGGGAGCAAGGGAGGGGAGAGGGGGAGAATGGATATGGAGTGGAGGGGACGCTGGAAGGGGTAACTGCAGGTAAAATAAATCACGTCATTTTATACGAGCCAGAAAGATAACTATATAGCTTATGAGTTAATATGTGCGAGATCATTTAATAGGCTAATATGTGGGTCAAGAACCTGAAAGATAGGTTATGATGTTGAGTCTCAATCCATCTGAATATGCATTAAATGCGTCACAGATGGAGAGGGTGTTGTATGACATAACACTGTGTCCAATCATTCACTCAGGGGGTATAGGTTGTTCATGTACTAATAGGTTATAGGTAGTGGTGGTTTTGAAGTGACTCCAACAAGCCCATGTCTTCCTGAATCTCTCGGGATGGACTTTTACTACAGAAATAAGATCCTCCATTTCCTCAATTTTGTTGATCCTAGCAAACCATTCTCGAATAGTGGGAACATGTGTTGAACGCCAATGAACTGGGATACATTGTTTTGCCGCATTTACCATGTGCATGGCGAGTGATTTACGGTATGTCCTAAATGGAAGTATGGAATGGTGGAGCAAGAATTGTGCGGGGGAGAGGTCTAGGGAGTACATAGTTACTTGCGTGATTATGGGTTGAATTTTCCCCCAGAAAGGTTGCAGCAGTGGACAGTCCCAACAGATATGTAATAGTGTACCCGTCGCCTGATGGCATCTCCAGCATGAATCTGAAATGTTAGGGTCAAATTTGTGAAGCAGGGACAGAACTCTGTACCATCTAGAATATAGTTTAAAAATGTTTTCTTGTGTTGAGACACGTATAGAGCCTTTATGTATATGGTCGTAAATGTGATCCCAGTCTTCTGGTGATAGTTAGAGTTGTAAGTCAGAGCTCCAGGCCTTGTAAGCTTTCCTAGACAGAAGGTCAATGGTATTTTCGAGGCATGTGTAGAGTTTAGATACGACATGTCTCTGGGGAGAGTCGGTTGAGCAAAGTTTTTCAAATGGGGTGAGTGGTTTAGTGTAATCTTTCAGGTGTGATGAACTATGTATAAAGTGGAGCTGTTTGTACATCCAAGGTGTCAGGGTTAGGAATGGCCATTTGTTCAAAAGGTGGTCTCTGAGTAAGAATGTCCCATATTTGAAGAGCTGATGCAGTCTTAAATTGTCTGGGGGGCTAGACCCGGCGAGAAAGGCACAAGACATACCAGGGGGGAAGTCAGGGTTCATTTTGATAGGAGTGAGTGGACCTGGGGTTGAAGAAAAACCTGTTTTTTGACTTAACAGATGATAACACGACAGAGTAGGGCCTATAATAAGGTGTTCCCTGAACTCAGACGGGATGTGGGAATTTTTCAGCCAAGGGGAAGCGGCGAGCGGGGTCCTCGAAAATGCAGCTTCCACGTTTACCCAAGCCTTAGGGTTGTGGTTCATAGACCAATCTACTATTCTTGCCATGTGACAAGCTCTGTAATAATGAGTAATATCAGGCAGTCTAATACCTCCTCCCATCTTAGGCATGGTAAGTTGTTCAAAACCAATTCTGGGGCATTTATTACACCATAAAAAAGAAGTACATAGTATTTTATAAGACTTAAAGAAAGAATTGGGTAGCTTGATTAGAAAGCTTTGCATCAGGTATAGTAGTCTGGGAACCACGTTCATCTTAAGAATAGCTGCTCTTCCAAACCAAGAGAAAAAATGGTTTGTCCCATGTCTGTAGATCCTTGGTGATGCTACGTAAAATGGGTAAAAAGTTTTTGGCATAGAGTTCTGTAAGGTGAGCCGGTAATTGGATTCCTAAGTAAGTGATGGCCTCAGACTGCCAAGCAAAAGGAAAGTTTGTCTTCACCTGCCTGACCTTATCTTGGGTTAGGGCAGTGTTTCTCAACTCCAGTCCTCATGGACCCCCAACAGGTCATGTTTTCAGGATTTCCATTATTTTGCACAGGTGATTTGATCAGTTTCACTGCCTTAGTAATTACCACAGCTGTTTCATCTGAGGAAAATCCTGAAAACATGACCTGTTGGGGGTCCATGAGGACTGGAGTTGAGAAACACTGGGTTAGGGAAACATTGCGTGCCTGGGATTTATTGAAGTTAATTTTAAAATTGGCCAAATACTGGAACAATTTGAAATTGTGTAGTAAGTTAGGTAACGTAATATGTGGGTCTGTCAGGAAAAGTAAGATGTCGTTGACAAAGGCAACTATTTTGTGTATTTTGCAACTGACTAAAATTCCTTTGATATTGTCATTCCGTTTAATGCAATTCAAAAAAGGTTCCAAAGTAAGAATGAATAGGAGGGGGGATAATGGACATCCCTGTCTGGTCCCATTGCTAATAGAGAAGGTATCTGATAGGAGGCCATTGACTCTACGTAACTTTGGCCATTGGTGTTGTATACAGTGATATGATGAAATTCAAGAGACGTGGCAGAAGACCAAGGCCAGTCAGGACGGCCTCCATGTAGTCCCATGCCAACCTGTCAAAGGCCTTCTCAATGTCTAGAGAAAGAAAGAAGCCCGATTGTTTCTTCTGTGTCAATCAATGATGCACATTTATTGCTCTGATTGTATTGTCTCTTGCCTCTCTACCGGGTACAAACCCTACCTGCTCAGTGGATATAATGGGGTTTATGATGTGTAGTAGATGATTGGCTAGTATTTTGGTGAAAATCTTTAGATCAATGTTCAGGAGGGAGATTGGACGATAGTTAGCTGGCAATGTCTGGTCCTTGTTTTCTTTCGGTATAAGTGTAATGTGGGCCTCAGAAAGATGGCACATGGACTGTCCTGGGGTATCTAGTGAGTTGAAAGCCATTAGGAATGGGTGTGTGAGGATGTCTATGAAGGATTTGTAGTATGTGGTTATAAGTCCATCTGGGCCCAGGCTTTTACCTGGTTTTAATTGTGCGATAGCATGTTGTAGTTCTGTCAGTGTCAAAGCTCCATCTAGCTCTCGTGCCTGTGATTGTGAGATAGGCTTGGGGAGATATTGTGAGAGAAAAGTCTGGATAATGACCTTACGTGGTCTAATATCCTCTGTCAGTTTTGGGGCTAAGGGTAGGTTGTAAAGGGTAGTATATTATTTTTCAAATTCAGCTGCGATATCCGTAGAAGATTTAAGTAAGTGACCTTGTTGGGAGTTGAGCTGATTAATGGTGTGAGACGCTTTTTTAGATTGCAAGGCCCTGGCTAGAAATTTGCTGCTCTTGTTTCCATGTTCATAAAAGAGTTTCTGAGATAAAGTAAAATTGCGCTTGGTTTTCTTTTCCACTATGTCTTGAAGTTGTTTGCGTGCCTGGTCAAGTTCCGTCACAGAGTTTAAAGCCTTTGAGCATTTAAGTGAGCATTCAAGTTTATGTACTTTATGAAGTATAGAAGTAAAAGATGCCTGAGCTATACATTTTTGAGAATCAGCAATTGAAAGAAGGAGCCCACGTATCACACATTTGTGTACTTCCCATTGAATGAAGGGTGTCGTTTCCGGGGACGTATTTTCCTTGAAGTAATTGGTCAAAGATTCACAAATTTGAATGAGTCCGTAAGGAGAAAGGGATCTAGTTTCCACGTTTTGGACGTAGGTGGGGCATCAGGAAGGTGAAAGGTCATCATGATCGGGTGATGGTCAGAAAAATTAATTGGTTCAATAGAGGCTTTAATGTGTGTAAGTCTTTTTGTGAAAGAAGGAGATAGTCAATTCTAGAATAACGATTGTGAAGCGCGGAGAAAAAAGCGTAGTCTTTCTCAGAGGGGTGTAAGGTACGCCATGTGTCATGGAGAAGAAGGTCTTTCAGTTCAAGTTTGATCTGTTTAAGTGCTCAGAAGGGTTTTGATGAGGAGCCTGTCAAAGTGTCTTCCAACGGATTCAATGCTACATTAAAACTGCCCCCAAGAATCAGGAGACCCGATTGAAATGTTGAAAGTGTTTTAGAAAGTTTACATAAAAAGCTCACTTGTGCCGTATTGGGACTGTAAATGTTAGCTAGAGTAAGCGGATTGTTGTAGAGGGTGCCTTTAAGGAAGAGGAACCTTCCCTCCGGATCCTCAAGAGAATCAGTAATTGAGAGCGGGAGTTTTTTGGAGATCAAAATGGACACACCTTTTGCTTTCACCTCTGTGTTAACTGCATGGTAGACTGTCGGGTAATTAGCAATGGAGAATTTAGGGAGTTTCTTGGATGAAGAGCACATCTGCTCGCAGGTTTTTCATGTAAGTTAGGAGTTGTGAGCGTTTCTCAGGTATATTTAGACCTCTTGCATTAAGAGATGCCACAGAAAGTGTATGGTGGGCTCGTACAGATGCAGGTTTAGTAGACATTGTCTTAGATTGCAGAATAAGTACTAATAAAGTCTATAATTTGCTGCAGATGGGTGTGGGAACGGGGGGGGGGGGAAGAAAAAAACCCCAGAAAATCAAAACCCATATAAATGCGGTATTATGTGGTCCTAAAACTCTCTTAAGAAACAAACTCTGGAGACAGGGTAGTCCGGCTACGCCGTCCTGTATTGTGAATTGTATATGTTGGTGAGGGTATTGATGTATTGTGGTTAGGTGTGAAACTCAATTCGGAGATGTTTAGTCGGACCCAGTGGTGTCCTCTGTGGGGGGTCGTGGGAGAATCCCAAGGATGACCGTCTAGGACCTACTAGGTATGTCAAGATCAAAAAATGTGTGTAAGATAGGGTTCAATAAAAGGTAGCAGTGACACACGGAGATAAGTGGATATCAGCAAATTTTCGTAGGGAGAGGTATTCAATTTGTAATAAGGAGGCACGGGTAGGAGATGTTATATGTAGAAGTGTGTTGCATATAATATTATAAGTAACCGTGTTTAAATCTAGGGATGATCAATAACATGTATGAAGGTATGGTATTCAGGAGGATGGTTCCTATGAGTCTAGTTGTATGTAAGACTGTCCTGGGAAGGCACCAAGGTGAGAATGTGTAGCAAGGTGTGGCTTAGACATACAATTACATTACTATAGTATCACAAGATAAACAGTGGATAATAGTAGCAAGGTTCATTCTGGAATTGCCCATGAACCATAAGACAATGCCAAAGTTCAGACTCAAAATATCAATCTTATATGAAACCTTGCAAAGAAACATCAATTACATAATGCAGTAAGATTCAGGGATCCAGGCCGATGGCAAAACATCTGGATAATCTGCATCTTCGAATCCCGAAAGAAGAGAAACAGTGGCCCCAACCGAGGCATTCTACGCAGTGCAGCCGGCCACTACCACAGATACAAGCAAACCCCAGAACAAGCGAGGTTGTGGTATGCCACTTGATTGGTACCATGACTATGCGGGCTGCTGAGAATGCGGTCCAAAATATTTTATGTACATATATCTGGAACTTGCATAAACATAGATTGCACAGGTAGTATGCATAAAAGTCAGAAAAATCCTATGCGTTAGACATATCATAGTACCTTAACCGAGGGCAGTTAGGAGGTTGTCATTTGAAGATGGATTGGAACCTGGGTTTAGAAGGTAATCACACGCTATATTGGGAGGGATGTAAAAGTAGCCGTAATATGGGGGAAGGGTGATGTGCGGAGGAGGGGAGAGGGGAAGTGTATGAGTGCTTTGCAGATAGTATCTCAAGCACTCGTGTGTAATTCTAGGGATGATCACTAACATGTAGGAAAGTATGATATTCGGAAAGTGGTTCCTATGAGTCCATTTGTAGGCAAGATGTTCATGAAAAGGCACCATGGGTAGGATGTATATCAAAACGTGGCCTGGTCACACAATAACAGTACTATAGTACCACAATATAAACAGTGGACAAGAGTGAGAAGGCTCGTTCTGGCATTGCTAATGGACCATAAAATATGTTTACAAAGGGAAATGCGAGAAGGCCTCATTAAACCGTATTAGCTCATACTCACAATCTCAATCATAAAAGAAACCTTGCATAGAGACATCAATTACATAATGTAGTGAGATTCAGGGATGCAGGCCGATGTCGAGGCAACTGAGTAGTCTGCATCTCTGGATCCTGGAAAAAGGAGAAACTCCGGCCTCAATCGAGGCTATCAGCACAGTGCAGCAGGCCGCTACTACAGAGACAAACAAACCCCAAAACAAGCAAGGTTATGGTCTGTGGATTGATTAATACCGTGACTATGCAGCCCACTGAGAGCAAGATCTAATATAATCTGTGTATATACATTTGAAACTGGCATAAACATAGCATGAACATGTAGTATGCATGAGAGTTAGAGCAATCTAATGCAATACACATACCCTAGCATCTTAGCCAAGGGCAGTTAGAAGGTTTTCATGTGAAGGTAAATTGGAACCAGGGTTTAGGGAAGAATCACACAAGATATTGGGTAGAGTGTGGAAGTAGCCATAACATGGGGGAGGGATGATGCATGGGTGGGGGGGAGGGGGAAAGGAGAAGTGTAATTTGTGACGTGCCTTGCGATGAGCTGGTGAAGCTGGTAGACTGTCCCCAATGATGAGCCTTCATCATGCAGGAGAGGACGAGGTGCGGTGGAAGGGTATACGGCTCCTTGCTCCTTCAGGGTGTCCAGCGGATTGGGCCTCCATTGGGTCTTTATCCATCTGAGATGGAAGGTGGGATTCTCCAGACAAGTTGGGCAGGTCCACGATTGGGATATCTAGGATCTTGCAAAATGGTGCGATATCATCCGGGAATCTCAGGATAGCTGATCGCCTCATGTGTGCTGCTGAAAGACCAAATGGGAATTTCCAGCGATATGCTATACCCCTGGAACATAGTAGATCCAGTAGAGGGCGTGATTCCTTTCTGCGTTGAAGGGTGACATGGGAGAGATTTTGAAATAATTTACTTTCTGCTCCATTATATATCACGCGGTTTCGATCTCGTGCTCTGCGTAATATTTCTTCCTTGAGTCGGAAGTCAACTAGACAGCAAATTATATCCCTCGGGGGATCAGTGTCCCTACCTCTAGGATGTAGAGCCCTATGGAGGCATTCAATCTCAATAGGAGACTCCTGTGGTTAAGAGAGTTTGGGCTACTTGGTCCGTTTCAGTTGCTTCAGTTACACCACGTACCCTTAAATTATGTCATCTTCCCCTGTTGTCTAGATTTTCAATATGTCGATCAAGCTCTCTTAGGTGCATAGTGTGCTTATCTACCAGTTTGTGTATATCATGGATGGCAAGGTCTTGCGTTATAACTTTATCCTCCACTGCTTCTAGCCTTTGTGCCACTACCTGCATATCAATATGCGAAATTCCTGCAGATATCTAGTGCTACTGCTTTCAAATCCCCTATAGTGAGAGGGGAGGCTGCAGGATAGCAGGCTGTGGGTGCTGCGGTTGGGCTCCTGATCCACAAGCGGGACGCTCTGTGAAGCGAGTGGGAGGAGGCAGCATGGGAGGAGGCCTCAATGTGCTCTGGGGTCTGGGACTGGAATAAATCTGGAATGCTGTGGCTGGCAGGTCTGCTCCTCTGGTGGGGAGACCGCGATTGTGGGGCAGCGGGTCTCCTATCCGCTTTCCCCAAGTCAGCGGTGTCTCTACCTGCTCTTGTCACGTGTTCCTACCTCCGTGTGTTGGAGCTCTGGGAATCAAGCTGCCATATTCTCTGGGCTGAAGCCATGCCCCCCTTGTGATCTTGATCTATCATTGGAACTTTCCAGAAGCCACTCGCCAAGTCAAGGATGGAGAAGTACCTGGCTTGGCCCAGTACCATAAGCGAGTCCTCTACCTGGGGCAAGGGCTAGGCATCATTGTGGGTACATACATTTAGCTTGCAGTAATCCAGAATGATTCAGACTTCTGTCCTTTTTGTGACCAGGACTATGGAAGCAGCCAAAGGACTACGACTATCCCAAATCACCCTGCTTTGTAACATGTTGTGGAGCAGGTCCTTGACCACCTGGCACAGCACTGTGGGAATATGACGGTACTTCTCCCAGATGGGTGGAGCATCGCCGTGTGAATTGGGTAGTTGATGGCCTCTCTTTGCCCCTACTCAATCAGACTTTTGGCAAAACCAAGTAGGTGTTTTTCCAGCTGTTGTTGTGGAAGAGGGTAGTCCCAGAAGGTAATGCCAGCTTTTCTAGCAGTAGTTTGTATTAAGACTCAACCTACCTGTCTGTAAAGTGGCACATATGGCTTGTACCCCGGGCTGGGAGATACAGTGATGGGACACTACGTACACGTTTGCAAGGGTGGCATGGTTTGGGAGTAAAATTAGGATCATCACAGTTGATGAGCTGCACCGGGGCCTTCACCTTGAACCTTGGACAGAGTGTGAGTGACCAGCTACTCCCCTGGTGCTACGGAGTCTGTGGGTTTCCCCCATTACAATGACCCCTTGAAGTTTCCTGTGAGCCCTGATGGGAAGAGACCAGACTAAATTTTGGAGGGGTGCCAGGAGCATGCTGTGCGGACCCCACCTGTTTGGGCTAATTCTTTGCTACTCCTTTTTGAGCCTTATAAGCTTGTATCGTATAGAGCCACACAGCTTGCAGACCACAGCCCCATGCTGGGTGGAATGCTCAAATTTAACAATTTAAGTGGGGTAATTCCAAGCCCTCCTACACATGCATGCCCAGGACAGTAGGTACAGCTGAACCTTACTGAGTCACTACCACCCCTACTCAATCCATTACCTGGATTTTCACCCAGGTGATGCCTTCTACCAATTTCAGAAAGTCAATCAGGCATAGAACCTCTAGCCCGTTAACAAGTGTGGTCACCACTGGACTATGTGAGACCATGGACTCTAGTTTGCTGGGACTTTGTGTTGACTGTCCTGGGGGATGTTACTCTGCTCCAGTAGCCACTAGTTTAATGGCAGCTTGGGTGTGCTGGATTTAGGCCAGCCACATTCTTAGCTGTGTCCAAAGTGGCTACACTGCCAGCACTACTGGTCATCCTCTGGGTCCCTCCATAACAGATTCTCACCCTTAGTGGGAGAGGCTGAATTTGATTTGATTGAGCACATTTCCTGTTTCAGGGTGGCCATGTCCTAGGTGGGTTAACTCAATGCTGTGTGTATGACTGACAGGGGTGAAGGAGCCAAGACCCTCTCTTTCAAGTGCAATGGTTCATACCTTTTTGTCACTACCACAGTTGCTGCAGCACCTTCCTGTTGCCATGCCCGTGTGCACCACTACATTATGAAAAGATATGGAGGGTTTACCTCTAATTGATTCCTGTAGGGCTCTCCTGACTAGTCCAGCTTTCATTCTCACCACGAAAACTGGTCCCTCAATAGATGATCTGAGGTAGTAACATTGGCACAGATGTGCACATCTCTTCTTTTCCAGATGCTTCTAGAGATTCTGGAGTGCTACCGCAATGTGAATGAGGCTCTTATTCCCCTGCCTCTGGTCAAATAATCTCCACCTCAACTCTGAGACCACAACATTTTCTCTGAACAGGCCCTCCAGGTATGCCACTATTTTTTTCCAGAGTGGCCTGATCCTCCTCAGGCAGCACCATCACCCCTGTGCCTGTCATCTTCCTAGTCATTAATAGCCAGCTCTGCGATCAGCCAGGCGGGAACCTGATAGAGGCACAGAGCATTTTCAATTCTCTCCTCCCACTCAGCCAGAGAAATATTGGAGCCATGGAACTAGGGCACCAGAGCCAGATCTGGGAAAAGCAGCCTTTTATAGTGTGTGGGCTGCATCTTCACTGTTAACCAACATTGGCTAAAGTCTTGTACTTGACCAGACCAATGGTGGCTCAAGCAATGCATTGTGGGATGTTTGGTGGAAGGAATTCCTGCAGAAAGTCCTTAAAGTCTGGATCTAATCCAAACATTTTAACAGTGAATGTTTAGTCCAAATTTACGTTTGGATTGAAAGTTTGTCTCTTTCCTAATTGTCCATATGGATGCTCAGAACCCACCCCGAGGGGGCTTGCTTATTCAAAAGCCCATTTATTGGCCCTTCTAAGCCAGCTAACCTAAGTTCAAAGGCAAAGCAGTGCATTAATGTGGTGATCTCAACTATGCATTATTTTGCTATGGCTGGATTTATACAAGAGTAGTCTGGAAGATGCAGTTTGGAAGAGGATTCAAATCATAATCTTCCCTGTGCTCATGGACACTTCAGAGCAGGAGGGGCCAGATATAAGGAAAAGCCCAGGAAAGAGTCAGGGCAGTTGTGGAGCATGCCAACTGGAGCAGGACTGGAGAGAAGGTGTTGTCCTGTGCCGGGTGAGGGGCCTGCTGTGCTGGATTTCCTAGACTAGACTACACTAGAGCCAGGAGGCTGAAGTAGAGTGTATCTACTGCAGTATGGGAGGTCCGGGGACTGCAGTGACCCGGTACATTGTCACCTAGAGCCACTGAGAGGGTTGCCATCTACCTGGTTGCCACCATCGCTGCACGGCAAGATAAGGGGGCCCCCTACTGTGCAGTTAACTCATCACCATCATAGGACTGTTGAGAAGACAGTTGATAAAAAGGTTGCATACCCATTATTGTGCTGTAACCACTTGCTTGCAACTTACAGCCCCAGAGCCATTACTAAGCTGCATTCACTTGTAGACAAAATCAGAGACCCAATACCTCTGCTGCTGCATGCATTGTCAAGCCACCTTAGGCAGAGCCCTTCATGGCCCTGAAGTATTTTCTGTATTCCAGAGTGCTGACTTTGTTCTTGCTTTCATACAGTATATGACTGATACTGCTGCATAACATCCTAGCCACTCTCCCCCCGGCTGCTACATCTGGGTCTTCCTAATTTCTCTGTTCCCATTGCTTTAAAGGACTTTATTCTCTTACCAAACTCAACATTCATAATATACCACTTTTACATGCCATCTGTTGACTTGAGATCATCACCTTGCGCACCAACGGTTTTAAAGGACCTCAACGCACCTGCCAGAAGATTCATCACAAAGACTTGTCCAAGTTACCCCTAGTCTGAGGGCAAAACTATGTTTAACTATAACGTTTAAATCAAGGCCTAAAACTAACCTTTGTTAGAGAGCGATCAAGTGACACAGTCTGTCCGGATTTTTTGTTTACCCCTGCTGGTCTCTTGAGGCCACAGTGTAAGCTGAAATTTGACTTTTCATAGGCACCCCTGTGGAATGTGTTATACAGTTACTGTTGTGTTAATGTGTATTGACATTCATGTGCCAGTTTGCTCAGTTATACTTTATGACTCCAATCTGCCAATATAGTCTATTTATTTTTTAAAGAATGGTGTCAGGGAGATTTTGGCTGTGGTGTAGCTGAGGCTCGTAACTGCACACGAATGCGCAGGCGTGGGCCTGCAGGTGCTCGTGCTCTTGTGTGTGGGCATATGCAATGCGTATTGGCTAATTCTGGCATGTGTTGACCAGCAGCTGCACTAGTGAATTGCTATTTGATCTGCAGCTCTCTCTGTGTTCCTGTATCTGTTCCTGTATTGATATCCCGAATTGACCCGGCTTCTCCTGACCTCTCTTGAACGCTACCGGCACTGACCTCGGCTTGCTTCTTGGACTCTGTTTCTGCCTATGGTATCTGCCTGATATACCTCTCTGCTGCTGACATTGGCCTGTGACCTGACCTTTCTTTTGCCTGCCGTCTCTGCTTTACCTGCCTGCCTGTTATCTACATGGCCCGTCTGACCCTACATCCAGCTTTGCCTGCTAGCAGCCTGCTCTGCTGTATCATCTGTTCACTGTCAGCCTGCCTGCTTCCAGCCTGCTCCACTGTGTCATCTGCCCGCTGTCAGCCTGCCTGCTACCAGCCTGCTCTGCTATGTCATCTGCCCATTGTCAGCCTGCCTGTTACCAGCCTGCTCTGCTATGTCATCTGCCAATTGTCAGCCTGCCTGTTACCAGCCTGCTCCACTGTGTCATCTGCCCGCTGTCAGCCTGCCTGCTACCAGCCTGCTCTGCTATGTCATCTGCCCGCTGTCAGCCTGCCTGCTACCAGCCTGCTCTGCTATGTCATCTGCCAATTGTCAGCCTGCCTGTTACCAGCCTGCTCTGCTGTTTCTTCTGCCCGCTGTCAGCCTGCCTGCTACCAGCCTGCTCTGCTGTGTCATCTGCCCACTGTCAGCCTGCCTGCTACCAGCCTGCTCTGCTGTGTCATCTGCCCACTGTCAGCCTGCCTGTTACCAGCCTGCTCTGCTGTTTCTTCTGCCCGCTGTCAGCCTGCCTGCTACCAGCCTGCTCTGCTGTTTCTTCTGCCCGCTGTCAGCCTGCCTTCTACCAGCCTGCTCTGCTGTTTCTTCTGCCCGCTGTCAGCCTGCCTGCTACCAGCCTGCTCTGCTGTTTCTTCTGCCCGCTGTCAGCCTGCCTGCTACCAGCCTGCTCTGCTGTGTCATCTGCCCACTGTCAGCCTGCCTGCTACTAGCCTGATCTGCTGTGTCATCTGCCTGCTGTCAGCCTGCCTGTACCAGCCTGCTCTACAGTGACATCTGCCTACAGCCTGCTGCTTCACTCCTGACATCCATTCAGCAAAGTCACCAGCTATTGCTCCTCAGACTACTGGACTGATCAGGCACCCATTCCCTGCTGTGCTCTTGTGGTTGCTGTTCCACCTTCAGTGGCCCCTGAGCTGGAGTTGTATGAGAGGCCTTCCTCTACACATAAGGCTCCCTAACGAGGTACGTGACAAGCGGTGTGTACAATTCTTGTGTGTCTACTGGGGGCCAACAGACAAGGTATTCTGCTGGTGTCAGTGAGGGTGAGGCCTCAAAATTACCAGCACCTCTTGTGGGGGTAGCACTACATAAACTAAGTCAATCCCAGTGTCCAGAGAGGTAAACCATGTAAATCATGATAGAAAAACTCTTGCCTGCCAGTCTGTACATGCCGTAACCCACCCATAACTGACAGATTCCCAGCCGCAGTAAATTAAATATACAGCAGAGAATCCTGGGTGATGTCATAGACCGAATTTAATGAATGACATCACCCAGGATTCTCAGTGACATTAACAAAGTTCAGCTTCTAATGTAATAAGTGTTTCATGCTGTTCTGTAATATAGACAGCCTGCTTATCATTGATGCCCAATAACTCCCTGTATGAATGAAGAATCACCCTCCTCCATTCATGTGATGGAAAACA
This sequence comes from Staurois parvus, assembly GCF_062004578.1. Taxonomy (NCBI): domain Eukaryota; kingdom Metazoa; phylum Chordata; class Amphibia; order Anura; family Ranidae; genus Staurois; species Staurois parvus. Next base: position 1,384,365 of record NW_028318170.1, read on the forward strand.
TAATATGTAGAGGAAGATGAAAGAGGTGTTGTGGCTTCTACACATCAGCTCTGGATATGACCTTAGATTTTACAATTGGCCAATTCAATTGTTTACAGGTGAAACTCGAAAAATTAGAATATCGTGCAAAAGTTCATTTATTTCAGTGCAGCAACTTAAAAGGTGAAACTAATATATGAGATAGACTCATTACATGCAAAGCAAGATAGTTCCAGCTGTGATTTGTCATCATTGTGATGATTATAGCTTACAGCTCATGAAAACCCCAAATCCACAATCTCAGAAAATGAGAATATTCCATGCAATCAATAAAACAAGGATTGTACATAGAACAATATCGGACCTCTGAAAAGTAGAAGCTGCATATGTACTGAGTACTTGGTTTGGGCCCCTTTTGCAGCAATTACTGCCTCAATGCGGCGTGGCATGGAAGCTATCAGCCTGTGGCATTGCTGAGGTGTTATAGAAGGCCAGGATGCTTCAATAGTGGCCTTCAGCTCTTCTGCATTGTTCAGTCTCATGTCTCTCATCTTTCTCTTGACAATGCCCCATAGATTGTCTATGGGGTTCAGGTCAGGCGAGTTTGCTGGCAAATCAAGCACAGTAATTCCACGGTCATTGAACCAGCTTTTGGTGCTTTTGGCAGTGTGGGCAGGTGCCAAGTCCTGCTGGAAAATGAAGTCATCATCCCCATAAAGCTCGTCTCTGGAAGTAAGCATGAAGTGCTCCAAAATCTCCTGGTAGACGGCTGCGTTGACCCTGGACTTAATGAAGCACAGTGGGCCAACACCAGCAGATGACATGGCTCCCCAAATCAACACAGACTGTGGAAACTTCACACTGGACTTCAAGCATCTTGCAGTGTGTGCCTCTCCATTCTTCCTCCATACTCGGGGTCCTTGGGCCTCTCCATTCTTCCTCCATACTCGGGGTCCTTGGGCCTCTTCATTCTTCCTCCATACTCGGGGTCCTTGGGCCTCGCCATTCTTCCTCCATACTCGGGGCCCTTGGGCCTCTCCATTCTTCCTCCATACTCGGGGTCCTTGGGCCTTTCCAATGTTCCTCCATACTCGGGGTCCTTGTGCCTCTCCATTCTTCCTCCATACTCTGGGTCCTTGGTTTCCAAATGAGATGCAAAAGTTTCTCTCATCAGAAAAGAGGACTTTGGACCACTGAGCAACAGACCAGGTCTGTTTTTCTTTAGCCCAGGTAAGATGCTTCTGCCGTTGTTTGTTGTTCAGGAGTGGCTTGACAAGAGGAATACAACTGTCAGGGCTCCCAGGTGTGACCAGAGATGTGTGACTGACGCAGGGAAACGCAGACCTCAGATATGTTATAAACAATATAATTTATTAACACTAACAATACAAACATAAACGCAGTGCAATACTAAAACATAATACAGTGCAACCAAACCAAACCACCCACAGATAACAGTACATACAAGCAAGCGTCGTCAGGCAGGCCGGGTCAATATCAATAGGGCAGGTAGGTACAGGGGGAGCAAGCGGAGATTGGTCAGGGTCACAAGCCAGGGATCAGAACAGGTAGCAAGCAGCGTGGTACAGAGGGTCAGACAGAGGGATGGTCAGGAGCGAGCCGGGATCAGAGCAGGAGAAGTCAGCAGTGGTTCAGAAACAGGATGCAGGACAGAAACAGGATACAGGGCCCAGGACAAACACACACCAAGGCAGAGTCTGTGTGTCTGGCCATCCCTTAAATACCCCAGCATAATCAGTTCCAGGTGTTAGCTGGCTGCAAAGTTGAGTCTCTGATTGCTGGGAACACCCGTTGGCCAGCCCTGGTACTGCAGATCAAAAGGCAGGTGAGTCCCACCATAGCTGGCCAGTCCATTCCTGACAACTACATTTGAAGCCCATGTCCAGGATCCGTCTGTGGTGGTGGTTCTTGATGCACTGACTCCAGCCTCAGTCCACTCCTTGTGAAAGTCCCCAACACTTTTGAATGGCCTTTTCCTGACAATCCTCTCCAGGCTGCGGTCATCCCTGCTTCTTGTGCACCTTTTTCTTCCACACTTTTCCCTTCCACATAACTTTCTATTAATGTGCTTTGATACAGCACTTTGGGAACATTCAACTTATTTTGCAATTACCTTTTGAGGCTTTCCCTCCTTATGGAGGGTGTCAATGATGGTTTTCTGCACACCTGTCAGGTCAGCAGTCTTTCCCATGATTGTGATTCCTACTGAAGAAGACTGAGAGACCATTTAAAGGCTCAGGAACCCTTTGCAGGTGTTATGGCTGAATTATCTGATTAGAGTGGGACACTTTGAGCCGAGAATATTGCACCTTTTCACAATATTCTCATTTTCTGAGATTGTGGATTTGGGGTTTTCATGAGCTGTAAGCCATAATCATCACAATGATGACAAATCACGGCTTGAACTATCTTGCTTTGCATGTAATGAGTCTCATATATTAGTTTCACCTTTTAAGTTGCTGCACTGAAATAAATGAACTTTTGCACGATATTCTAATTTTTCGAGTTTCACCTGTATAGAGAACTCCATCAGAATTCTCTCCATGTCGGGGTGCTGGCAGAATAATTGGGTATATTGCAGGGATACAAGGGCTGTATATGTCTGCAGTGTATAGTGAGAGTAGACTCAGATTCTGTATAACCACCCCGCTATCCAGGTTGGTGCAGCCATGTCCACCTTTCCCCTCTCTACACCCATCTTTCTCTCTTCTATTCTGATTATTTTTATTACTGTGAGAAAAATCCTCCCTCTTCTGTACTTTGCTATCTGCATCAAATATCACGGATCCAGCCTCACCCTATGTAGGAGGATGTGACCCTCCCAACTGCATTCTTCCCCGAAGTCAGAGACCTTCACTGCCATTTCTCTTTCTGCTGTCAGTGATGGCATCTGCTGATCTGAGAGCTGAGCTGGAATGTTCCGTCTGTCTGAACATTTATACAGATCCTGTAATGCTGAGATGTGGACACAACTTCTGCCGGCTCTGTATTGATCGTGTTCTGGATACACAGGAGGGGTCTGGAGGATATTCCTGTCCTGAATGCAGAGAGAAGTTTAAGAAGCGTCCTGCACTGCACAGGAACATAACACTGCGTAATATAATGGAGAATTTCCTGTCTGCTCAGCCAGATCAAGAGTCCGGGGTCTTCTGTACTCACTGTGTGGACTATCCTGTACCTGCTGTTAGATCCTGTCTACACTGTGAGGTTTCTCTGTGTGATAAACATCTGAGAGTCCACAAAATGTCCCCAGAACACATCTTAATTGACCCCACCTTGTCCATGGAGAGCAGGAAATGCTCCATCCATAAGAAGATCCTGGAGTATTACTGCACTGAGGATAAGACCTGTATCTGTGTGTCTTGTTGTATGATTGGAGGACATAAAGGACATTAGATGGAGTCACTGGATGAGGCTTCTGAGAAGAAGAAGGACACACTGAGGAATGTTCTGCAGAAACTTCTGACAAAGAGAGAGGAGATGGAGGAAAGAGTCCAGAGTCTGCAGGAACACAGGAGGAAAGTAGAAGAAGAAGCAGCTGGTGACACCGAGAGAGTCACTGCCCTGTTTAGAAATCTCAGGAGACATCTGGAAGACCTGGAGAAGAGAGTCCTGAGGGAAATCTCCAGGTGGGCAGAGCGGGTCTCCATCTCCATCCAGGATCTGGAAATAAAGAAGGAGGAGCTGTCCAGGAAGATGGGTGACATTGAGGAGCTGTGTAACATGACGGATCCACTGACTGTCCTACAGGAATCAGACACAGGTGACTTGTGTGATACTGAGGATGGAGATAATGAGGACCAAGAAAGACATGAGGAACTCCTCCATGATGGAGGGGGGCTGGATGTGGCTGGGGTCTTACACACAGGTTTATCTGATATAATAACAGAGGTAAATGTATACTTCCCTATACAGGGAGCTGAGGACATATTACTGGATGGAAACACAGCTGATAATAATCTACATATATCAGATGACAGGAAAACTGTATCCTGGTCAGATAGAAATCAAAATCGTCCAGTAACACCAGAGAGATTTCGGAATTATTATCAGGTGTTGAGCAGTCAGAGTTTCTCCTCAGGGAGACATTATTGGGATGTGGATGTCAGGGGGTCAGATAGCTGGATAATTGGGATTTGTTACCCCAGTATAGACAGGAGAGGACGGCGGTCAGTGATTGGATGGAATAACAAGTCCTGGGGTTTGTACAGTTATGATAATCAGTATGGTGTGAGACATGACAGTAATAACATCTCCTTACCCTCCAATCCCCCCAGTACCAGAGTCAGGATATATCTGGATTATGAAGCTGGGTGGATATCCTTTTATGATCTGTGTGACCCGATCCGACACCTCCACACCTTCACCACCACCTTCACTGAGCCCCTCCATGCTGTGTTATGGCTATTGGAAGGTTGTATAAAGATCTATGGGGGGAATCGGGAGATGTGAGAACTCCACCCATAAATTGGTGATGTCACAGAGAGGAGAGATGTGATTTGGTGGAATGTTCAGCCAAGGGGATAAAGCAGTGGGTGGGGCCTCAATTGGTGTTCTTCAAGCTTTTCTACTATAAATAATAATAAGTGAGATTTCTCCCTCTGTCACTGATCACTGTGATTGGGTAGAATATCGGTCAGACTACCGGACTGACATCTATCTATCTATCTATCTATCTATCTATCTATCTATCTATCTATCTATCTATCTATCTATCTATCTACCTACCTATCTATCTATCCATCCATGCCTCCTCTCCCCTCGTTTCTCCCTCCTATTCCATACAATCTATACTAAGAAATGATTAAACTTGCAGCCAGGACCTTTTTCTTAGTTGTGGATGGGGTGGGGGAGGGGTTAGAGCCCCGGTCAGATTTTTATATATCGGTCCTTTTGAAGATTTCCTGTCTGGTTAAATGTTGTCAGCAGGACGGGAAGTGTCTCCTGACAATTGGAACATTCTACAGAGACACGTCATACATGAGGCTGGTAATATGGAGAATACAGGGGAAGCCAAAGAGGGTGAGACCGGAGAACGCACAGAACAGCGATCTACATCACAGTGCTGCTAACAGTCACACCGTCTGATTGGCTGCTCCGGGTCTCACACTCTACTCTGTGCTGAATAAGATGAGATGTATTAAGGGAAAAGGAGAATGCGGGGTTAATGTGTTCCTTCATCTTTATGGAATCCTCCAATGAAAACCTGGCGCCAAATATATCATATTCCCTGTGGCCCCGAATATGTCACATTGTCTGGGGGACAGAAAAATGTCACATAGGCAAGGGCCCCAAATATGTCACAATCCCTGGAGCCCATAAATGTCACATGGCCAGGAGGCCCCAAATATCTGATAAGGTTCAGGGTTGGTAGAAGAGACTCCGGCCTTGTGGGCTGTAACAAGATTGGGGGGCACAAAAGAACCTGCAACCTATGATGCTGAAGTAGTCTGCCTGTAGGGGGAAGCACTTTAACTTTTTTGCCTTGGGTGCTAAACCTCTTCATCCTGGGGGCCCCAAGTACGTCACATTATGTGGGGTCCTTACAGCTTATGTTATATTGCTTTGGGGCCCCAATTAGCCTAAAAGAGACTCTCAATTTTCCATCAGCCCCCCCCCTGATCTGCTTCTATCCCCCTTCATTGCTTGCTCCCATCACACCATTCCCCTGTCAGAATTCGGAGTCCTCACCCTGTGTAAGCTTCATGTTGGATGATGTCAGAGCTTACACAGCATACAATGCGGCTGACTGGCTGCTCAGGCCTGAACAGTGTATGCTGGGAGAAGATCACATGACCACACATACCAAGGACACTGGGGACTTAGGGTGTCAGGGCTTGATGGAACAAAATATTGGGGACCAGCAAAGGAGATTATAGGGGTTTGGGGGGCCTCCAAGAGACCCAGTCACTTTACTCTGAATGGACAATGTGTGTGGAGTCTCTTTAACCTGCCTCTTGGCCAATGGTTCATCAGTTGGTAGGGCTAAGGGCCGCTTCACACCACACTTCTGTGATCCCTCATACCAAGTCCTCATACCAAACATTTATTATACTACAGATTACCATTTCTTAGATATGGTGGCTGCATTAGTTTTCTTCTTTAGGCTTTCTTTCATCTATTTTCACCTGGTGATTCAGCCAGTAAGTCTGTTGTTTTTCAAAAAACAAGCTGCCCTGCAGATGTAGCAGCCAGAGGGCTGAGACAAACCGTTTACCACTGGCAGGGGTGCTTACAATGATCAGCCTTTATTTATTCATGCAAAACCTTTATCCTGATAAAATAATAATAAATACAAATGTTTTTGCTGGTAAAAAAAAATGTGCATTTATTATTTGTGTAAGGATTGAGCGTGCAGAGCATTGCGCCTGTGATCCGTGGAGGGGTGGGACACGTGACATGTTATTAAAGGTGAACTTAGCCTCTAATATTCTGCCCAATGGAATCCATTAACGCTGAAATGCTTGACGCGCCTAAACATGTGAGCGCAATACGCAGCTTTAGGCACATGTTCTCCCACTGTGATAGAAGGTGATCAGAGCAGCAAAGCAAACTCCCCGTGTGCATAGAAGTGAGTGATGATCGCCTCCCCTCCCCCCTGATCCGGGAAACATTGGCCAGGAGATTGTTCTATGGATTATTTTATTGTGTGAAGAAATACAAACAAATAATCGATATACAAATAGAGAGAAAGAGATGAAAATCAAAGGAAAAATCTCTGAGGAAACATGAAGAAATGATCCCGAGATTTACTAGTGACAGAAAACATGGGATCTATCCCCAATATAATGATCTGACTATAATAATGTCTGATGAATGGAACCGGAATGTGTCCCCAATGTCATGTGTCCCCATAGAATGGATCCCCAATAGAATCCTACTGGATCCTTTTATAATGGATCCTAATATAATGTCTCATAGAATGGATCACCAATATAATTCTACTGGGTCCCTTTTATAATGGATCCTAATATAATGTGTCCCCATAGAATGGATCCCAAATAGAATCCTACTGGATCCCTTTTATAATGGATCCTAATATAGTGTGTCCCCATAGAATGGATGACCAATAGAATTCTATTGGATCTCTTTTATAATGGATCCTCATATAATGTGTCCCGATATATTGGATCCCCAATAGAATTTTACTGGATCCCTTTTATGGGCACTGCCGAGGGGGACATATTCCAAAGCAAAAAAAATTAAAAACTTTTAGTTTGATGGGGAGCAGCGATTTTAGTAATGCTTTAAGGTGAACAATAAAAATCCAGATTTCTGCAGAATAACATGTCGGGGACATCACTACTTTTGGTGTAATGCAGAGCGATTACAAATGAATGGCCTGAAGATGCACTGCACTCAGATTGTGTTCCTGTGCAATTTTTGGGGAGAACCGGCCCTTAATGAGAGAACCCCCACACATAAAATACATACTGGACCCATATCTTTGATGAGGGTCTGATATGGATGTCAAGGGGGAACCCCCTGCGAAAAAAAAAAATGTAAGCCACCAAATTCCATACCATCACCTAGAAAGGTAGAGTCACTGCCAGTGAATATGTACAGCTTTTGGCCGACCATGTGCACCCCATGGTGCAGGCATTGTTTCCCAAAGACAGCGCCATTTCCCAAGATGATAATTTTCCAAATCACACAGCAGATGTTGTCCAATCATGCTTTGATGAGCATGCAGATGAAGTCTCACACCTGCAATTTGGATATATTGATTGTACCTTTCTGGTGTAATTCCCAGGTCTGCCCTTAATTGAGTGAAGGATTTAAGTTGGTTATGTGAAAATAAATCATCGATAAGTACGTTGGAATAGTTGGGCCATGTTTGAATGTTTAAATTTGGAATTAGTAGAGACAGAATAGAAAGTGCAAACAGGAATTTAAAGGAAGAGACCTGAGTTTTGTTCCAGGGGGAAGCCAAAAATGTATGCCAGGTTTTCATTGCTGCAATGATTCTGGGAGGGAAATGTCTTGGAGTCTTTATCTTAGTATTAAGGGCATATAGCAAATGTTTCCAGTTATTACCAGGTACGGTGCTACGCTCTATTTCCCGCCAATGAGTTGTTGGGGATGTGGCGAACCACTCCCTTAATTGGGCTAGAATAGTGTCATAAAGGTCATCTTTTATTTCTGCTAGGCCTGAACCTCCCACTGCTCTATGTTTAATCAGTCTACTACACGAGATTCTAGGTTCCTTTCCAGCCTATAGGTAGTTGCTTAGTAGTGTTTGAAGAGAGTTAAGGTAGGAAAGTGTTACTGTTATGGGTCAGGTATGAAAGATGTACATCAGTAGGGGAAGAGTTGTCGATAAGGATATTGATTTAGACCAGGGGGTCTCTGATATGATGGAGGATCCTCGAAGGTGATGGGGAGACCTTTGATGTTAAAAGAGGGGGCTTCTCAGTAATGGGGGGACTATGGTGTATAGGGGGTACTTTGACATGCAGGGGTGAATCTGTCATGTTATAGGGACTCTGATGTGATGGAGAACCTCTGATGTGAAGAGGGTCTATAATATAATTTGATCAGGAACCTCTGAGGTGATGGGGAATCTCTTATATGAAGGTAATTTAATCAAGGCAGTTGAGTGCCTCATCTCAGGCTCAGGTTCCCCTTTGATATGTAATGTTTACTTTTTTTACATTTTAGACTGGGGGGCCTTGAGATTTTCTGTTCCTTTATGGGTACCGGAGGTGATTGTAGCCGTATTAGTGCTGCTGAAAAACGGTTGAGAAATGCTGATTTAGACTGACACAGAAAATGTCTCTTCTCACCTGGGGAGGAGAACAAAGCAGATAACATCAGCAGCTCATAAAAGGTTATTGCCCCCATCAATCCTGAAACAGAAAGTCCTACAAACAGGTTTCTGGAATGTTGTGTTATGGCTCAATTCTTGGAAGTATTAACAAACATTATTGCAGCTGCACCCCTAACATGGATCTACACCTAAAGACAAAAATGTAATTCATTGCAGCCTCCCAATCCTTAGATGTGGTATCTGTACGGGCGTGCAATCACAGATGGCATTGTCCTGTGTGAGTGCATTTTCTGTTGGAGTGAAAAACAGCAGATGAACACAGCCCCCTGATCATGTCCTCTCTGCTTATTCACAGGTAAACGTTGTCTCATCTCCACCTTAAACTGTCTCACTGCTGTGTACTGACTTTCTACAAAACTAGTTTGTTTAGAATTAGTCTATATCTCTTTGTCTGCGATGATTGATTCTCACCTCCATTTTTCCTTTCTGTGATCAGAGAATCAATCCTCTTTTATGACTTTGGCCTGTTTCTGTGGCTGGTCTGGCTTTGACCAATCTCCCTGCCCAATTCATGTGTTCCTTATCAGTTCCTTATTTGGGGGGGGGGGGAGTTGGATGGGGTACAGTCACAGATGGCATTGTCCTGCATGAGTGCATTTTCTGCTGGAGTGCAAAACAGCAATTGAACTAAAGCAGCAAGAAGTTACAACACAGAACTCTACTGTACTCTGGAAGGGCTGCAAGTAAAACACCCTGGGAAACATCTCCTACAAGTCTGATTCATACTCCATGTACCTTTTAATATGCCCCTCTACTCTTCCTTTTCATATTATTATCCTCTGTTCTTAAAAATCTAATTTCTTTACCCCTCTGCTCCACCCCAAAGCTTATAGATCTCACCCTCACTGCTACCATCTCCCTTCTACTGCTCTCATCACCTCCTGCTAATACTTAACTCCCCTGCTGACCCAAACACCAGGACTGGAAGGCATGTGCACTTGTATTCATCCCGCTTCCATCTTACTTTCCTCACCCTCCTTCCTCTCCTAACCTCTGGGGATATCTCCCTGCACACTGGTCCAGTATCTCACCCCCACACCAGGCACCCTCCTTCTTCTCCTAACCTCTGGGGATATCTCCCCAAACCCTAGTCCTCCAGTATCTCACCCCCACACCAGGCACCCTCCTTCCTCCAGGAATAGCCGCAAGCCGCTCAATTTAATCTCAATCCCCATGCTCCTAAAAACCACCCTCCCTTTTTCATGTGCACTCTGGAATGCCCACTCTGTCTGTAACAAGCTCACCTCTGTCCATGAACTTTTTGTCTCCCGCTCCCTTAACCTACTAGCAATTACAGAAACCTGGCTTCAAACATCAGATTCTGCTTCTCCCGCAGCACTTTCCTATGGAGGCCTCCACTGGACTCACTAATCCAGACTCAGTGGTCAGAAAGGAGGTGGGATTGATTTGCTTCTATCCCCACTGAGCACCTTTCAAGTCCTCCATAACCCTCCCTCTCTATCTTTCTCTTCTCTTCGCTTCATTCGGCTATTTTCTTCCATTTCTCTGAGGATTGCAGTGATTTATCGTCCTCCTGGACTGATGTTGCGCTTTCTTGATGACTTCTCTGCCTGGCTACCCTACTTTCTCTCCTCTGAAATACCCACTATCATTCTTGGCAATTTTAACATCCCCATTAATGTCAACAACCCGGCTACATCCCAACTCTTCAACCTAACCTCATCTTTTGTCTTAACGCAATGTACACAGTCCTCCACTCACTCTGATGGGAATACATTAGACCTTGTTTTCTCCCATAGTTGCACTCCCAACAACCTCACAAACACCCCCTTTCCTCTCTGATCAAAATCTCATCACCTTCACAGTGTACTCATCTTAAAACACTTATCCCTCCAAGCAACAAACAATTACCCGCAGAAATCTTCACAACTTGAACCCTGCTCCTTTCCACTCTGCAACTGACCAACTCTATGACAGAATCTCTCCCCTGTCCTGCCCTGACCTGGCCACTGCTGTCCACAACAGTTCCCTTTCATCCACACTGGACTCACTTGTTCCTCCAAGTACACGAAGTACCAGGCTCCGACCATTACAACTGTGGCACACTGACGACACCAGAAATCTTAAGCGACATAGTCGTGCGTTGGAGCGATTGTGGCGTAAAATCAAATCTTAGCAAGCATTCACCCGATATAAATCTGCTTTCTTATCATACAATTCTTCCCTCCATACTGCCAAACAAGACGACTTTGTCACTCTTATTAATACCTTGTCATCCAGTCCTCATCGTCTCTTCTCTACTTTTAGCTCTTTACTTTCTCCACCTCCACCCAGCACTAACTCACTGCTTACGACATTGCAAATCATTTAAAAAACAAGATTGATGCAATTCATAGGGGCATCTCTGCTACACAGACATCCATCCCACTTAGCATACCTTATACTAAACCTCCCTCAACACTTTCCTCTTTTGACCTTGCTACTACTGAAGAGGTCATTAAAGTTTTCTCAGAAGCCCGTCTCACCACCTGCCCCCTGGATCCTGTCCCCTCACAACTACTACGTTCACCCTCTTCTTCTGTCCTATGCTCCCTCACTCACATCTTCAATCTCTCCCTCTCTACAGGCACCTTCCCCTTCCTTCTAAAGCATGCACACAGCATTCCCATACTTAAAAAGCCCTCCCTGGGTCCCACCAACCTGAACAACTTAAGACCCATCTCCCTGCTCCAGTTTACCTCTAAACTCTAATGATATACCAGCTGCTAAAACCAATGGCCACTACTCCGTACTCTTACTACTTGACCTCTCTGTGGCTTTTGATACTGTTGACCATCCCCTCCTCTACAAAAAACTCCACTCTCTTGGCCTCTGAGACTCGGCTCTCTCCTGGTTCATCCCCTACCTGTCACAGCACTCCTTCAGTGTTCCCTATAACTCTATATTCACCTCTCCACTTCCTCTTTCTGTAGGAGTTCCTCAAGGTTCTGTCCTTGGACCCCTTCCCTTTTCCATCTATACCTCCTCCGTTGGTGTCAGGAATGGACTTGCCAATAGTGGTGGGACTCACCTGCCTTGTGGGCTACAGTACCAGGGCTGGCCAGAGGGTGCTCTCAACAACCAGAGGTTCACTTCAGCAATTAGCCATCACCTGGGGCTGATTGCAGGTGTATTTAAGGGATGGCCAGACCTGCAGTCTGTGCCTTGGTGTGTGTTTTTCCATGGGCCCCTGTACCTTGTAACCTGCATTCCTGTTCCTGTTCCTGCCTGACTTGTTGCCGACCCTGCCTGATCCTGACCTCTGCTGACTTCTCCTGTTTTGATCCCTGGCTTGTGACCCTGACCATTGTCTCCGCCTGCTCCTTCTGTACCTACCTGCCCGATAGTTATCGACCCGGCCTGCCTGACTATGTTGTGCTCTATATGTGTATGTACCTGTGTATCTTTATCAGTTTAGGTTTGGGTTTGTTGTATGTATTTGTGTTAGCTTGGGGTTTGGTGCACTGCGTTTATATTTGTATTGTTAGTCTTAATAAATTGTCTTATTTATACCATATCTGAAGCCTGCGTTTCCCTGTGTCAGTCCACACACTTCTGGTCGCATCCCTGACAGTTGGTCACTTGATAAACTTCCATGGCTTTAAGTACCATCTCTATGCTGATGGCTGTCATCTCTTCAGTCTATCATGAATTCCGCTGCCAGACTCATCCACCTTACTAACCATTCCATATATGCCATCCTTCTCTGCCAATCCCTCCACTGTGGGCAGGCACCCATATATCCCCCTCCAAGTGAATGACGAAGGGGCACATAGAAGCCTTATACATTCACAAACAAATGTAAATAGTAAACACACACAGTTTTTCACAAAGCCTTTAACCACTTGCCCTCCTGAGGATTTACCCCCCTTAATGACCAGGTCTCTTTTTGATACTTGACGTTGCACTAATTTAACTGATAATTGCGCGGTCATGCAATGCTGTACCCAAACAAAATTTATATCCTGTTTTTCACACAAATAGAGCTTTATTTTGGTGGTATTTGATCACATGTGCGGTTTTTATTTTTTGTGCTATAAACAAAAAAAGACCAAACATTTTGAAGAAAAACAATATTTTTTACTTTCGGCTATAAAAAATATATAGTAAACTCAAAGTTAGTTATAAATTAAATCCAAAATATATTCTGCTCCATGTTTTTGGTATAAAAATCCCAATAAATGTATATTGATTGCTTTGCGTGAAAGTTATAGCGTCTACAAACTATGGTATATATATTGCAATTTACGCTATTTTTTGCTATACAGCAATTGATGTCCTTTTTTCCCCACAAATAAAGCTTTATTTTGGTGGTATTTTATCACTTGTGCGCTTTTTATTTTTGGTGCTATAAACAAAAAAAAGATATTTTTTCATTTCTGTCATAAAAAAAAAAAATGTTGTCATACATTTAGGCCAAAATGGATTCTGCTACATGTTTTAAGTTAAAAAAATCCCAAAAAGTGTATATTGATTGGTTTGTGTGAAAGTTATAGCGTCTACAAACTATGGTATAGATAATGGAATTTACACAGCTTTTACTTTCTGACTGCTCATCACATTTCTTGAGGTGCTAAAATACCAGGACTGACAAACACCCCCAAATGACCCCTTTTGGAAAGTAGATACCCTAAGCTATCTGCTGAGAGGCATATTGAGTCCATGGAAGATTTATTTTTTTTCCACAAATTTCAAGAAAATGACAAAAACTTTTTTTTTTTTTTTTTTTTACACAAAGTTGTCATTTAAATTATATAATTCTCACACAAGCCATGGGCATACGTGGAATTACACCCCAAAATACATTCTGCTACTTATACCGAGTATGGGGATACCACATGTGTGAGACTTTGTAAGAGCCTAGCCACATACAGCAGACTGAAATCCAATGACCCCTTTGAAAGCCTGAAGGTGCGTAACTTCCTCATTTCACTTCCTCACTTATCACAGTTTCAGAGGCCCTGAAATGCCAGGATAGCAACAAATCCCCCAAATTACCCCTTTTTGGAAAGTAGACACAACAAGGAATTTAAAAAGATGCATACTGAGCATTTTTCAGATCTCATTTTTTTCACAAGATTTTGAAATATAAAAAAAAAAAAAAAAATTATTCAAGTTAACTCAGGCAGTATTTTAGTAGTGACAACCATGTGTTAATGTTTCAGCTGTTAGCGGGTTTCCCCACTGACAGCTGAATGTAAAAGAATTGCTGGTAATTAAAAAAAAAATTATTGAAGGCAATTCACTCAGCTGTCAGGTGCCAGTTTTTAAATGTAATTACTGGGTTTTTTCCCTTCACTATACAGTAGTTCAGAAATTCAGCTGTCACTTTCCCCCTCCAGCTGAAAGAGAGAAAGTTTCTTTTAGTTTATTTTCCCAAGTTAAAAGCTACATTGTTTCCTTTCAGTTTCTTAAAATATACAAAGTATCCTTTAGCTCTGGGAAACTGACAGCTAATGTTGTGAGTTATACTGAAAAAAAAAAAGAGATGGCAATTGCATTTAAAAATCAGCACTGATATACACTTAGTATTGTGAAAAAAAATTGTAAAAAATTTGTAAATCGAGGCATTATTTTCAATGGATTTTAATTCGTAAACTGAAAATTATGTTAACAGAGGCATTCGTAAACCGAGGTATTACTGTATATGCTATGTTTTTTTTTTTTTGTATGTAGCCTGTGGACTGAATGAAAAAAAGAGAAGAAATCTCCGCCAGAAAAAGTGTGTGGTATGCCCACCATTGGAATATACCGCCCTGCATCCACCCACTTCTAATGGTGGGCACACATTAGGTCACACGTGCCACAAGCGCCAGTTCCAAGATTGTACAAATGTCTAAATAGTGGCACACAAATAAAAATTGTCCACGTATAAGTGGTACCCCATATGGAGAAGGATGACACCAAGTCCCAAACTATCTTGTCACTACTCCCCATGTAGTCTGGGCATCTGGGGGGCTCCACGTGACTATCTTTTCGCTCGTAAATCCAACCAATACTTGTGCTCGCCACCACACCAACTTGTACTACACTTATGGGACTCGCCACGTCGCCAAGTGATACTGCAGTGCTGGTATTATTATTATTATTATTATTATTATTATTATACAGGATTTATGGTGTCAACAGTTTGCTCAGCGCTTTACAATATAACGGGAGACAATACAGAACAATACAGTTCAATACAAGAGGGTTAGGAGTGCCTGATCCTGGGAGCTTACAATCTAAGATGAATGTGAAAGACCAGGATGTACTAGACCGCTGGTGTCGCCAGTTCACCAAAAGGTAGCGCAGCACTAGTACTGGCACGCTGCTGTATATGAGAGTCATCAAAATTTACCGACAAGTGCTAACAGAGATCAGGCCTGATTCTGCCAACACTGCGGTTTTGTGTGCAATGTATCAAGTGACAGGGACCTACTGACACTGCACTTGCTGGGAGGGGGGGTAAGCGTAGGGGCTAAACGCAGGTGCTGGCAGGGGTCGGGGCTAAACCCGCTAACACTGCCTTTTTGGGGATGCTATACTAATGTGAACGCTGGTATAGTGCTGATCTGATCAAAGATATTGATCCGTTCAGACACTATACTAGCAATGGAGGTTTATTGTGTATGAGCATGTTCCCGGCAATCAAAGGGTTAAATGTGATGACTGGTGTACTGACGGAAATCTGACGCTATCTGGGAGGGGCGTGAAAACTATGGGAGCACAAATCACGTATGTATATATATATCTGTGATTTTGCGCACATGTGACACCCTGTAGCAGTATTTCTACTATAGGACGGTCAGGAAGCGGTTACATAAGCAGTTTGCATTACTTTAACTGACAATTGTGCGGTCATGCAACGCTGCACCAAAATGAAATGTACATATTTTTCTCTCCACAAATTGAACTTTCTTTTGGTGGTATTTGATCTCCTGTGTGTTTATTTTTTTGCGCTAAAAAAAAACCTGACAATTTTGAGAAAAAAAACATATTTTGGACTTTTTTGCTATAAAACATGTCCAGTAAAAAATAAAAAAATAAAATTTTGTTATAAATTTCGGCCAAAATGTATTCTGCGACATGTTTTGGTTTACGTGAAAGTTATAATGTTTACAAATGGCGGTATAGATACTGGGATTTTATTTTTTTTATATACTAATAATGGTGGTAATCAGTGACTTATGGCGGCAAATCAGCGACTTATGGTGGGACTGTGGAACTGCGGCGGACATCTGACACTGGGGGAGAACTGACTTGGGGTCACTGAAATCCCCAGTGAAACCAATACAGTGATCAGTGCAAAATAAAAACACTGACAATGTACTATTGGCACTGGGGAGGAAGAGGTTAACATTTTTAGGCAATCAAAGGGTTAACTGTGTGAGGAGAGTTTTTTTACAAGTGGGCGGAGGTGTGTACTTCACGGGAACTCATTGATCTCAAGAGCTAAACCCTGCTCTTAGGAACAGTGTGCTGGGAAATGACAGAGCTCTGTGTCACTGTTTGCCGGCAATCGCCGGAACCCGGCAGGTAATGACTGGCCGGGACCCAGTGATTGACACCCGTGGCTGTGATTGGCGGCGTGGGTAGGGCGGTCACGCACTTGGCACGCACCCCCTACCTGTTTTGCAAAAGGATGTTTTAAAACATGATTTTGAACAGCAGTGTCACCCTGGCTCCGTTTTTTTTACAGTGGCTGGTCGGCAAGTGGTTAAAATCTTTTATTGTACAATAAACCATAAGAAATGAAGTCACATTCCGGAGGAGCATACCGCACCATGTATGATGAACATCCAGTAATGACCTTCTTTAGGCACTAGATGGCAGTATCATCCCCAGCAGTAAAGACCAGTCCAGGCTCCAAAATGTCACCACACTGTAATGCAAGGCAAGGGCCCGTATCATTACTGCCATCTAATGCCTAATGAAGGTCATTACTGGATGTTCATCATACATGGTGCGGTATGCTCCTCCGGAATGTGACTGCATTTCTTATGGTTTAAACGCATTGTACTCTAACTCATTACACTAACACACTGTACACTAACGCACTGCACACTAACACATTGTACACTAACACACTGTACACTAACACGCTGTACACTAACACACTGTACACTAACGCACCGTACACTAACACACTGTACACTAACACACTGTACACTAACACACTGTACACTAACGCACTGTACACTAACACACTGTACACTAACACACTGTAAACTAACACACTGTAAACTAACGCACTGTACACTAACGCACTGTGCACTAACGCACTGTACACTAACGCACTGTACACTAACACATTACACTAACGCACTGTACACTAACACACTGTACACTAACACACTGTACACTAACACACTGTACACTAACACATTACACTAACGCACTGTACACTAACACACTGTGCACTAACGCACTGTACACTAACGCACTGTGCACTAGCACACTGTACACTAACACACTGTGCACTAACGCACTGTACACTAACACACTGTACACTAACACACTATACACTAACGCACTGTACACTAACGCACTGTACTCTAACACACTATACACTAACACACTGTACACTAACACACTATACACTAACACACTGTACACTAACGCACTGTACACTAACACTATACACTAACGCACTGTACACTAACGCATTGTACACTAACGCTACTCCGGAATGTGACTGCATTTCTTATGGTTTAAACGCACTGTACACTAACGCACTGTACACTAACGCATTACACTAACTCATTGTACACTAACGCACTGTACACTAACGCACTGTACACTAACGCACTGTACACTAACACTGTACACTAACGCACTGTACACTAACGCATTGTACACTAACGCATTGTACACTAACACACAGTACACTAACGCACTGTACACTAACGCACTGTACACTAACGCACTGTACACTAACACATTGTAAACTAACACATTGTACACTAACTCATTGTACACTAACGCACTGTACACTAACGCACTGTACACTAACGCACTGTACACTAACACACTGTACACTAACGCATTACACTAACACATTGTACACTAACTCATTGTACACTAACGCACTGTACACTAACGCACTGTACACTAACACTGTACACTAACGCATTGTACACTAACGCACTGTACACTAACACACTGTACACTAACGCATTACACTAACACACAGTACACTAACGCACTGTACACTAACGCACTGTACACTAACGCACTGTACACTAACACATTGTAAACTAACACATTGTACACTAACTCATTGTACACTAACACTGTACACTAACACACTGTACACTAACACTGTACACTAACGCACTGTACACTAACGCACTGTACACTAACGCACTGTACACTAACACACTGTACACTAACGCACTATACACTAACACACTGTACATTAACGCACTGTACACTAACGCACTGTACACTTACACACTGTACACTAACGCACTGTACACTTACACACTGTACACTAACACTGTACACTAACGCACTGTACACTTACACACTGTACACTAACACTGTACACTAACACACTGTACACTAACGCACTGTACACTAACGCACTGTACACTAACACACTGTACACTAACACATTGTACACTAACACACTGTACACTAACACACTGTACACTAACACACTGTACACTAACGCACTGTACACTAACGCACTATACACTAACACACTGTACACTAACGCATTGTACACTAACACACTGTACTCTAACACATTACACTAACGCACTGTACACTAACGCACTGTACACTAACACACTGTACACTAACACACTGTACACTAATACACTGTACTCTAACGCACTGTACCTGCGCCTGCCCTAAAGTTTTGGTCTAACTGCACTTTGGTCCCAAACATATAGACTCTGAAGGTCAACTTGCTGAATAATATCTCCCAGGATGCCCCCTCCAGATAACCACTTAAGGGTCAGCCGTAATCCCTCATAAACAAAAGCTCAGCATAGTGCTTTATCCTGTAATTACTTTTATTGCACAATAATCCATAAGAAATGAAGTCACATTCCGGAGGAGCATACCGCACCATGTATGATGAACATCCAGTAATGTACTTCTTTAGGCACTAGATGGCAGTATCATCCCCAGCAGCATAGACCAGTCCAGGCTCCAAAACGTCCCCACACTGTGTAATGCAAGGCAAGGGCCTGTATCATTACTGCCATCTAGTGCCTAAAGAAGGTCATTACTGGATGTTCATCATACATGGTGCGGTATGCTCCTCCGGAATGTGAGTGCATTTCTTATGGTTATGTTTCTAAACGCATTGTACTCTAACTCATTATATTAATGCACTGTACACTAACACACTGTACACTAACACATTGTACACTAACGCACTGTACACTAACACATTGTACACTAACACACTGTACACTAACGCACTGTACACTAACGCACTGTACACTAACACATTGTACACTAACGCACTGTACACTAACACATTGTACACTAACGCACTGTACACTAACACATTGTACACTAACACACTGTACACTAACGCACTGTACACTAACACACTGTACACTAACACATTGTACACTAACGCACTGTACACTAACACATTGTACACTAACACACTGTACACTAACGCACTGTACACTAACACAATGTACACTAATGCACTGTACACTAACGCACTGTACACTAACACACTGTACACTAACGCACTGTACACTAACACACTGTACACTAACGTACTGTACACTAACACACTGTACACTAACACACTGTACACTAACGTACTGTACTCTAACGCACTGTACACTAACGCACTGTACACTAACACACTGTACACTAACGCACTGTACACTAACACACTGTACACTAACGCACTGTACACTATCGCACTGTACACTTACACACTGTACACTAACACTGTACACTAACGCACTGTACACTAACGCACTGTACTCGTGCCCGCCCTAGAGTTTTGGTGTAATTGCACTTTGGTCCCAAACATATGGACTCTGAAGGTCAACTTGCTGAATAATATCTCCCAGGATGCCCCCTCCAGATAACCACCTAATGGTCAGCCGTAATTCCTCATAAACAAAAGCTCAGCATAGAGCTTTATCCTGTAATTTATTTTATTGTACAATAAACCATAAGAAATGAAGTCACATTCCGGAGGAGCATACCGCACCATGTATGATGAACATCCAGTAATGACCTTCTTTAGGCACTAGATGGCAGTAATGATATGGGCCCTTGCCTTGCATTTGGAGCCTGGATTGGTCTATGCTGCTGGGGATGATACTGCCATCTAGTGCCTAAAGAAGTACATTACTGGATGTTCATCATACATGGTGCGGTATGCACCTCCGGAATGTGAGTGCATTTCCTATGGTTTAAACGCATTGTACTCTAACGCATTACACTAACACACTGTACACTAACGCACTGTACACTAACACACTGTACTCTAACGCACTGTACACTAACTCATTGTACACTAACGCACTATACACTAACACACTGTACACTAACACACTGTACACTAACGCACTGTACACTAACACACTGTACACTAACGCACTGTACACTAACACACTGTACACTAACGCACTGTACACTAACACACTATACACTAACACACTGTACACTAACGCACTGTACAGTAACACACTGTACACTAACACACTGTACACTAACACACTGTACTCTAACACACTGTACACTAACGCACTGTACACTAACGCACTGTACACTAACGCACTGTACACTAACACATTGTACACTAACGCACTGTACACTAACACACTGTACACTAACACACTGTACACTAACACAATGTACACTAACACATTGTACACTATCGCACTGTACACTAACGCACTGTACACTAACACACTGTACACTTTTGCAATATACACTAATGCACTGTTCACTAACGCACTGCACACTAACGCATTGCACACTAATGCACTGTACACTAACGCATTGTACACTAACGCATTGTATACTAACGCACTGTACACTAACGCACTGTACACTAACGCATTGTACACTAACGCAATGTACACTAACAATGTACACTAACACACTGTACACTAACACATTGTACACTAACGCATTGTATACTAACACACTGAACACTAAGGTACTGTACACTCTAACGCACTGTACACTAACGCACTGCACACTAACGCACTGTACACTAACTCACTGTACATTGACACACTGTACACTAACGCACTGTATATTGACACACTGTACACTAACACACTGTACACTAATGCACTGTACTTGCGCCCGCCCTTTGGTCTAACTGCCCTTTTGATTCCAAATGTATGGACTCTGAAGATCAACTTGCTGAATAATATCTCCCTGGATGCCCCTCCAGATAACCACCTCAGGGTCAGCCGTAATTCCTCATAAACAAAAGCTCAGCATAGTGCTTTATCCTGTAATTACTTTTATTGTCCAATAAACCATAAGAAATGAAGTCACATTCCGGAGGAGCATACCGCACCATGTATGATGAACATCCAGTAATGACCTTCTTTAGGCACTAGATGGCAGTAATGATACGGGCCCTCGCCTTGCATTACACAGTGTGGGGACGTTTTGGAGCCTGGACTGGTCTATGCTGCTGGGGATGATACTGCCATCTAGTGCCTAAAGAAGGTCATTACTGGCTGTCCATCATACATGGTGCAGTATGCTCCTCCGGAATGTGACTGCATTTCTTATGGTTTAAACGCATTGTACTCTCATTACACTAACGCACTGTACACTAACACACAGTACACTAACGCACTGTACACTAACACACTGTACACTAACACACTGTACACTAACGCACTGTACACTCTAACGCACTTTACACTCTGACACATTGTACACTAACGCACTGCACACTAACGCACTGCACACTAGCGCACTGTACACTAAAGCACTGTTCACTAACGCACTGTACACTCTGACACATTGTACACTAACGCACTGAACACTAACACACTGCACACTAATGCACTGTACACTAATGCACTGTACACTCTGACACATTGTACACTAACGCACTGCACACTAACGCACTGCACACTAATGCACTGTACACTAACGCACTGTACACTAACACACTGTACACTAACGCACTGTACACTAACACATTGTACACTAACACACTGTACACTAACACACTGTACACTAATGCACTGTCCACTCTGACACATTGTACACTAACGCACTGCACACTAATGCACTGTACACTAACGCATTGTACTAGTGCCAACCTTAAAGTTTTGGTCTAACTTCACTTTTGGTGCCAAACACATGGACTCTGAAGATCAACTTGCTGAATAATATTTCCCAGGATGCCCCCTCCAGATAACCACCTCAGAGTCAGCCATAATTCCTCATAAACAAAAGCTCAGCATAGTGCTTTATCCTTTAACCACTAGGGGACCTCCCGCAGTACATATTCTGCTACAAGGCGTCCCCTGTGTGCAGGATCATGTATATTCATGTGATCTTGCATTCTGGGTTAGGGGCTCATGCAAGGCGCATGACTGCCATACCCGTGGCAAGCGAGTGTCAATCACCGGGTCTCGGCCGGTGATTACCCGCCAGAGCCCGGCGATTGCTGGCAAACACAGACTGGGAGGAAGGCTGCATTGTTTTCAATGGAGCTCTCCTCCCTGTCAACATAAGTACACTGTTCCGGGATCGCTGGTCATAGCCTTCTGGGACAGTGTGTAACAGAGAGGCACACACCCCTGCCCCCTATTAAAACACTCCCCTCACACAGTAAACCCTTTGATTGTCTCCAGAAGTTAACCTTTCCTCCCTGTGCAATTAGTACAATATCAGTGGGGTTTTTTTGCACTCATCACTGTATTGGTGTCACTGGGGATGTCAGTGACCCCAAGTCAGTTCCCCCCAGTGTCAGAATGTCCACCGCAGTCCCACCATAAGTCACTGATTGCTGCCATAAGTCGCTGATCGCCACTATTATTAGTGTTAAAAAAAATCTAGTATCTATACTGCCATTCATAAACGCTATCAGTTTCACATAAACACTTAATTTACACATATTGGGATTTTTGTTTGCAAAGACATGTCACAGAATACATTTTGGATGAAATTTATGATGAAATTTGATTTTTACATTTTTTTACTGGACATGATTTATAGCAAAAAGTCCAAAATATTGTTTATTTTCCTCAAAATTGTCAGGCTTTTTTTTATAGCGCAAAAAATAACAATTGCACAGGTGATCACATACCACCAAAAGAAAGCACAATTCATGGGGAAATAAGGATGTAAATTTCATCTTGGTGCAGCGTTGCATGACCGCGCAATTGTCAGTTAAAGTAAAGCAGCGCCATAACACAAACCGCTTATGTATCTGCTTCCTGACCGCTCTATAGCAGAAACACTGCTACAGTGCAGCACAGGTGCGCAAAATCACACACACATTTATATATATATATATGATTTGCACTCCCGTTGTGTTCATGCCCCTCCCAGATAGCGTCAGATTGCCCGTCAGTACACCATTTATCACATTTAACCTCAATCGATTGCCAGGAGCATGCTCATACACAATAAAAATCCATTGCTAGTATAGTGTCTGAACGGATCAATATCTTTGATCAGATCAGCACTATACCAGCGTTCAGATTAGTATAGCATCCACAAAAATTTAGCATTAGCGGGATCAGCCCCAGCACCTGCCAGCACCTGCGTTTTGCCCCTACGCTTACCCCCCCTTCTCCCCCAGCAAGTGCAGTGCCAGTAGGTCACTGTCACTTGATACATTGCACACAAAACCGCAGTGTTGGCAGAATCAGGCCTGATCTCTGTTAGCACTTGCCAATAAATTGTGATCTCTCATATGCAGCAGAGTGCCAGTACTAGTGCCACACTACCTTTTGGTGAACTGGAGAGCACCAGCAGTCTAGTACATCCTGGTCTTTCACATACCTCTTAGATTGTAAGCTCCCAGGATCAAGCACTCCTAACCCTCTTGTATTGAACTGTATTGTTGCTGTATTGTCTCCCGTTATATTGTACAGCGCTGAGCAAACTGTTGGCGCCATAAATCCTGTATAATATTAATAACAATATTAATAATACCAGCACTGCAGTATGACTTGGTGACGTGGCGAGTCCCAAAAGTGCAGTACAAGCTGGTGCGGTGGCGAGCACAAGTATTGTCCCGCAACCACCAAGAATTCGCACACAGGCCTGTAGAGCCTCTAGTATCCTTCCGGATGTGCTTGCAAATCCCAATTGGCAGCCCACAAATTCTGCAGCCCCCGTACTTCCCCCATTCACTGCTCAACCCAGAATTCAGGTGGAAATAGCAAATTGAACTCCTCCCCTTGATTTTTTGGAGCTGTTTTTCACGGAAGATCTGTATGCATTGATTTTGGATCAAAGCATTTTATATGTACAACAATTTATCGCCGCCAACCCAAATACAAACTTTGCCAGACCATTCGCATGGAAACTAATTACGGTTTTCCTAATTTATATATTTTTTGGGCCTAACCCTCAACATGGGCATTACTAAAAAAAATGAATTGCGGTTGTATTGGTCCCCAGACCCGATTCATCATATTCTCGTGTCCTCTGCTGCCATGGCCAGGCATAGATATGAGAGTATAATGTGTTTTATGCATTTCAACAACAATACGCTTTGTCATCCTCGGGCTGACCCTGAATTTGGCCGGCTTCACAGAATTCAGCCCCTCACAAATCACCTTAACCAAAAATTTGCAGATGTCTATACTCCCCAGCAAAACATCTGCTTTGATGAGTCCCTCATTAATTTTTCTGGCCACCTTGCACTCAAACAATTTTTCCCCAGCAAGCGTGCCAGATATGGGGTCAAGATGTAGAAGACCTGTGAGAGGACAACAGGCTATACTTATAAGTTTTGGATTTATGAGGGAAAAGATAGGCACGTGGAGCCCCCCAGATGCCCAAACTACATGGGGAGCAGTGGCAAGATAGTTTGGGACTTGGTGTCATCCTTTTTCCAAATGGGGTACCACTTATACGTGGACAATTTTTATTCAAGCATGCCACTATTTAGACATTTGTACAATCTTGGAATTGGTGCATGTGACACCGTGCGACCTAATGTGTGCCCACCATTAGAAGTGGGTGGACGCAGGGCGGTATATTCTAATGGTGGGCATACCACACACTTTTCTGGCAGAGATTTCATCTCATTTTTTTATTCAGCTCACAGGCTGCATACAAAAAAAAAGAACATAGAATATATACCCAACAAGGACCAGCAACGTACTAGTAATCACTGGACTTTGAATGGTTATACCAGGATGATCAAAATTGTGATAAATAAATAGAGAAAAAACACAAATAATAGTGCAACCCTTATAACAAAGTAAATAAATAAACAGATGAATAAATATAAATATATATATATATATATATATATATATTTATATATAAATAAATAAATCAATATATAAATATATTAATTAATTAATAATAATCCACCACCATATGTGTGCAAAAAATGTTCAATAAATAAAATGTAATGAATCTTCATGAAGTACATTCAAAAAAGTCCATAAGTTTTCAAATATGATCCTCAATAAATGAAGTCATGAAATCTTCCTTCACCAATGTGATATCCAGTGCATTAACACCCCATCAAAATGCACACTCACAAAAAGCTGGTGATAAACCAACGTATCTGTACATATCCAGCACTCCACCAATGAACTTCAGCTTATGGAAATCCATAACACTCCATATAGTATATGTAGATAGAAAAAATACTCGCTATAGTGCAAATAACATATATAAAATGTATTCCAATGAATCCCCCCTTATAAAACGGCACTCACAATGAGTCACAAATAAACCAGCGTTTTGTTATATAGGAGCACACAGCTCTCACTCCAGTGTCTCACCAGCCTGCCTGCAACCAAGATGGCGTTGTATATATAACTTCAATACTATATACCTAGACATACCTTCAAAATTAAACCTGTCCAGGTATATAGTATTGAAGTTATATATACAACGCCATCTTGGTTGCAGGCAGGCTGGTGAGATGCTGGAGTGAGAGCTGCGTGCTCCTATATAACAAAACGCTGGTTTGTGACTCATTGTGAGTGCGGTTTTATAAGGGGGGGATTCATTGGAATACATTTTATGTAAATATTGATTGATTGATTGACTGATTGATTTATATATACAGTCATGGCCGAAATTGTTGGCACCCTTGATATTTTTCCTGAAAATCAAGTATTTCACACAAAAAAGGTATTGCATTAACACATGTTTTGCTATACACATGTTTATTCCCTTTGTATGTATTGGAACAAATATAAAACAGAGGCAGAAAAGCAAATATGACATAATGTCACACAAAACCCCAAAAATGGGCTGGACAAAAGTATTGGCACCCTTAACTTAATATTTGGTTGCACACCCTTTGGAAAACATAACTGAAATCAGTCGCTTCCTATAACCATCAATAAGCTTCTGACACCTCTCACCCGGAATTTTGGACCACTCTTCCTTTGCAAACAGCTCCAGGTCTCTCTTATTGGAAGGACACCTTTTCCCAACAGCAATTTTAAGATCTCTCCACAGGTGTTCAATGGGATTTAGATCTGGGCTCATTGCTGGCCACTTCAGAACTCTCCAGCGCTTCTTTGCCATCCATTTCTGAGTGCTTTTTGACGTATGTTTGGGGTCATTGTCCTGCTGGAAGACCCAGGATCTTGGACGCAAACCCAGCTTTCTGACACTGGGCCCTACAGTGCGACCCAAAATCCTTTGGTAATCCTCAGATTTCATGATGCCTTGCACACAGTCAAGGCACCCAGTGCCAGAGGCAGCAAAACAACCCCAAAACATCATTGAACCTCCACCATATTTTACCGTAGGTACTGTGTTTTGTTCTTTGTAGGCCTCATTCCGTTTTCGGTAAACAGTAGAATGATGTGCTTTACCGAAAAGCTCTATCTTGGTCTCATCTGTCCACAAGACGTTTTCCCAGAAGGCTTTTGGCTTACTCAAGTACATTTTGGCAAACTGTAGTCTTGCTTTTTTATGTCTCTGTGTCAGCAGTGGGGTCCTCCTGGGTCTCCTGCCATAGCGTTTCATTTCATTTAAATGTCGACGGATAGTTCGCGCTGACACTGATGCTCCCTGAGCCTGCAGGACAGCTTGAATGTCTTTGGAACATGTTTGGGGCTGCTTATCCACCATCCGGACTATTCTGCGTTGCAATCTTTCATCAATTTTCCTCATCCGTCCACGACCAGGGAGATTAGCTACAGTGCCATGGGTTGCAAACTTCTTGATAATGTTGCGCACTGTGGACAAAGGCAAATCTAGTTCTCTGGAGATGGACTTGTAACCTTGAGATTGTTGATATTTTGCCACAATTTTGGTTCTCAGGTCCTCAGACAGTTCTCGTCTCCTCTTTCTGTTGTCCATGCTTAGTGTGGCACAGACAGACACACAATGCAAAGGTTAAGTGAACGTCTCTCCTTTTTATCTGCTTTCAGGTGTGATTTCTATATTGCCCACACCTGTTACTTGCCCCAGGTGAGTTTACAGGAGCATCACATGCTTGTAACATTCTTATTTATCCGCAGTTGTGAAAGGGTGCCAATACTTTTGTCCAGCCCATTTTTGGAGGTTTGTGTGACATTATGTCGAATTTGCTTTCTTTCCTCCCTTTTTTTGTTTTGTCCCAATACACACAAAGGGAATAAACATGTGTATAGCAAAACATGTGTTAATGCAATACGTTTCGTGAGAAATACATGATTTCCTGGAGAAATATCAAGGGTGCCAACAATTTCGGCCATGACTGTATATATATATATATATATATATATATATATTTATTTATATTTATTCATCTATTTATTTA
This sequence comes from Staurois parvus, assembly GCF_062004578.1. Lineage (NCBI taxonomy): Eukaryota > Metazoa > Chordata > Amphibia > Anura > Ranidae > Staurois > Staurois parvus. The sequence continues at coordinate 1,412,108 of NW_028318170.1, forward strand.
TTTACTTTGTTATAAGGGTTGCGCTATTATTTGTGTTTCTTTTTCTATTTATTTATCACATTTTTTATTATTAGTTACAGCGGGTTTATAATAGCAGCACCCATTCTAGTTCATTGTGCTTTCATACATCTAAGTACATAGGCGCAATGGTTTAATCTGATGGTGTCTTTTGGATTGATCTAAATAAGACACCAGTTAACAGTTTATCTATAAGGTTTATACCAAGATGATGCCTACAGCTGCAGGCATCATCCTGGTATCATTTTTTTCAGCCGGCAATTGCCTTTCATGTAAAAGCAATCCTAGTGTCTAATTTGCTGCAGGATTGCTTGTACAAGCAGCGGGAGACGATGCCCCTCCCCTGCTGCCTTCCATGGCCTTTACGGGCAGTCCCATGCCATCAGGGGAACCTGAGAATGCAGCCAGTTTTCTGACACCTCACCATAGAGCTGATCAGAGACCAGAATGGTGCTAATCATCTCTATAGGCTAAGAAATCAGATCACTTCAGTTTTGGATCTTGGTTTGATTAGATAATGTAAGGGCAGAGGAGAGATCTAGAGTCTAATAGACCCCAGTTTTCTAAAAAAAAGAAGTTATAGGGGATATTTGCATTCCCTGTGATAGCATTAAAAGTGATCAACAAAAAAAAAAAATGAAAGGTACAGTGTAAAAATAATTAAAAAAAATCAAAATAACTTAAAAAAAAAACCACTCTTGCCCCCCCCCCCCCGCGTGCACACCTGTGTGCATGAGCGTTGACCCTGTGGCGGTATGTAAACAGCAGTTGCACCATGCATGTGAGGTATCATCAGATCAAGGGCAGTAATACTAACACCAGACCTCCTTTGTATATCTAAATGGTGGCTTGTAAAGGTTTTTAAAACGTTGCCTATGGATATTAAAAACGTATGCAGTTTGTCACCATTGCATGGGGCATGCGCAGGTTTAAAGCATGTCATGTTTGGTATCTATTTACTCGGCATACCATTATCATTTATATTTTACCTAATAATGGGCTAATATATTGTGTTTGTGTGCATTAAAAGTAAAAAAAGTGTATTTTTTTAAAACTGCGTTTGAAAAATCGCTGTGCAAGTACTATGTAACATAAAAATTGCAGCACCCACCATTTTATTCACTAGGGTCTTTGCTTTAAAAAAATATATAGTGTTTGGGGGTTTAAATTAATTTCATAGCAAAAAATACAGATTTTTTTCATGGGAACAAAAAGTGTCAGAAAAGGCTTGATCTTCAGGTGGCATAAACTTCTAATGCTGGGCATAAAATGCCCCACCCCCCAAAACGAGCCCTTCTTTTTTTTTTTTTACACAAAATTGTCACTTATATAATTTATTGCTCACACATGTCATGGGTATATGTGGAATTACTCCCCAAAATACATTCTGCTACTTCTCCCGAGTATGTGGGTACCACATGTGAGAGACGTTTTGGCAGTCTAGCCAAGTACAGGACCCCAAAATCCAATAAGCACCTTCAGGCTTTTGAAGGGCTTTATTTCCTCATTACACTTCCTGACTACCTATCACAGTTTCGGAGGCCCTGAAATGCCAGGATAACACCAAACTCCCCCAAATTACCCCTTTTTGGAAAGTAGACACCCCAATGAATTTGATAAGAAGCATGGTGAGTATTTTGCAGATATTGTTTGTTGACATAAGTTTTTCAAAAGTGAAAAGAAAAACAAAAACATATTTTTTTTTTCTTTTTTTATATTTCCAAACCTTGTAAAAAAGATCTGCAAAACACTCACCATGCCTTTTTTTTATCATTCCTTGGGATGTGAAATTTCCAAAAAGGGGTAATTTGGGGGGGGGGTGCTATCCTGGCATTTCAGGGCCTCCGAATTTGTGATAGGTAGTGAGGAAAGGAAATGAGGAAGTTACGCACCTTCAGGCTTTCAAAGTGGTCATTGGATTTCAGGCTCCTGTATGTGGCTAGGCTCCCAAAAAGTCTCACACATGTGGTATCCCTATACTCGGTAGGAGTAGCAGAAAGTATTTTGGGGTGTAATTGCACATATACCCATGGCTTGTGCGAAAAAAAAATAATTTACAGGTGAAACTCGAAAAATTACAATATCGTGCAAAAGTTAATTTGTTTCAGTGCAGCAACTTAAAAGGTGAAACTAATATATGAGACTCATTACATGCAAAGCAAGATAGTTCAAGCCGTGATTTGTCATCATTGTGATGATTATGGCTTACAGCTCATGAAAACCCCAAATCCACAATCTCAGAAAATGAGAATATTCCATGCAATCAATAAAACAAGGATTGTACATAGAACAATATCGCACCTCTGAAAAGTAGAAGCTGCATATGTACTCAGTACTTGGTTTGGGCCCCTTTTGCAGCAATTACTGCCTCAATGCGGCGTGGCATGGAAGCTATCAGCCTGGGGCACTGCTGAGGTGTTATGGAAGACCAGGATGCTTCAATAGCGGCCTTCAGCTCTTCTGCATTGTTCGGTCTCATGTCTCTCATCTTTCTCTTGGCAATGCCAAAGGTCAGGCGAGTTTTCTGGCCAATCAAGCACAGTAATCCCACAGTCATTGAACCAGATTTTGGTGCTTTTGGCAGTGTGGGCGGTGCCAAGTCCTGCTGGAAAATGAAGTCAGCATCCCCATAAAGCTTGTCTGGGGAAGGAAGCATGAAGTGCTCCAAAATCTCCTGGTAGACGGCTGCGTTGACCCTGGACTTAATGAAGCACAGTGGACCAACACCAGCAGATGACATGGCTCCCCAAATCAACACAGACTGTGGAAACTTCACACTGGACTTCAAGCATCTTGCAGTGTGTGCCTCTCCATTCTTCCTCCATACTCGGGGTCCTTGGGCCTCTCCATTCTTCCTCCATACTCGGGGTCCTTGGGCCTCTCCATTCTTCCTCCATACTCGGGGTCCTTGGGCCTCTCCATTCTTCCTCCATACTCGGGGTCCTTGGGCCTCTCCATTCTTCCTCCATACTCGGGGTCCTTGTGCCTCTCCATTCTTCCTCCATACTCGGGGACCTTGGGCCCCTTCGTTCCTCCATACTCGGGGTCCTTGGGCCTCTCCATTCTTCCTCCATACTCGGGGTCCTTGGGCCTCTCCATTCTTCCTCCGTACTCGGGGTCCTTGGGCCTCTCCATTCTTCCTCCATACTCGGGGTCCTTGTGCCTCTCCATTCTTCCTCCATACTCGGGGTCCTTGGGCCTCTCCATTCTTCCTCCATACTCGGGGTCCTTGTGCCTCTCCATTCTTCCTCCATACTCGGGGTCCTTGGGCCTCTCCATTATTCCTCCATACTTTGGGTCCTTGGTTTCCAAATGAGATGCAAAAGTTGCTCTCATCAGAAAAGGGGACTTTGAACCACTGAGCAACAGAACAGGTCTGTTTTTCTTTAGCCCAGGTAAGACGCTTCTGACATTGTTTGTTGTTCAGGAGCGGCTTGACAAGAGGAATATGACATTTGAAGCCCATGTCCAGGATCCATCTGTGTGTGGTGGCGCTTGATGCACTGACTCCAGCCTCAGTTCACTTCTTGTGAAAGTCCCCAACACTTTTGAATGGCCTTTTCCTGACAATCCTCTCCAGGCTGCGGTCATCCCTGCTGCTTGTGCACCTTTTTCTTTAACACTTTTCCCTTCCACATAACTTTCTATTAATGTGCTTTGATACAGCACTTTGGGAACATCCAACTTCTTTTGCAATTACCTTTTGAGGCTTTCCTTCCTTATGGAGGGTGTCAATGATGGTTTTCTGCACAACTGTCAGGTCAGCAGTCTTTCCCATGATTGTGATTCCTACTGAACCAGACTGAGAGACCATTTAAAGGCTCAGGAACCCTTTGCAGGTGTTATGGCTTAATTAGCTGATTAGAGTGGAACCCTTTGAGCCGAGAATATTCCACCTTTTCACAATATTCTAATTTTCTGAGATTGTGGATTTGGGGTTTTCATGAGCTGTAAGCCATAATCATCACAATGATGACAAATCACAGCTTGAACTATCTTGCTTTGCATGTAATGAGTCTATCTCATATATTAGTTTCACCTTTTAAGTTGCTGCCCTGAAATAAATGAACTTTTGCACGATATTCTAATTTTTCGAGTTTCACCTGTAAATGACAACTTTGTGTAAAAAAAAAAAAGTTTTTGTCATTTTCCAGAATTTTTCTGAAAAAAATTAATCTTCCATGGACTCAATATGCCTCTCAGCAGATACGTTAGTTTGTCTACTTCCTGAAAAGGGGTCATTTGGGGGGGTTGTACTGTCCTGGTATTTTAGCACCTCAAGAAATGTGATAAGCAGTCAGAAAGTACAAGTTGTGTAAATTCCATGATCTATCCCATAGTTTGTAGACGCTATAACTGTCACACAAAGCAATCATTATACACTTATTGGGATTGTTTTAACCAAAAACATGGAGCAGAATACATTTTAGCCTAAATTTATAACACAATTTTAGTTTTTTTGGATATTTTTTATGACAGAAATGAGAAAATATTGTTTTTTTCATAAACATTTTTTTTTTCAAAAATTTTTGTTTATAACACCAAAAATAAAAAGCACACAGGTGATCAACTACCAGCAAAAGAAATCTCTATTTGTGTGAAAAAAAGGACGTAAATTTCATATATGTACCATATTGCATGACCGCGCAATTGTCAGTTAAACTAGTGCAGCGCTGTATTGTCAAAAAATGGCATAAATTGCAGTATCCATACCATAGTTTGTAGACGCTATAACTGTCACACAAAGCAATCAATATACACTTATTGGGATTTTTTTTACCAAAAACATGTAGAAAAATACATTTTGGCTTAAATTTATGACTAACTTTACTATACTGTATATTTTTTATAGCCAAAAGTAAAAAATATAGTTTTTTTTCAAAATGTTCAGTCTTTTTTTGTTTAAAGCACAATAAATAAAAAGCGCACAGGTAATCAAATACCACTGAAAGAAATCTCTATTTGTGTGGAAAAAAGGACATAAATTTTGTTAGGTTACAGTGTTGCATGACCGCGCAATTATTAGTTGAATTAGTGCAGCACCGAATAGCAAAAAGAGGCCTGGCCATTAAGGGTGGTAAATCCTCTGGAGGGGGAGGGGTTAATATTTTTTATATTTATGTAAATACATTTTTGGGTCTACGCGCTCCTATGATTTTTATGTGGAATAACCAGTTCCTCATACATAGAACCACTAGAGGACGCTGTCTCTCCTTGAGGTTTGTTCCTTCAGCAACTGGCCAATTCATCTTACAATTAATAGAGGATACAATCTTTTTTGTATTTATATTTATGTTTTTCATACTTAAACTTTTTTTGTATACATTTTTTTATATGTACATTTAATTTTGATATATTTTAAGGAAAGAGTCACTAGATATGCTGCTTTGTGTGATCATTGATATCCTTCCTGGGGTCACATGTACGCACTGAGCTCTTCCAGGGTCACTTCCACTTTACAGGATGAGTAATAACGTCTCACACTAGTCTCCAATCCCAGAGGAGGTCTATTAAGGAGAACCACATTGGGCGGAGCTAGGGTGTGACGTCATCACGTGCAGGCATGTCAGCTGGTCCCGCGGCAGTACTTTTGGTATTGTACATCACATGTTCCTATTCACCCAAATATAAGTGTAATATTTAATACTAAAGATTTGATCTCACTACACTATGAGGCTCCTCCCTGTTTGCACTTTATAAATCTGATTGGTGGTCGGCGCTGTTTGGCGTGGCCAAGGCGTGATTTCCTTGTGTGGGGACCATATCACCATATCCCATTGATGGGATCACGGAGCCCCCTGGGGGTCTGATGGTGAGAGTGTCGGCCATCCTTGGATAGAGAAGACACATATGATCTCTGTAATCCCAGATCATTCCTGGTTGGTAAGAGGCCCTTTGGCTTGAGAAGCACTGTTTGCACCCGAACACTTTTACTGCAGAACTTTTGAGCACGAAGCACTTTCATTTCACATCAATATGAGGATAGGAGTTGCCTGTCTATAAAGTTTCAGTATTAATGTCCAGAACACTTACAACTTCTAATACTCCAAGTAAAATAGTGACCATCTGCCAAGATATGGGATGAAGGCAATAACCCCCCACATGTACTGATCTCTGAAGACCTGGACTGAAAACACAAGAAGGAATTGGTTGCTTAAGGCCGTCTACAAGTCTGTATTTTCAGTCCATTTCCTGCACTGTACTCGGCTTTGTACATATGTTTGATATTGCCATTGATGTCCGGCATTTGTTGTACATGTAGCCAGAATGGAGAGAGAGAAGAACAGCGGCTGAAGCTACTCTCTGTAGTCGCTGCCCTGCGTTGCCCAACTGCCTAACAGCGGTCTCTGTGAGAGGAGGGAGCTGCTGAGCAGGAAGATTTCTATAGACGAGTCACACAGATATACTGGAGATATTCAGCAGATCAGCACAGCAGGGCAGCAGTGACAGAGAGCAGCTGCAGCAGACTGGGAGTGCTCCAGTGTTAGTAAATCCCCCCCATTGGCTGGAGGTATGCAGCAGTACAGACCATTATGCTTACCTTGATTTCAGTGCCCCCCCCCAATAAATGGTGATGAATAATTGCTTCTTTGCACATTTCTCAGGATCTACTAGCATCTGCTTGTGTCTTTTAGTTTACTAAAGATTTCCAGCTTGGTTCTAGGATTCCAACTTTCCAAAGTGGGATGCCTCCTTACTAGCTTTATTACACAGGATTGTTTTACCACCCCCCAAAACCTTCTACCTATCAGCAGCCACAGTAGGAGTTGCAGGACTCAGCAGAACGGTCAGAGTCACATGATGTTTCCGGAATATTTTATACCATATTATCAGGCAGCACAGTGGCTAAGTGGTTAGCACTTCTACCTGGCAGCACTAGGGTCGTCAGTTCAAACCCCAACCACACCACCTGCTTGGAGGTTGCATGTTCTCCCTGTGCATGTGCGGGTTTCCTCCCACACTGCAAAAACATGCTGGTAGGTAGATTGGCCCTAATATGTGTATGGATGTGATTAGGGACCTTAGATTGTCCGCTGGTTGAGGACTGATGTGAATGTACAATATATACTGTATGGAAAGTGCTGTGTACATTGATGGCGCTATATAAGCACCTGTAATAATGAAATAAAATGTGTCATTGGTGTCTATCACTGGATTCTCTGCAAGAGCTGTCAGGTTGCTGCACTTTACAGTCAGGGCTGTTGTAGCCAAACAAATGGGGGAATAATGTTCCCAATTCCCAATATCTTCTTAGCTGTTTCTGTCCTGATGAGAAATCTTCCTGTAGAAACATTCCTAACAATGAAATGTCATGTACAGGATGTACAGCACTGCGTACATTGGAGGCGCTGAATATATATGCCTGCTACAAAGAAGTCATGTTCATGTACAACCACTCCCATAATCAATGCCCCACCCCTAAAGTACAAGCTACACCTACATTGGCTTTCCGGGAACTCCGTAAAAAAGGTTTCCCTAAAACATTTTGTAAATGTTGGCAACAATGGGCCAGTATTTGACCGACACCCAGACCGCTGCGGCTCATACATGAACGTTGACTGTCACATCTTGCGGCTTGCTCTGCTCGCTCTCACAATTGCTCCGCCATGACACTGCCAATTGGTCATTGCAATCTAACGTGTGTCACCATTCATGTGGCATAAGGTCTCATGTGGACTGGAACTGCTGGAACTCTATGGCTTGTCCTGCTCTATCTTCTGATAGCTCTGCTATGACTGTGCTTGCTGGACATTGTAGTGCACCGTGCTGAGCGACCACTAGAGATACAATTGGAACTTTAGTGGCATTGCGTGACCTAAGAGTCGCTACTCCAATTGTCAGCTTCCATTTCTACAGCCGATTCCATGCTGAGCGATCGATGGAAATGCTGAAAAGGGGGACACTGCACCGGCTGGACCTTCATATGGACTCTGCTCCCTGTCGGCTTTAGTCTCCTTATCTGCAGATGGAACAATATCAGAGACAATTCTTATTGTAATCCTGGAAGATGACACTAGATGTGTTCCTTTATACATGGATTGCTTTGTTTTGTCTGTTACTTGTTGCAGCTCATAAACACACTCTATAGTGTAGCCTCAGCTGGCCTTATATAGCAGTTGTTGTTTTCCTGAGAGGTCATTTATTATATGGGGGAGGGGAAGCCGGTACAGTAGGGGGTCACCCCACTGTCTACCTGACCCACCCATTAGATGTGGCCACATCTGGATGTCTGAAGTCATGTGGGAAGACAACACTGTCTTGGGTTAATGGTGATAAATGTGTTTTTTATTTCTGTGGTTTTATATTTGAAAAAAGTAATTTTTACACAAAAAAACTTTTTCCTTGTGGTGCGGACTCTCCTGTCCACCCATTGTTTCTTTATATGTTATGGAGAGCGCCCCCCCACTGTCCGCACCGCACTGTCACCGTGTGTTTTGTGTCTTCTACTTGTGTAGGAGGAATCTTCATGTCATGAACAGGAATTTCCCAGCGTGCTGGTCTCACCAGTGGCAGCAGTTTTGGTGTGAAGATCTAAAAATCCAATTTTTATTTTGTAGTAATGAATACATTGAGGAGTAACAATACAATATAAAATGGAGGAATGGGAGGAAGGACAGATCCACATTTAGATCATTCCAGAATAACAGCCAGTAGATATCAGTCAGTAGAACCACAAACCATCTAAATGTGAAGAAAAGGAAAATGATGAATAATCAATGCCATGAACAGGAGAATCTGATATAATTCCATTCAGGACATTCTCTTTATATTGTGTATTACCTGCAAAGGAGAGGAGGACTTCCCACAGACCATTTTCTATTCTTCTGTGTATAGATACAGCCCATCCTCTATCCCAGCTATGAAGAATAAAATGAGAGTGTTAGAGGAGGAAATGTTGCTGAGATGATGGAAAAGGGGGAGCTGGTGCTGAGCACTGGAAGAAATGATGGACATTTTTATACACACTAATGGGAAGTATTCTTCTGTCTTCCTGGAAATGTGTGCGATGTGTAATGTACAAATCTGCAGCCGTACAATGTACATCAGTGGTCTCCTATGCTGGGAGGAGATTTGATGTAGATTGGATGTAGATGGTGGGATGTGGGATCTCATCTCTTCATAACTGACCCCAGTATGCAAATACACCAAACCATCCCCTCTGTCCTCACACTTTAGGGGTTTGATAAGTGTCCCCCATTTATAGGGCCCCACCACCTTCTAAACCACCCACCTAATACTGAGGGGCCCTCACCATGGCAGGGGCCCACACACTCAGGGCCGTCCAACCATTGGGATATCAGACTGTACGCCTGGTGTGCTGGGCTGTCATGTGTACAGGCTGAGAACACATCTGATTGGCCCAGTTATACTGACACATTGGATAGACAGAGGGGATGGGGGGATTTTTATATTTTAATATATTTATTAAGAATTTTTAGAAACATTATACAGAAAGACAGGAGATGTAAACCACCAACATGACGAGTTGCAAAACATAAACAATAAGACAATAATGTCAAGTACAATGTGTAGCAACATAACAACATAATTGACCAATAGAGTGTAATGAGGAATACACTGGTAGCATGAACAAAGTTTGGTTGATTATGAGCAAATTGCTCCATAAACAAGGTGGTATGAATAATATCATTAAAATAATAGACACAATTATAGAGAATAAAAAAAATGAGGAAAGAACTGAAGAAAAAAGTGAATAAAACCCAGGAAAAAAAAAGAGAGAGAGGCCAAGAGTCTGTTGAATAGTAGAAATATACCGAATCCATGGATCCCAAGTGCTCTCAAATTTAGAAGTATTGTTGTTAAGTACACTAGCAAGTTTATCATTAATCTTAATCCAATTAAGTTTCTGCTTAACTAATTCCAGCAAAATTGTTGACTGTTTCCAATGTTTGGCTATCATAATTCTCACCGCCAACAGGATATAAAGAATCAGTTTAACTGATTTCTTAGGAATATCAGTGGGCAATAAATGAAATAGAGCTATTTCAGGGGATCCATGAATATTAACCCCCATTACCGAATAAAGTAAGTTAAATAAAAGGATCCAAAACCTAGTCACCACAGGGCATTTCCACCATATGTGGAGCATAGTACCCTCTTGTCCGCAGTGTCGAAAACAGCTGGGTGACACAGAAGGGTACATTTTAGCAAGACGTGTCGTGGCCAAATACCACCGAAGAAGCATTTTGCAGTTAGATTCAATGAGTGTAGTGTTAATCAAGATTTTAGATAGAGCATCAGCCGTATTCCGCCAAGTGTCCAGCTCCAGAGAAATATCTAAATCCCTTTCCCAATGTACCATATAAGAGAGCTTAATATTTAGATCAATAACAAGCATATATATTAGACAGATGACCTTTCGCCATCCCCGTAGCCCTACAGGAGACCTTGAGAGGGGTGAGCGTATAAGGCTCCATTAGTAATTTAAGTTTTCTAGTGACAAAAGACATAATTTGATGATACCAAAACATTTCTTTGTCTGAAATGTCTGAAAATATTGGAGAGAATATGGACGAAGTCCATCCAAATAGTACCCGATACACAAAAAGCACTTATTGATGCACCAGTGAAACACAGATGGTGTTAAACCAGGCGTGAATTCAGGATTACACAAAACTGGGGTCAGAGGGGTATGTAGGAAAAGTAAAGGCTTGCGGGCCCGCCATCTATCCCAGATTGCTAAAGAATATGATAACATAGGGCAAAGGATGGGAGGACGCAACTGATTGGGAAGCCACATAAGGGAGCCAACAGCATATGGATGGAAAGATAGAGCCTCAATGCCAACCCATTGAGGCACATAGCCCCTAGCAGTAGTGCATGAGAGCTGCGTTATCTGAGCCACATGGAAATAAGTCATAAGATTAGGAATTCCCAAACCGCCATGCTTTTTCTGAGAAAATGAAGTTGAATTATGGACCTGAGGACGTTTACCTCCCCATATAAATCTAGAGACAGTAGATTGTAAGAGTAAGATTTCCCGTCTGGGGGCCACAATCGGCAAAGTCCGAAAATAATATAGCAGTCTTGGCAGAAAAGTCATTTTAACAGAATTGATTCTACCAAATCAGGATAAAGGGAGACCTGCCCAATTATGTAAATTGGTCCTGAGTTGTTTAAAAAGAGGGAGGTAGTTAGCATGATATATCGATGAAATAGAGCTCGTGCAATGGATCCCCAAATAGGGAAGAGAGCGGGGGGCCCATTGAAAATCATAATTGTCCCAAGATACTGAACTTCCGAAGTGGGCAAAGAAATATTTAAAGCAATAGTTTTAGAGGAATTCGGAGTAAGACCCGAGGCCATAGCAAATCGGTGAAGTAAATGGAGGAGACTAGGTAAAGACACTCGAGGAGCAGACACATACAGTTGTGTTCAAAATAATAGCAGTGTGTTGAAAAAAGTGAATAAAGCTGAAAATCCTTCTAATAGCTTTTATTTCCATCCACACAAATGCATTGGGAACACGACACATTCTATTCCAAATCACAACATGAAGAAAAATATATCAAATTTGTGTTCTTCCTCTAAAATAATTGAAGAAAAGTGAATATTAGACGGTTCAAAAAATCGCAGTGTTTGTATTCTTCTTTACAAACTCAAACATTCACTATATAAACTGAGAAATGTTTGAAGATTTTGCTTTCCTTTGAATCACTTAATTAATATTTAGTTATATAAGCACTGTTTCTGAGAACTGCTGTACATCTGTGTTGCATGGAGTCACCCAACTTCTGGCACCTGTGATCAGGTATTCCAGCCCAGGATGATTGGACCACATTCCACAGTTCTTCTCTATTTCTTGGTTTTGCCTCAGAAACTGCATTTTTGATGTCACCCCACAAGTTTTCTATTGGATTAAGATCCGGGGATTGGGCTGGCCACTCCATAACGTCCATCTTGTTGGTCTGGAACCAAGATGTTGCACGTTTACTGGTGTGTTTGGGGTTGTTGTCTTGTTGGAACACCCATTTCAAGGGCATTTCCTCTTCAGCCTAAGGCAGCATGACCTCTTCAAGTATTCTGATGGATTCAAACTGATCCATGATCCCTGGTATGCGATAAATAGGCCCAACACCATAGTATGAGAAACATCCCCATATCATGATGCTTCACAGTGTACTGTGGCTTGAATTCAGTGTTTGGGGGTCGTCTGACAAACTGTCTCCGCCCACTAGACCCAAAAAGAACAATCTTACTTTCATCAGTCCACAAAATGTTGCGCCATTTCTCTTTAGGCCGGTCAATGTGCTCTTTGGCAGATTGTAACCTCTTTAGCACATCTTTTTTCCAACAGTGGGACTTTGCGGGGACTTCTTGCAGATAGCTTGGCTTCACATCGGCGTCTTCTGATTGTAACAGTCCTCACAGGTAACTTTACACCTTCTTTGATCTTCCTGGAGCTGATTGTTGTCTGAGTCCGTGCCATTTTGGCTATTCTTCTATCCATTCCAATGGTAGTTTTTCGCTTTCTTCCACGTCTTTCAGGTTTTGGTTGCCATTTTAAAGCATTTGTGATCATTTTAGCTGAGCAGCCGATCATTTTCTGCACTTCTTTATATGTTTTCCCCTCTCCAATCAACTTTTTAATCAAGGTACGCTGTTCTTCTGAACAATGTCTGGAACGACCCATTTTCCTCAGAATTTCAGAGAGAAATGCACTGTAACCAGCATGTCCAACATTTGCTGCCTTCCTTCCTTAAATAAGGGCAATAATTGCCACCTGTTTTTCAAAGAATGAATGACCTCACTAATAGAACTCCACACTGCTATTATTTTAAACACGCCCCTTTCAATGAGTGATTCAATGACACAGAATCAGCAGCATGCATGTCATGACTGTTGGGTCTGTTGGATTTCTATTTCTCTACTACACCTGCTAGTAAATTATTTGCCATGTAGAAATATAATTTCTACCAAAAACAGTGATTGATCAGATTAGTGATGTCTGACTGCTATTATTTTGAACACAACTGTACATAAGGACATCATCAGCAAATAAGGCACATTTATGATCTTGTTGGCCATAGAGATAGCTGTGTCAGAACGGATAGCAATAGCAAGTGGTTCGATTGCTAATGCAAAAAGTAAAGGGAAAATGTCACGTCTATGGTAGTGAGCTCTATCAAACCACAGCTTGGGGTTCCCCAGGGTGTGGAATCTAAGCACCAGTCTGCTTGTTCACCAGGGCCCCTGATGGTGGGGATGGATTTGCAGCAGGCTGGGACCAGGTTGCAGTCCCCAGGTACACCCAGCTGAGGTGAAGGAGACCGCTAGTGGGAGCAGGGTGCAAGGGAGCAGACACAGGGAATCCAATGGACAAGCCAAGATCAGGACAGGTGGAAAACTAGCAAGGTCAGGAACAAAGCCGGGGTCGGTACACAGATAGGCAACACAGGATATACAGCGTAAACACACAGGAGCTCCAACAACACAAAGTTGCTCAGGCAATGTGGCCTAGTCTGAGAACATCTTAAATAGACAGGCAGACAAGGAGGCGGGACAGGAAGTGATGAAAGGGAAGGACATAAAACCCCGTGAATAGCAGACGACACCCACAGGTGAGCACAGACAACACACATGTGAAGGAATCAAGAGCAGCAAGGAGGTAAGAGTAAACACACAAGAGGCTGCAAGCTAACTTGTGACAGTACCCCCCTCTTATGAGGTCTCCCCACTTTTTTAGGGCCAGGCTAAAGGGGAAACCTCTGATGAAACAATTCCACCAGACAGGGTGCAGAAACATCAGTAGAAGGAATTCAACACCTCTCCTTAGGACCATATCCCTTCCAATCAATTAGATACAAGAACTTCCCTCTGATGAATTTGGAATCCAAGATTTGCTTGACTTCATACTGATCCGAGGTACTCGCTATTGGGGAAGAATGATGATGAGGACAGGAAAATCTGTTGATGATATACAGTCTCAGAAGAGAAACATGGAAAGCATTAGGGATTCTCAGATGTGAAGGGAGGCGGAATTTGAAAGCAACAGGATTGACCTGGCGAAGGATGATAAGGGGACCAATGAACCGAGGAGCAAATTTCATAGAGGGTACTTGTAGATGGATACTCTTGGTAGAGAGCCAAACCTTGTCACCCGGGAAATATTTGGGACTCACCCAGTAATGACAATCTGCAGCTACTTTGTACTTAGAAGTTGACAGATGTAAGTTCTTGGAAACATTTGCCTCGGAAGGAGTAAGAATAGGAGAACATACGACAGGAAGCTGGGATGGAGCAGACACCAATAACCGGGATGAAGGGTCTGGTGAGAAGGCTGCCAGTGAGGGCACAGGGGTGGGCGTGAAAGCTTTGATTTGTACAGTGGGCAAGACAGGCTGTGCGGAACAGGAACCTGGGGTAATACAAGGAACAGAGGGCAATGTAGGATGTATGGGCACAGGACAGGGGACAGAAGGCACAGAAGGTTGTAGGGGGGCCTCAGCATGCAGGGCACATGAATCTGGGAACACAGATAGTACAGAGGTCACAAATGTTGGGACCTCCACCCATCCTAAAGGTTGCGATATAGGAGCTCTGAGCTGCAACATATAGTGGGACAAAAAAGTATTTAGTCAGCCACCAATTGTGCAAGTTCTCCCACTTAAAAAGATGAGAGAGGCCTGTAATTGGCATTAAAGGTAGACCTCAACTATGAGAGACAAAATGAGAAACAAAATCCAGACAATCACATTGGCTGATTTGGAAAGAATTTATTTGCAAATTATGGTGGAAAATAAGTATTTGGTCAATATCAAAAGTTCATGTCAATACTTTGTTATATATCCTTTGTTGGCAATGACAGAGGTCAAACGTTTCCTGTAAGTCTTCACAAGGTTGGCACACACTGTTGCTGGTATGTTGGCCCATTCTTCCATGCAGATCTCCTCTAGAGCAGTGACATTTTGGGGCTGTCACTGGGCATCATGGACTTTCAACTCCCTACAAAGGTTTTCTATGGGGTTGAGATCTGGAGACTGGCTAGGCCACTCCAGGACCTTGAAACACTTCTTACGAAGCCACTCCTTCGTTGCCCAGGCGGTATGTTTGGGATCATTGTCATGTTGGAAGACCCAGCCACGTTTCATCTTCAATGCCCTTGTGATGGAAAGAGGTTTGCACTCAAAATCTCACGATACATGGCCCCATTCATTCTGTCCTGTACATGGATCAGTCGTCCTGGTCCCTTTGCAGAGAAACAGCCCCAAAGCATGATGTTGCCACCCCCATGCTTCACAGTAGGTATGGTGTTCTTTGGATGCAACTCAGCATTCTCTCTCCTCCAAACACGACGAGTTGTGTTTCTACCAAACAGTTCTATTTTGGTTTCATCTGACCATATGACATTCTCCCAATCCTCTTCTGGATCATCCAAATGCTCTCTAGCAAACTTCAGATGGGCCGGGACATGTACTGGCTTAAGCAGGGGGACACGTCTGGCACTGCAGGATCTGAGTCCCTGGCGGCGTAGTGTGTTACTGATGGTAGCCTTTGTTACGTTGGTCCCAGCTCTCTGCAGGTCATTCACTAGGTCCCCCCGTGTGGTCCTGGGATTTTTGGTCACCGTTCTTGTGATCATTTTGACCCCACGGGGTGAGATCTTGTGTGGAGCCCCAGATCGAGGGATATTATCAGTGGTCTTGTATGTCTTCCATTTTCTAATTATTGCTCCCACAGTTGATTTGTTCACACCAAGCTGCTTGCCTATTGCAAATTCAGTCTTCCCAGCCTGGTGCAGGTCTACAATTTTGTTTCTGGTGTCCTTTGGTCTTCACTAGAGATGAGCGAATTTTTCAAAAATTCGATTCGACTGATTCGGCGAATTTCGGGAAGAAATTTGATTTGATGCGAATTAATTCGCTACAAAGTTAACTTATAAAAAGGGTTTCTAGGCTTCAGAGAGCCTTTAAATTAGTGCAGAACACTGTACCTTTAATTTAAATGCCCTTGGAGATGAGGAAGGAGAAGGAGAAGGAGAAGGATGAGAAGAAGGAGAAGGATGAGAAGAAGGAGAAGGATGAGAAGAAGGAGAAGGATGAGAAGAAGGATGAGAAGAAGGATGAGAAGAAGGATGAGAAGAAGGAGAAGGATGAGAAGAAGGATGAGAAGAAGGAGAAGGATGAGAAGAAGGATGAGAAGAAGGAGAAGGATGAGAAGAAGGAGAAGGATGAGAAGAAGGATGAGAAGAAGGAGAAGGATGAGAAGAAGGATGAGAAGAAGGAGAAGGATGAGAAGAAGGAGAAGGAGAAGGATGAGAAGAAGGAGAAGGATGAGAAGAAGGAGAAGGATGAGAAGAAGGATGAGAATAAGGATGAGAAGAAGGAGAAGGATGAGAAGAAGGATGAGAAGAAGGAGAAGGATGAGAAGAAGGAGAAGGAGAAGGATGAGAAGAAGGAGAAGGATGAGAAGAAGGATGAGAAGAAGGATGAGAAGAAGGAGAAGGATGAGAAGAAGAAGGATGAGAAGAAGGAGAAGGATGAGAAGAAGGAGAAGGAGAAGGATGAGAAGAAGGAGAAGGATGAGAAGAAGGATGAGAAGAAGGAGAAGGATGAGAAGAAGGAGAAGGAGAAGGATGAGAAGAAGGAGAAGGATGAGAAGAAGGAGAAGGAGAAGGATGAGAAGAAGGAGAAGGATGAGAAGAAGGAGAAGGATGAGAAGAAGGATGAGAAGAAGGATGAGAAGAAGGAGAAGGATGAGAAGAAGGAGAAGGATGAGAAGAAGGATGAGAAGAAGGAGAAGGATGAGAAGAAGGAGAAGGAGAAGGAGAAGGATGAGAAGAAGGAGAAGGATGAGAAGAAGGAGAAGGATGAGAAGAAGGAGAAGGATGAGAAGAAGGATGAGAAGAAGGATGAGAAGAAGGAGAAGGATGAGAAGGACAGTTCTGTGACAGTTTCTGTCTATTTCTGACAGTTCTGTGACATTCACTCCATACAGCGGTTTCAACCGCTGTATGGAGTGAGTGTCCCAGAACTGTCAGAAATAGCCTATTGCGGAGCTCTGCAGATACACTTAGAGGAGCTCTGCACATACACTTTTTGCCGGCTTGGAATTATTCTTATTTTCATCCTACTTCTTCTTCTTCTTCTTCATCCTCATCCTCTTCTTCTTCTTCTGAGGATGAGGAAGAAGAAGAAGAAGAAGTAGGATGAAAATAAGAATAATTCCAAGCTGGCAAAAAGTGTATCTGCAGAGCTCCTCTAAGTGTATCTGCAGATCTCCGCTATTTCTGACAGTTCTGGGACACTCACTCCATACAGCGGTTGAAACATTGTATCTATTTGTTTCCATAAATGACATTCTGCAGATACACTTAGAGGAGCTCTGCAGATACACTTTTTGCCGGCTTGGAATTAATCTTATTTTCATCCTACTTCTTCTTCTTCTTCTTCATCCTCATCCTCTTCTTCTTCTTATGAGGATGAGGATGAAGAAGAAGAAGAAGAAGAAGTAGGATGAAAATAAGATTAATTCCAAGCCGGCAAAAAGTCTATCTGCAGCGCTCCTCTAAGTGTATCTGCAGAATGTCATTTATGGAAACAAATAGATACAATGTTTCAACCGCTGTATGGAGTGAGTGTCCCAGAACTGTCAGAAATAGCGGAGATCTGCAGATACACTTAGAGGAGCTCTGCAGATACACTTTTTGCCAGCTTGGAATTAATCTTATTTTCATCCTACTTCTTCTTCTTCTTCTTCTTCATCCTCATCCTCAGAAGAAGAAGAGGATGAGGATGAAGAAGAAGAAGAAGTAGAAGAAGTAGGATGAAAATAAGAATAATTCCAAGCCGGCAAAAAGTGTATGTGCAGAGTTCCTCTATTTCTGACAGTTCTCTGACAGCTTCTTCACATGTACAGCGGTTGAAACATCTGTATCCTAAATGGAAACTAATAGATACAATGTTTCAACCGCTGTACATGTGAAGGAACTGTCAGAGAAATGTCAGAAATAGCGGAGCTCTCTGCAGGGACACTTTTGCCGGCTGATCGGGAAAAATTTGATTCGCGCACCCGAAGTAGGCAAATATTCGGATTCGCCGCAAATCAAATTTTTCCTGAAATTCGTATCGAATTCCGGTTCGCCTGGTTCGATTCGCTCATCTCTAGTCTTCACCATAGTGGAGTTTGGAGTGTGACTGTTTGAGGTTGTGGACAGGTGTATTTGATACTGATAACAAGTTCAAACAGGTGCCATTGATACAGGTAATGAGTGCAGGACAGAGGAGCCTCTTAAAGAAGAAGGTACAGGTCTGTGAGAGCCAGAAATCTTGCTTGTTTGTAGGTGACCAAATACTTATTTTCCACCATAATTTGTAAAAAAATTATTTCCAAATCAGCCAATGTGATTGTCTGGATTTTTTTTCTCATTTTGTCTCTCATAGTTGAGGTCTACCTATGATGCCAATTACAGGCCTCTCTCATCTTTTTAAGTGGGAGAACTTGCACAATTGGTGGCTGACTAAATACTTTTTTGCCCCACTGTATGTAAAGACCAAAGATATGGGCAGCAAAGAGGGTAAGGAACTAGAGGTGGACAGCACTGGAGGGGGGCCCGTAATAGGAGTAGGCAGGAGAGCAGCCTTACTACAAGATACATCTTGTAAGGTCTGGCAATGTTGAGGGAGCATTGGAGAGGTGGTGGCCACTGCCACGGGTACAGTGCGAGTGGGCGGACATAACAAGACCTAATTAGATGACCTTCAGCCCCACAGTAAAGGCATAGACCAAATCTTAGGCGACGCAATCGCTCTTGTGGAGTAAGGTGTGTTTGGGCTTACTGCATGGGCTCTTTAGTTGCATGGGCTCTTCAGTACGGTTGCAGAGGTAAGCTGATCAGGGACTTTCTGGAAAACAGGAGCAAGAGAACCCACTGGAGGGTAACGTGGTTGAGCCCTTTCCAGATCTTGTTCCTGGAAGCAAATATCGATCTGGATGCTAAGAGCAATCACGTCATCCAGGGAGGAGGGTATGGTTCTTCCAGCTAGTTCGTCCTTAATACGGTCTGCTAGACCCTGCCAAAAGGTTGCAGAGAGGGCCTCATTATTCCATTCTAGTTCCTTCACACATGTGAAGGAACCAAGAGCAGCATGGAGGTAAGAGTAAACACACAAGAGGCTGCAAGCTAACTTGTGACAGAAAAGGGGGCATCCCTGTCTAGTTCCTCTCCCAGTAGACAGAGGAGCCAATTCAGAGACCTGGGCTGAAGGATTACAATATAAAGCCCGCAATAAAGTAAAAAAGGAGGAGCAGAACCCAAATGCACCTAACATCTGAAATAAATAGTCCCAAGACAGGGTGTTGAAAGCTTTATGAAGATCTAAAGACAACAGCAGAACTTCCTTGTTGAAGGTGTCAGGCAGTGTGCAAGGCAAGGCCAATCACTCTGCCAGACCAGCAGTGGGGGGCTTCCTGCATCTCATCACAGGACAGTGTATAAGTCCACCTGAAAAAGAAAACAAAGTCCCTGCCCGACGCAATCTATGGACTTCAGGCTCCAGTCCCCAGAGGTGAAGAGATGGAGCCCCCCTCAGCCCAGCTGGGAGAAGGATTGCTTGGGACTCTGGTGGGGAACAGTATATGATATACACCGACTATACATAGTGACATCCTACATGAAGTGTGAATCTGCCGGCCGGGCCCCCCTGCTAGGTGACAGGAGGTGGTACCCTCTTATCAGTGGCCCTGGGTGTTATTATTTGGCAGGAATATGTTAAACACAAATGTCAATGGTATTATTATTAGTATTGCAGGAAGTGAATACTTACTTCAGTCATTCAGGTTTTTTTTTTTTTTATTCCATAAAAGTTTATTTAGAAGTGACAACATGTTACAGGAAAATATAAAGAAATGCACACACAGCATCAATCAGGCCATAGACACAGCTTAAACCAAAATACAAGACGAAACAACATGGTAGAGTGCGACACTGTGAAAAACATAAGCATGTCAAGGTACGGCAGAGATAGGCCTGTAGTACTCAAGTTACACAAATGTACAATATAGAAGGTAATCACAGCTTACTTCCAACAATTGAGTATTGGCGTACTGGCCTATGCATGGAGGAAATGAAGCTTCGGAGTCTAAACCAAAAGCAGTACGCTTCATTCAGGTTTTATATTGCTGGATTCCATTCCCACATACAGAGATATGTTTTTGGATTTGTTGGATGTAACGATACATATTGGTATATTGTGGATATTATGTGTTTAACATTAGAAATAATTTGTTTGAGTTCATTGTATTCCAAGGTTGTTAGGTACAAAAGATGTGAGATAATAAGATGTCTCAGGAAAACTCACCTCTTCTTTTTGTAGGATTTATAGGTCGAGTTTTTTCCTCCAGAATCACGTAAAGTAATACATTACTTGCAGTGACATGGGTACCAGCCTGTCTGAAACCAGACTGTCAGAAAAGAAGTTCTCTCGTAATTTAGGGATATCCTTTTGTAATGTACAGAGCTGAGTGAACTATTGGTGCTTTATAAATACTGTATAATAATATCCTTACTAGCCAAGGTTAAAGGTCAACCCATAACATGTCAAAGAAACCCAAATCATTCCCAATCCTATACTGCCCCCTTCAGGTCACTGAAATCAATTAGTAAAAAAAATGACACCTAGTCTGACGTTACTTGTAGGTGAAGATAATCTTTGCCCGCCTAGGTTTTTGGGGGGATAAAAGTAAGAGATGGAGTGAGATGGGGGACACTTCACCAAAAAGACATCACAAGACAGGAGACAAGGGACAACAGACGGACACAGACACCCCCTGAAGTGAGCGGACTGAAATCGGACATCACTGACACCATAGAGTCCATATTGGTAACTAGAACTTTCATTCTCCTCAGATACCTTGTACTCACCTTATATCTCCAGATAAGTTGTTTAGTCCAATAACAATTATGATTAGCACAGGAGTTGATGTGAAGGAATTTTAACTTCAGTATAATTTATTTTCATTTCAATCCACTGGAGAAATTCTATTTTAAATATCTCTGAAGCTGATTTTCCTTCTAGTCAATGGTTTAGCCGGTGTAACAGGGTTAGCTCGGCAGCGGGTGTGTGTGACCCCCTGGATGGGTGCACAACACAAAAAGATAGGCACAGCACAACAATAGTGGAGGTGAAAACAAACAGGTGCAATTTATTTACAATATTTACAGAAAAAATGATAAACCAAAAAGAAACATCAAAAATAAATCCTGGCCAACTTGGCTACTTACTGCAACAACAGCTTTTCCCTAGCTACCCACTAGGTACAGCCTGCTGCTATACCTAGTTGCTAGTACTGGGAGGTTAGCCACACAGGCTTTGGTCTCTCTGCACACAGACAACAGGTCAGCTCCCCAGACAGTTCAGGCACAGATCTGGTTCCAGGGTGGAGCAACTCCCTAAGCACTCTGGGAAGCTTTATACAGGTGTTAATGAGCCCACTACCTTCAGCTGGGCTCATTATCTCAGTGCTGAAGGACTCAGCACTTCCCTCTAGTGGTACAAATCCCCATAAACCCTGAACCTCGGACAAATATATCGTCCATCCAGGACGCAACCAGGTGATTTCACCGGCCTACTGTCACATACCCCCCCCTCTTGTTTCAACCTTGGGGTTGTAACACCAGTAGCCAGGCAGGCATGTAACCGGGATAAAGCATCCACATTTCCCATCTGAACACCAGGGCGATGCTTCACCGTGAAGGTAAATTCCTGTAGGGCCAGAAACCACCTATTTACCCTTCTATTGGTCTCCTTATTTTGAGCCATCCATTTCAAGGGAGCGTGATCCATGACTAGGTCAAAATGTCTGCCCAGCAGATAGTACCGAAGGGAATCTAGGGCCCACTTTACCGCTAAACACTCCTTCTCAATTGTGGCGTAATTTTCCTCGTGAGACTTTAGCTTTCGGCTGAGATAGATTACCGGGTGCTCCTCCCCCTGCCAAACCTGGGACAGCACTGCTCCTAAGCCAACATTGGATGCATCCGTCTGGACCACAAAGTCTTTTGAGAAGTCTGGTGAGTATAGGACTGGCTGGCTACATAAGGCCCTTTTTAAAGACAGGAAGGCTGCTTCAGCATCAGGGGACCACTTAACCATGACAGACTCCTTCCCTTTTGTCAGGTTGGTTAGGGGTACTGCCATAGAAGCAAAATGGGGAATGAATCGCCGATAGTAGCCAGCAATTCCTAGAAAAGCCCGTACCTGCTTTTTGTTATTTGGGCGTGGCCAATTCTGTATTGCTTCCACTTTGTTTATCTGAGGTTTTATTACCCCTCTCCCAATAGTGTACCCCAGGTACTTGGCCTCCTCCTGTCCAATCGTACACTTCTTTGGGTTGGCCGTAAACCCAGCTTTCCGTATTGAGTCTAGCACAGCCTGAACTTTTGGCAAATGTGAGGCCCAATCTGCGCTATGGATAATCACATCGTCCAAGTACGCTGCAGCATACTTCTGATGGGGACGAAGAATCTGATCCATTTTTCGCTGAAAGGTGGCCGGTGCATTCTGTAACCCGAACGGCATTCTTTTAAACTGGAATGACCCTTCTGGGGTTACAAATGCAGTCTTCTCCTTTGCCGACTTAGCTAGGGGAATTTGCCAATAACCTTTCGTCAAGTCTAGTGTTGTCATGTACCGGGCTGCTCCCAGTCGGTCGATTAGTTCATCTATCCTTGGCATGGGGTAGGTGTCAAATTTTGTAACTTTATTCAACTGTCGAAAGTCGTTACAAAATCGCCAGCTCCCATCTGGTTTGGGCACCAACACTATGGGGCTGGACCAGTCACTTTGGGACTCCTCTATCACCCCCAAATCTAGCATTCTCTGTACTTCCCCACGTATTGCCTCCCGTCGAGCCTCTGGGATTCTATAGGGTTTCAGTTTTACTCTTTCACCCGGTGGGGTGATAATGTCATGCTCCACCCCGAGGTTTGTCCCGGCAGCTCAGAAAAAACCTCTGTGTTGCGGAGCACAAACTCTTTAGCCTCCTGTTTTTGAATTGTAGACAACGTGACTGCTATTCCAACCTCCGGAACCAAGCAGTTAGATGGCGCTGGTGACAAACCCTCAGCAACTAGGGATTCCCTGTCCCTCCAGGCCTTTAGCAGATTAATGTGGTAGATCTGCTCCGGTTTCCGCCTTCCTGGTTGTCTGACCCTGTAATTCACCTCACTCACTTTCTCAATCACCTCGTATGGGCCATGCCATTTGGCCAGGAATTTGCTTTCAACCGTAGGGATTAGCACTAGCACTCTATCTCCTTCAGCAAACGACCTGGCCTGGGCCCCCCGATTGTACACCCTCTGCTGCGCTAACTGTGCTTGGGCCAAATGTTCCTTTACGATAGGCATGACCTGGGCAATTCTATCTTGCATTTGGGCGACGTGCTCAATCACACTCCGGTGGGGAGAACTCTCACTTTCCCAAGTTTCCTTGGCGATATCGAACAGCCCCCTTGGGTGTCTCCCATAGAGCAACTCAAATGGTGAAAACCCTGTGGAGGACTGGGGTACCTCCCAGATGGCAAACATCAAATAGGGTACTAAATAATCCCAACCCTTTCCATCCTTATCTACCACCTTCCTTAGCATTTGTTTCAGGGTTTTGTTGAACCTTTCCACCAACCCGTCAGTTTGGGGATGATACACAGAGGTGCGCAACTGTTTTACCTTGAACAGTTTGCAGAGCTCTTTCATCACCCGGGACATAAAGGGGGTTCCCTGGTCCGTCAGCAGTTCCTTTGAAATACCCACTCGGCTGAAAACGAGGAATAGCTCCTTAGCTATTGTCTTGGCAGAGGTATTTCGGAGTGGAATTGCTTCTGGATAGCGGGTGGCATAGTCGAGTATGACCAACAGGTACTGATGCCCCCTAGCGGATTTCACCAGCGGACCTACCAAATCCATGGCAATCCTTTCAAAGGGGACCTCAATGATGGGAAGAGGTACCAGTGGACTACGGAAATGGGACATAGGGGCCGACTTCTGACACACAGGGCAAGAGGAACAGTAATTTTCCACCTCCTTAATGACCCCAGGCCAATAGAACCGCTGCAGTACTCTTTCCCGTGTTTTCTCCGCCCCCAAATGACCCCCAAGGATGTGTCCATGGGCCAACTCCAACACCAACTTCCTGTAAGGTCTGGGCACCACCAGTTGCTCAATGGTTTCTTCTGCCCCCTGAGCAACTCGATAGAGTAGGTCCCTTTCCACAAGGAAGTATGGATAAGCAGCAGTTTTCTCAGGACTCACTAGTTGGCCATCTACTTTTACTAGATTTTCCCGGGCTTTTATCAGCGTGGGGTCTTTCAGCTGTTCGGTGGCAAAATTTTCCCTATGCACCTCTAAATCCGAGAAATGCACAACCGGCAGATTTTCATCTGAGGAGGCGGGCTCCTCCCCAGTTCCTTGGGTCTCCCCAGCTAGTACCGACAAGGGGAACTTGGGAGAGACCTCACCACACTCAGACGCTTTCTGGGATTCACCTTCCTGGTCTGCAGGGGAGACAGTGGGGGGGTCAGAACAATCCCAGAGTTCCCAGAATTTTTGAAAATCCCTCCCCACAATGGCATCATGTGGTAAATGAGGTACCAATCCTACCTGATGAGACAGGTTACCTTTGGGGGTCTCAAAAAACACAGTAGCCACGGGATACTCCCTAGTGTCCCCATGCACACAAATCACTGCCACCTTTTTATGCCCAGAGACCTTTGTAGTGACCATCTCCTCTCTTATCAAGGTTACCAGGCTACCTGAATCCAGCAACCCCACAATATTATTTCCATTAACAGTCATTTTGCACAAATGTTTCTCAGTGCCCGGGCTAGCCGTGCATACCACTGTCGCAAACAGCGACTGACGTCTATTGCTCAGAAAGTCACACTGCATAGGCTCATCCACCACTGGGCAATTGGCTGCAATGTGTCCCTCTTGCCGGCAGCGGTAACAAATAATTTTTTTCACCGCTTCTTGCGGCCTTGGCCTTCCTGGCCGCTCTTGCCAGACATTGGGTAATACTCCCACCCTCTCACTCTCTCCACCCTCACCCCTTGTAGTCATCTTACCCGCCGCTGGGGATGGTCTGGTCTTAGGGTGGAAAGTCCGTGAGTCTCTGGAAGAGGAGGTCAGGTTCTCAGTAGCCAAGTATCTCTCCACTAGATCCACCAGCTTGTCTGCAGTTTCTGGGTCTCCATGGCTGACCCACTTTTGAATAGTATTAGGCAGAGACCTTAGGAACCGATCCATGACGACACGTTCCACAATTTTTGGGGCGGTCAAAGTCTCTGGCTGCAGCCACTTCCTGCTCAGGTGAATGAGATCATACATCTGTGACCTGGGAGGTTTCCCAAGCCGAAAAGTCCAATTATGTACCCGCTGAGCACGGACAGCGAGGGTAACACCCAACCGGGCCAAAATTTCCACTTTTAGCACATCATAGTTTTTGGCTTGGTCCGGCTCCAGGTCATAGTAAGCTTTTTGCGACTCTCCAGTTAATAATGGGGCCATCAATCCAGCCCACTGTTCTTTAGGCCACTTTTCCCTTTCAGCAGTCCTTTCAAAGGTGGTTAGAAACACCTCCGGATCATCCTCTCCAGTCATTTTTGGCAATAAACGGCCCACAGAAAATGATGGTGTTTTACCAGAATCATCACCAGCCTCAGTCTGCTGCCTCTGCTGGAGCTGCTTCAAAACAGCCTCAATTTGTTTCTGGTGTTTCTGGTCCTGTTGCACCAGCAATTCCCTATGGCGGACCTCTGCTTGTTCCAAGGCCTTCTGCTGGGCTGCAATGCTCTGCTGGAAACTTGCATTTGCCTGCTGTTGATTGGCATTTGCCTGTTGTTGATTGGCATTTGCCAGAGCCAACTGTCTGATTATCTCCTCCATGCTGGCCTTTAGTTACCACAACTGCCCGCATCCTCCACCATATGTAACAGGGTTAGCTTGGCAGCGGGTGTGTGTGACCCCCTGGATGGGTGCACAACACAAAAAGATAGGCACAGCACAACAATAGTGGAGGTGAAAACAAACAGGTGCAATTTATTTACAATATTTACAGAAAAAAATGATAAACCAAAAAGAAACATCAAAAATAAATCCTGGCCAACTTGGCTACTTACTGCAACAACAGCTTTTCCCTAGCTACCCACTAGGTACAGCCTGCTGCTATACCTAGTTGCTAGTACTGGGAGGTTAGCCACACAGGCTTTGGTCTCTCTGCACACAGACAACAGGTCAGCTCCCCAGACAGTTCAGGCACAGATCTGGTTCCAGGGTGGAGCAACTCCCTAAGCACTCTGGGAAGCTTTATACAGGTGTTAATGAGCCCACTACCTTCAGCTGGGCTCATTATCTCAGTGCTGAAGGACTCAGCACTTCCCTCTAGTGGTACAAATCCCCATAAACCCTGAACCTTGGACAAATATATCGTCCATCCAGGACGCAACCAGGTGATTTCACCTGCCTACTGTCACACCGGATATATATGTATGACAAAGAAGACAACTTAGTGTAACAACTGATCCTGACCTCACATAGATTCTAAGCTGATTGGATTGGCCTGTGTATGGTATTCTTAAACAAGTCATGCCAAGGTACTCGTTGAGTTTTGAATATCTGGTTGTAGAGAGATCACGGGGACGATTGGCATAGCCATTGTCACATGTTGCTGAGTTATTGATTGTTCCCTACACTGCATTTCCAGACACTTGGTTCTAATCCTTTAATATTTGGAAGTCATTGCTGGTTTGAATTTCTAACCATTATATTGGATTAGATCATCGTACTGTTACTCTGGATTATTATTTATCATCACCTATTATATTTCATTATCATTTTGCACTGTTTTTTATTATTAATAAATATATATTTTTGCACATTGTTGCTTTTTATTTCATATTCAAATTAGCACAAATAAAGAACTCGGATATCAATTGATTTATGAAAATAAGTAGGGAATTTCCTTCATTCCAGATCCCGCCTGTTTTCAGAAATTGTATACGAATTAATATCTCAGACCTTAAGCTCTACAGAAATTGTAGAGAATGTTAGTCACCCTGTCCTTCCTTTTCCATCACAGTGCAGCCCGGGTGTCTGGATACCTCCCAACAACGTCCCCCTTCCATCATCTCATCACCATCCAATGTGGTCTACATTTTACTATTCACATTCTAAGCCTTAGTGGGGTTTATTTGCTAAAGCTGGATCACTCAGAATCTCGTGCACTTCTGTGAGGTAACCAATCAGCTTACCGCTTTTATTGATAAAGCTTCATTGAAAAAGCTGAGGTTAGAAGCTGATTGGCTGCCATGCACAGCTGCATCAGATTCTGAGGGAATCAGCCTTAGTAAATCCCCCCAGTATGTGTGTTCCCCCCAATAAAACAGATCTTACTGTCCATCCACAGTGAAGCCGGCATTCCGGAGGACCTCAAAACAACGATCCACTTCTGAGTCCGACATCTCCTCCTTATCCAATGTCACCTCCAGTCTGGTCAGAGTTCGGTTTGTGGAGATCACGGAGCAAAGATCATCACAGCACGAGAATGTCACTTTACACCCTAATAATCTGGTGGGAGAAGCAGGAAAGAGAGGTGAGATGTTCTCCAATGACGGGCAGAAGTAGACACATTCCAATGAATAATCAGTGGGCGGGGTCTTAGAAGATGAAATGTTGACCCATTTGGATGGATGATTTCATGGAATATTGGTTGGACCTCCCCTGTGAGATGGAGGTGAGTTGTCACCCACCTGAGAAGTCTTCGTGTGGATGGACACATTGCAGCGTACGTGGTGATGCACACATTGGAGGGGGAATGGCTCCATATAGATTCCCTTTCACACTAAACTGCGGCACATACAGTGAAGGAAATAAGTATTTGATCCCCTGCTGATTTTGAATGTTTGCCCACTCACAAAGAAATGATCAGTCTAAAAATGGAATGGTATGTGTATGGTAACACTGAGAGACAGAACAGCAACAAAAAATTCAAAATAAATGCATGTCTAACAAATGATGACTGATTTGCATGTTCATGAGGGAAATAAGTATTTGCTCCCCAATCATTCAGCAGGATTTCTGGCAACCAGGTGTCTTTCATACAGGTAACAAACTGAGATTAGAAACAGTCTCTTGATGGGGGGAGGAGCCTGAGTATGGCGCTGAACAGGAGATCGCTGTAAGATCTCCCAAACTCCAGCGTCCTGCCTCAGGCCTTTATGGCTAAGAAAAGATAGCCAGGAAGGAGGAGGGTGACTTACATGCTGCCATATCCTGGGGTGAGCTCCGATACCCGGCCTAACAACAGCGTACCCTCGGTGTGCTTGGAGATGTATGGGAGCATGTTGGAGAGAACCTGAGCCAAGGGATGAGGAGTTCTGGAGAACTGAGGCGCAGAGGATGCCGGCTGATCATGTGACCTGCTGCAGGGGAATCCAAGGAGAGAGACACCGGCCAGCATGCCGCACAGGAGAAGACATGCAGCACTGAGCTCCCCTCTCTCCCCTGTCTCTCTTTCTCCCATGTCTCCTTCACCTCCTTAGCTTGATCTCACCCTGGGAGCTGGAGTATATGAAAAATAAATGGTGGGAACTCCGGCCAGCACTGCTCT
The DNA here is from genome assembly GCF_062004578.1 of Staurois parvus. Taxonomy (NCBI): domain Eukaryota; kingdom Metazoa; phylum Chordata; class Amphibia; order Anura; family Ranidae; genus Staurois; species Staurois parvus. The sequence continues at coordinate 1,440,748 of NW_028318170.1, forward strand.
GATACAGGCGCACAAGCTCAGCTCCCAGTGCTAGCAGATAAAAAGCAGTTTCCTATGTGGCATAGACTGACAGTACAAAAGTATAGCTGCAGAAGTGATATATTCTGAATTGGAGGGACCCTCTTTTGCAACCCCTTTGCCGATGAGACAGCCAGACGCCACACCCCCAGAAGCGAAGAAGTGAGAGCTAAAAGGGTGAGTGAGAGTGGCAGAAGAGAATGGACTGTACTATATGTTAAGTGTTAAATTGAAGAATGAAGTAAATATGGATGATTAAGGGAGCAGGCGCTGCACTCAGGGGACATTACGAAGATTAAAGGGGGTCTCAAATTTAAACGTATTTAAACGTATTTCATTATATTTAAATAGAGGATAGGAAAAAAGGAAAAATAAAAGAGAGAACGCTAGCTCCTGTAGGGGTTCAATGAGGGAGATCGGAGGAAAGAAAAAGGGGAAGATTTAATAGGAAGAGTGGATTATTGATCCCGCCAGATATTAGATACTGGAATTATATTATGAAGAACAAAGAAACAAAAGGAGGTGGGTCAAAGGCCCTCATATCAAGCTCAAATAAGAAATATATCCCCAGGCAGGATAAACGGACTCCCGAGAGGCAAAGTGGGATGGAGAACAACAGTGGTGAGAGACCCAGAATATCCCTGGGAATGTCTATTATTAACCAAAACCTAGAAGAAGCAGATATTGAGAAAATAAATGTTCTGCAGAATTTGGAAGATCAAGACTCACATTTGCCGACTAAATCAGAAATAGCAGAAATGTTTAAAGGTTTGGAAACATCTATAAAAAAAAGAGATGGTAAAGTTACATAAAGAACTGGGGCAGGTTCTTTCTAGAGTGGAAGAGATGGAAGAAAAAACACACTCAAGAGATACAGACCTTAGAAAACAAAATGATGGAAATGAAAAAAGAACAAAGAAATCTGTTATATAAATTGGAAGACCAAGAAAATAAGAATAGAAGATGCAATTTAAGGATACGGGGCTAACCAAGGATCTCCCAAGGAGAAGACCTAAGGGAAACGATAGAGAAAATGTTTGACACTATATAATGGACAGATCTGCAGCAGAACCCTATAAAATTGATGGGGTGTACAGAATCAGAAGATTACTTCAAGGAGGGGGAAAAGGAAGATTGAGAGATGTCATTGCTCAATTCCATTACTATCGGAATAAAGAGGAGATCTGTTAAAGGACAAAAGGAAGAGCTGTTATAAAGTAGAGAGAAACAAATGTACAGATCTTTGCTGATCTTGCTGCAGAGACACTCTCAAGAAAGAACATTTTGAAACCATTGGTAGAACAAATGAAGAAGCAGAGCGTTTGATATAGCTGGGGGTTCCCAGAATGTTTAATCAGGAGAAAGAATGGAGGATCTGCAAGATTAAAGTTTCCTGAAGAACTGAGAGACTTCTGTGAGAGACTTGAGTTGCAAAATATAGATATTCCTGGGTGGGGAGTGGGGGAGGAGGAGATATGGATTGGTGAGAATGAGAGGTGGCAGGTAGCATAGGAGGGAGGTGGAGGGTGAGGGGGAGTGAGGTGGGGAGGGGGTGTGTGGAGGAGGAGAGGGGGAAGTGGTAGTGGGGTTTTGTTTTGTTTTTTCCCTTTCTCCCCTCTTTTTCCCCCTGCCCCTTCCCTCTCCTCCTCCCCGCCCCCCTTTTCCTTCCTTTTTTTTCTTCTTTCTCTTCTGGTCTTGGCAGGACGTTGGGGGAGGGTAAATGGGATGAGGTGTTCATGTTCAGAGCTACAGCCTAAAGTGGAATCGAGCGTCAGATTAGGACCACATATGATTCATAGGCAAATTATTGGCCTAAAAAGGGAGGTGATGGGAGGGGAGGATGGTAAGTGGGGATGGAAGGGTGGGTGGGGAGGGAGAAGGATATGGGGAGGGGTAGTTGCAGGGGCGGACTGACCATTTGGAAACTTGGGCACCGCCCGAGGGCCCGGGGTCAGTAGGGGGCCCCATAAGATGCCCCTGGTACCTTTTTCATAGGCTTTTTTGAGTTTGGGCAAGGACACATCCCCTATTTCCCAGGGGCCCCATGAGTTGTCAGTCCACCCCTGGGTAGTTGACAGCCTTAGATTATGCGGGATAGTGGGAGGTACACTAGTCTGGATCCACAGATGGATGTGACCTCTCAGGTGCATAGAGAAGGTAGTAGGTTTTTGAAAAATCTGAAAAAAATGTTATATCAATGTCAACTGGCAGATATACGAAGAATCAAGCATGTGAAGGATAGAGATTATACATTTTACTCTCATGCACACGAGATTTACTCAAGACTGGATTACATACTGTTGGACCATCGACTTATCAAGTCTTTGGTTAAAGTAAACATAGAAACTATGTTGATTTCTGACCATGCTCCTGTCACAATGCAATTACTATGGGGAAATGAGCAGAGTGGAGGAAAATCATGGAGGTTAAATGAGACACTTCTTCAGGATCAAGAGTTGAATCAGGAATTTAAGAAGGAAATAGAGCAATTTTTCAAGGAAAATGATTCTGAGGAAGTGTCTGTAGCTACGGTGTGGGAAGCTCATAAGGCCTATATTAGAGGAATTCTAAAAGGGATAGGAGCAAAGAAGAAGAGGGAAAGAAGGGAAAAAATAAATACACTTTTTAGTTTTAGAGCAGATACATAAAATAAAATAACAAAAGAGGGGTGCGGAAGATAATAAAAGAGAAGATTTAAATAATTTCCTGGAAGAGGGTAAGAGGAGAGTTTTTAACAAAATGGTAAGTGAAAGATATAGATGGGGAGATAGACCAGGAAAATATTTAATGAGGGCCCAGAGGAAAAAAAAAAATCAAGGAATGGAAAAAATAAGAGATGATAAAGGAGAATTAGTGTACTCAACGAAAGAAATAGCAAAAGTGTTTAAAGAATATTATAATAAGTTATACAATATTAAGCCCCATGGTACCATAGAAGAAGATGAAGTAAGAAAGATAGAAAAAAGACAGGCATATATAAAAAAAAGGCAGGATTACCAAAATTAAGCAAACAACTAAAATCCTTGGAAACAGCAATTACATAGGAAGAAATACATATAGCATTAAAAAGCACTGTAGCTGGGAAAAGTCCAGGACCCGATGGGTATACAGTGAGATACTATAAAAAATATGAAGAAATATTACTACCAAAACTGAGGATATATATGAACGCTTTAGGAGGAGAGATGGAAATGTGGAAGGAATCCCTGCAAGCTCATGTCATCCTCATATGTAAGAAAGGTAAAGAACCCACTGTTCAAGTTAAAAACCAATTTCCCTATTAAATACAGATACTAAATTATATGCAAAAGTACTAGCAAACAAGCTGAAAGATTTAATGCCGAAATGGATACATATAGACAAAGTAGGGTTCATCCCAGGGAAAGAGGGTAGAGACAATGGATTAAGATCCCAGTTTCTCACAAAAAAAAAGTAGAAAAGAGAAAACTCCTGCGTTGGTACTCTCGATAGATGCTGAGAAGGCATTCGACAGAGTAAATTGGGGATATATGTTAGACACTTTGGAAGTTTTGGGAATTGGACCTAGAATGAGAGAATGGATAAGGAAATTATATAGTCAACCCTCGGCTGCAATCATGGTTAATGGGGAAAGGTCAGAATATATTGAGATGCAGAATGGACCAAGACAGGATGTCCTCTGTCTTCATTGTTATATGTTTTATCTCTGGAATCTCTCTTGACTACCATCAGGAATAACATAGATATAAAAGGAATTGGGTAGGAGAGATAGAGCATAAGGTTGGCAGCTTATACAGATAACATGCTGTTCTATGTAGGAAATCCAAGGATAACATTATCAAATTTAATGAAATCTTTAAAAGAATATGGTGAGATGTCAAATTTAAAAATGAATCCAACTAAAACAGAGATCTTAAATATAAACCTTCTAAATAGAGAGAAAAAATGTTACAGGAGGAATTTCCCTTCATCTGGAGAGAAAGAGAATTAAAATATCTTGGTATAAAATTGACTATATCTATAAAAAATGTATACAGATTAAATTATATTCCACTATTAAATGAGATTAAAGATGAAATAAAGAAACTAGGATGGGGATCTCAGTCATGGATTGGATGGATAAACTTGATAAAAATGGTGATTGTTCCAAAAATCTTATATAACTTCCAAATGATGCCAATTAAACTATCTGAGGCATACTTTAGAATAATTAAAAAAATCCTGACAAGATTTATCTGAAGGAATAAGAAGCCTAGAATTAGTTATGATATCCTAAGTAGAGACAAAAAGAAAGGCGGTTTGGGAGCAACAGACATACAAAGATACTATAACTCAGTAATATTGGTGAGAATTTTCAACTGAACATATAATGCACAGGGGAAAAGTTGGGTAAAAATAGAAAATACACCAAGTCATATGAATTTAAGCAGAAATATTTGGTTAGCTCCTCAATACCGAGGATTAGCAGATAACACAAGTTTGTTTACATGTAATGTTTTAAGAGTTTGGGGTGCCTTACACAAGCAAACGGGGTGAGTTTTTCCCTACGGGTAAAGAAATTACAGGGAAGTGGATAAAGAAGAAAGATGTACAATTAAGAGATATAATGAAGGGAGGAGAAATATGCTCACTTAGTGAACTGGAAGGTAAGAGGGAAATATTCACGAGAATGGATGAATGGCGTTATTTTCAGTTGAAACACTTTATAGGGAATCTCCCAAAACTACTAAGAAAAAAAAAAAAAGAGGATTGGAACCCCTTTGAGCAGTTATTAGAAACACGAGGAGATGGGAAGCACGGGACTTCTAAAATATATAAGACTCTCACAGGTTTAATTACGGTTATAAGGCCATCATTTACAGAGAAATGGGAAAGGGATTTAGGAGTAATAATTGATGAGAAAACACAAAAGAAAATGTAAAATTTAATTCACGGGAATGTAAATATGAAGGAGGTAGAAATTAATTATAAATGTTTGGCAAGATGGTATATTACACCGAGTGTTGCACATAGGATAAGTGGGGATAATTCACCTTTATGTTGGCGTGGATGTGGAGAAAGAGGCAAAATGTTTCACCTGTGGTGAGAGTGTCATAAAATACAAGAGTATCCGGGAGGTATAGTACACCTAAAAATACAGGAAATAACGGAGGTCAATATCCCAAAGGATCCAGAGTTTTGTCTTTTCTATGGCTCTGAGCTCTCAGTAAAATATTATACAAAAAAAACGGGCTAGTGTACTACTTGAATGCAGTGAAGGGCCTGATACCCAAATTTTGGAGGGAACAACAGGCACAGAGAGTAAAGGATTGGATAGATAGGGTGGAGAGGATTTATAGATTGGAGGAACTTTACCATATGGATGAAGATAGAATGGAGATTTTCTGAATAAGATGGAAAAAGTGGGATAAATTAAAAAAAGTCAAACTCATAACTAGAACATATGTAATAGAGAAAATAAGTCATGGAGGATAATTGTAATATTAATCTAAAAAAGTATTATTCTTTGAACAAGATCAATAGAATGAGAGGAAAGAGCATCATCAAGGCTGTGTAGGAAGGGTTGGGGAGGAGGGAAGGCATGGAGTATGGGGTAGGTGGGGAGGGAGGGGAAAGGGAGAAAAGATACCAAGAGCAATGTTAACATTATGATATAATATCAGACAAATATGAGTATCCTATTCTGTCTATTTTATTAGCTTTTGTATATGTAAAATGGTAATTTAAAAATTTATAATAAAATATTTAAATAAAAAAATAATCAGTCTCTTAAAGGGAGTGCTGCTAATCTCATTTTGTTACCTGTATAAAAGACACCTGTCCACAGGAGCTATCAAACCATCAGATTCCAAACTCTCCACCATGGCAAAGACCAAAGAGCTGTCCAAGGATGTCAGGGACAAGATTGTAGACCTACACAAGGCTGGGCTGGGCTACCAAATAATCGCCAAGCAGCTTGGTGAGAAGGTGACAACAGTTGGTGCAATCATTCACAAATGGAAGAAACACAAAACAAGTGTCAGTCTCCCTAGGTCTGGTGCACCATGCAAGATCTCACCTCGTGGAGTGTCAATGATCATGAGAACAGTGAGGAATCATCCCAGAACTACATGTGAGGATCTTTTCAATGATTTCCAGGCAGCTGGGACCACAGTCACCAAGAAAACAATTGGCAACTCACTACGCCGATAAGGACTGAAATCCTGCAGTGCCTGCAAGGTCCCTCTGCTCAAGAAAGCACATATCCAGGCCTGTCTGAAGTCTGCCACTGAACATCTGAATGATGCAGAGGAGGACTGGTTGGAAGTGTTGTGGTCAGATGGGACCAAAATCGAGCTCTTTGGCATCAACTCAATTCACCGTGTTTGGAGGAGGAGGAATGCTGCCTATGACCACAAGAACACCATCCCAACTGTCAAACATGGTGGTGGAAACATTCTGCTTTGGGGGTGTTTTTCTGCTAAGGGGACAGAACAACTGCACCGCATCAAAGGGATGATGGACGGGGCAATGTACCATCAAATCTTGGGTGAGAACCTTCTTCCCTCAGCCAGGGCATTGAAAATGGGTCGTGGTTGGGTGTTCCAGCATGAAAATGACCCAAAACACACGGCCAAGGCAACCAAGGAGTGGCTCAAGAAGAAGCACATTAAGGTCCTGGAGTGGTCTAGCCAGTCTCCAGACCTTAATCTGACTGAAAATCTGTGGAGGGAGCTGAAAGTTCGAGTTGCCAAACGTCAGCCACCCAACCTTAATGACTTGGAGAGGATCTGCCAAGAGGAGTGGGCCAAAATCCCCCCTGAGATGTGTGTAAACCTGGGGGCCAACTTCAGGAAACGTCTGACCTCTGTGATTGCTAACAAGGGATTTGCCACCAATTACTAAGTCATGTTTTGTGAAGGGGATCAAATCCTTCTTTCCCTCATGAACATGCAGATCCGTCATCATTTGTTAGACGCATTTCTGCTGAATTTGTTGTTGTATTCTGTCTCTCAGTGTTACACCGAACATTCCATTGTTAGACCGATCATTTCTTTGTGAGGAGCGAACATTCACCATCAGCAGGGGAGCAAATATGCATTTCCTTCACTGTAGATTGGAACCGGCCACATAGAAAATAATGGGACCTCTATTTGACCTGCGTCTCCATGCAGCAAAATCCATGAGGATTGCTAGATGCACTGACAAGCAATGATAATATGCCGGCATATCAAGGATCAATTGGGGGGGGGGGGTGATAGCTCTCTCTCTGGAGTCTATACCTCTCCTAATACAAGATAGGATTTTTCTCGCTTTAGAACCCACAACTTGGCATTGCATGCCATTATTAATCTTGTGATCTACCAGAACCCCCAGATCCTTCTCCACCACTCCTCCCACTGACACCAATGACGGGGCCAATATTCCTCCCACTTACACCAATGATGGGGCACTATTCCTCCCACTGACATCAATGATGGGGCACTATTCCTCCCACTGATACCAATGATGGGTCACTAGTCCTTCCAATGACACCAATGACAAGGCTCTATTCCTCCCAATGACACCAATAACGGGGCACTATTCCTTCCACTGACACCAATGATGGGGCACTATTCCTCCCACTGACAACAATGATGGAGCACTATTCCTCCCACTGACACCAATGACGGGGCACTATTCCTTCCACTGACACCAATGATGGGGCACTATTTCTACGACTGATACTAATGATGGGGCACTATTCCTCCCACTGACACCAATGATGGGGAACTATTCCTTTCAATGACACCAATGACGGGGCTCTATTCCTCCCAATGACACCAATAACGGGGCACTATTCCTCCCAATGACACCAATAACGGGGCACTATTCCTCCCACTGACAACAATAATGGGGCACTATTCCTCCCTCTGACACCAATGATGGGGAACTATTCCTCCCACTGACACCAATGATGGGGCACTATTCCTCCCACTTACACCATTGATGGGGCACTATTCCTCCCACTGACATCAATGATGGGGCACTATTCTTCCCACTGATACCAATGATGGGGCGCTATTCCTCCCACTGACACCAATGATGGGGCACTATTCCTCCCACTGACACCAATGATGGGGCACTATTCCTCCCACTGACAACAATGATGGAATAGTATATAATCATATATACAACATTTGTAGTGATACATAAAACAACAAAATATATGCATTCATTATACACTTTTAATGTACAGAGAAGAAGAGACGGAGCTCTAATAGGAAGAGGTGGAGCCTAAAGAGTAATTGGTGACATTTACAGGTGAAGGGGTGGATCTTAAAGAGGAAAGGGTGGGACAAAGTTAGATGTGGGGGGGCAATTTTAGTCTTGCCTAGGGCAGAACAAAACCAAAATACACCACTCCCAGTGACACCAATAGAGTGATCAGTGCAAAAAAAAGGCACTGACACTGTTCTAATGGGAGTGGGGGGGGGGGGAAGGGGTTAACATTTGGAGGCAATAAAAGGGTTAACTGTGTAATGGGAGTGTTTTACTAGGAGGCGGGGGTGTGTGCTTCACTGTAAGTACTGTGATTGGGATGGCTGGGATTGCTGTGCCCAAACCGACAGGGAGGAGAGCTGCATTGTAAACAATGTAGCCCTCCTCCCTGTCAGTGTTTGCCGCAATCACCGGGCTCCGGCGGGTAATCACCGGCCGGGACTCCTTGATTGACACCTGGGGCCGCGATTGGTGGCCTGGGTAGGGCGGTCCAAAGCCTCCTATTGATAAACCTCCTCGGGACATTATTCTGTGCATGAAAGATTTCCTGATTAAAGAGGAAACACCCCTCTGACATCCTTGGTGGGTTTTACCCTGCCAATTTTTCCAGATGTCTCTCAGGCCACACTGGAGAAGCGGCGCAAAATGAGGGAGTTCATGTCTGTCTTATCCTCGGCTCAAATTCATTAGAAATGGGGCTTTCCCTTTAAGTTGATCATTGCACACAATGGAAGCACGTATACAGCTACTACTCCTCTTGAAGGTCAAGAAATCCTGGTGAAGTTGGGTCTAGCAGATGCTCCTATGCCTCAAAGCCTACCCTCAACCCTCCGGATATCTCCCATTTGGAACACTCCATCTCCATGGCGTGATAGGAGGAGAGTCAGACAAGAGGTGGGATGATAGCGATCCTCGCTTTTGGCTGATCTCCCCCACCTGATCACTTATTGGGATATGTCTCTGACACTTTATCATTAGTTGTGTTCGTTATTTTTGGGTTAGCTCCCTATACACCTTGACGTGTTACATGTTTTATATGAGCTCTTAGGTCCTTATGTTTTGCTTGCAGGCTGGGTCTGCGGGAACTGTCGATGTGCTACCCCACCCTGTTGCCAAGCATGGTCAGAGATGCCGCTGCCCTGTTGTGGAAGGGCTGCTCTTCTCTCCGTGTTTTTTGGCGGCAGGATTTGGGCCCTGTTGGCCCTTGGAAATTATGGTTTTCTGTCTTTTTAGGTGAGGCAGTTCGACTACCTGATCCATGGTTTGTTTTAATCTCTATAGTCATAGGGGCTGCTCTGGCCCTGCTTCTATCGTTTTATGTTCTTGTTTTTTTTCTCTTGGTACATGATTGTTGTCATACACAATTTTATGGGTCTCCTTGCTACGTATATGCGGCTTGGATATTGCATAAAATGATAAGGTCAGACTTCACCCCTCTGGTTGTAGAGCCGGGTAATCCCCCTTTTAGACTGACCTCTCCTGATACAGAACTTTTTGGTACGATAATGTTGTTGAGTGCTCTTTGCTACGTGTTTAAAAATGGTGATTCATCGCCTTTCACATAATGTCCAGGGATTTAATTCTCCACATAAGTGCAAAACAGCTTTCCTCCAGTATAGGTGGCTAGGGGAGAAGATCCTTTTATTACTGTGCGGCGGCACAGTGGCTTAGTGGTTAGCACGTCTGCCTTGCAGTAAATGGGTCATGGGTTTGATTTCTGACCATGGCGCCTCCTGCCTGGAGTTTGCATGTTCTCCCTGTGCTTGCGTGGGTTTCCTCCGGGTACTCCAGCTTCCTCCCACATTCCAAAGACATGCTGGTAGGTTAATTGGCTCCTGTCTAAATTGGCCCTAGTATGTGTATGTATGAATGTGAGTTAGGGACTTTAGATTGTACTCCCCTTGAGGGTTAGGGACTGATGTGAATGTACGATATATACTGTATATGTAAAGAGCTGAGTAAATGGATGGCGCTATATAAGTACCTGAAATAAATAAATAAAATTACAAGAGACCCATTTTGCAGCGGATAAACATCCTACCTTTTTCCACAAATCATATAAGCAAGCATTTTATACTTTACATTTCACCAAAAGTTCCCCTTAGAAGTGCAAAATGACCCAGAGAGCAGGTTTATTATTATCAAGGGCACCGTTTCAGGTCGTGAACTTACAATAGCTAATGTTTATGCACCAAACTCAGCTCAGGCAACCTTTTTTTCTAATTTGTTTGAAGTTCTTGATAAGTTCCTGTCCTCCCATTTATTGGTAGGAGGTGATTTTAATTTGGTGGCCAACCCTTTACTGGATAGAAGTTCCTCTTCCCCAGCCTTCCCAAAATCTCTTATGAAACATTCAGATTCGTTCCAGCTGATTGACTCTTGGAGGGCTCATGATGTGGGAGCTAGGGGTTATACGTTTTATTCCCATCCGCATGACTCCTATGCTAGGTTGGATTACATATATTGCTCTCCGATCCTTCTGGCCAACTCCACGAATGCTGGGATACACTTGTGTTCTTGGTCGGATCCTAATATTATGGCATTGTCTATCACTTTTATAGGCCTAGTGTATACTCCTTACTCCTAGAGGCTGAATGACTCTATGCTTACTGATACCACCTTCCGTCAAGAAGTAGCTACTTCTATCCAAGAGTATTTTCAGCTGAACAATACCCCTGACACCTTCCTGGCTATGCTGTGTGTGGCTCACAAGGCGGTTCTCCGTGTGCGCCTTATTTCTATGGCAGCAGCCAGGAAGAGGGATTGTTGGAAACAAATTCAGACACTCACCAGGGAACTGGAAACGCATTATAGAGCTCATGTAGGTAACCCATCCTTATGGAATAGGGGCATGATATCACAAAAGCGCTTGGAACTGAATACCTTGCTATCTCAAAAAACTGGAAAAGCTTTACGCTGGTCTAAGGCATGCTTGTTATTACACAATTCAACATCTACCATGTTCGCTCATAAATGTAACCATTCAATTCATCCCCCACATATATATAAATTACATAATAAGCACGGTAGTATCTCCTGTCTGTTCTACAAAGTTTTTGAAATTTTTTAAGAGTTTTACTCCTCCCTGTTAGCCTCTCCCCCTGCTGTCTCTTGGCTTGATTCCATACCTCTACCTACTCTTACGCCCTCTCAGATTTCATCTCTTAATGTCCCTTGTAGTCTGGAGGAAATTACACGAGTAATTAGCACACTGAAAAGTTCCATGACCCCGGGCACTGATGGGTTCTCGGACAGATATTACAAACATTTTGCCCCTCTTCTAGCCCCATCTTTGTTATCTATGTTTAATGAGATGTTGCAGGGGGGCAGGTTTACTGACGAGATGCTTTTGGCCAACATGTCATTGTTGCCCAAACTTTTAAAAGATCACCTTTTACCACAAAACTACAGGCCCATTTCTGTCATGAATAATGATTTAAAGATCTTTAGCCGTATCTTAGTAGATAGATTGGCCTCCATTATCTCTTCCTTAGTTTCTCCTGACCAATCAGGATTTATTCCTGACAGGCTTGTCACAGATAATATATGTCTCACTTTGAATGTTATCCAAGATGCTAATTTGCACTCAAAGGAAGTGTTGTTGTTGTTGAGTCTAGACATTAATAAGGCCTTTGATAGTGTCCTCGGGCCTTGTTTGTTTTCGCTATTACAGCATTTGGGATTTAGTGATGAATTTCTCTCTGGCGTACGGGCCTTATACAATTCCCCCCCAAACAAGGATTAGACTTCCTGGCTGCAATTCTGACTTTTACCCTGGGTAGAGGCACCCGACAGGGTTTCCCGCTCTCGCCCCTACTGTTTTGGGACCCTTGGCCATTGCAATAAGGTCACACCCTGATATCTCGGGGTACCTGCCAGTGGCATCCCTAGGGGGGTGCAGGCCACACCAGGTGACACCATCACAGAGGGTGCAGGAGCAGGATGCCAGCAGAGCTTCTGGGCTCTGTGAAGGTCCTGGCCAGTTATTGGGGTGATCCCGGATTCCCAGAACACTGACAGCTGTCCCCGGTATAGCGGTAAAATGGATATCCCGACCCGTGCAGATATGTATCCCCTGAAGCAACATATGTGCTGGTTTCAGCCTGAAGAAGCCGATCTCTGATCTCTGACTTTAGCACAGAGCTGCCACAATTAACCCCTTACAGGCTGCAAACTACTGATGTTGATCCCGTGGATCACTATGGGTTGTAAGATCAGTTAACCCTGTATAGGTTCAAGGAAGTTGGAGATCGACTTCTTTGGTCTGAAACCAGCACATACGTTGCTTCAGGGGATGCATATCTGCACGTGTCGGGATACTCATTTTATCGCTACAGCGGCACCGCTCCTTCCTCTCTGGAGGGGTGACACCACATGTTACCGCCCCGGGTGACACCAACCCTAGGGATGCCTCTGGTACCCGCTCTTGGTCTCTCAATTTAAGTTATGTATGTATGCTGATGATGTCATGCTCTTTCTTACTAACCCATTAGTATCCTTGTCTAAGTTATGTTCGGTGTTGAATGATTTTGCATCCATATCAGGTCTCTCCATAAATTTTTATAAATCTGTAGTTATGCCTATCAATGTTACTGAGCCTCTAGGGGAATCCCTCCACGGTTCTTTCCCATTTCGTTGGGCCGTGGACTGGATTCTATACTTGGGTGTTTATCTTACGCCCAAGGCCTCTGGGCTATTTGCAGCAAATTACCCACCATGTGTGTCCCATCTTTATACTTTGCTTAAGATTTGGCATGAGTACCCTATTTTTTTTCTGGGTAGAGTCATGGCGGTAAAAATTAACATTTTACCTAAACTCCTCTATTTATTTAGAACGCTTCCAATATTGGTCTCTAAAATGTTCCTCAATCATTTTCAACAAGTGATTAACAACTTCAACTGGCGAAATAGACGTCCTCGCTTTACCTCTCTTGTCCTGTATAAATTGCAATGAATAGGAGGCTTAGGCCTTCCTAATTTTTTAATAAACTAAAACAAAAACAACCTGCGCAACAAGAACTATGTGAAACATTTGAAAGTGAATGCTGCTGTGCCTTAATAAGAATCAAAAAGATTGATAAAAATAAAAAAATCAGTGAAACAATAAAGCAGCGCAAAACATGAAATGAATCAAAAATAAATATACACAAATCGTAATAAATTCCTTGGTTATAAAATAAATGTCCAAAACCACCAAAATGAAAAAAAAAATATAATTTGTGTCCAAATACAAAAATACTTGTTGTCCCGAGTCTTCTCTCTGTATTACACTTATCCTAAATTTCTTTGGAGCACTATTTTCATGTGTAACCCCTTCCCGCCGACGTAATACAAATATGCGGCCTCACGGACCTGGGCTTTTTTCCGTCATATTTGCGTACCTGTCTTTGTGCTGGGAGCGCAGCGTGCTCCCAGCACCGAGACCGCGGTGTCACTGAGAGCACTGGGTCCCGTTCTAACGATCGGGACCCGGGACTCCCGGTCCCAGGTCTCATGATCGCCTCTGATTGGCTATCACAGTGATCAGTCCCCTTGTTTTTTTTCTCTCTCTCTCTATGAATGGAGAAGAGAGATACATTGTATCTATCGAACTCCTGTCAGAGAGAGGAAAAAAAAAGTTTGTAAAAAAAAAAAAAGATAAATATTAAAAAATAAAAGAAAAAATAAAGAAAAATACCTAAATCAAGGTTTGATCTAGTTCAGTGCCAGGGTTAGTGTTTAGGTCAGGGTCAAGGTCAAAGGTCAGGGTCAAAGGTCAGGATTAAAAAAAAAAATGGTGTCAGTTAGTGTTAATGTCAGTGTTAGTGTGTTTTAGGTAAAAAAAAAAAAAAAAAAAAAAAAAGACAAAAACAAAATGCGCACTATGGTTTCTGGGCTGTACTATGGGTACAAACAACAAATAACATCCACATATATGGTATCGCTGCAATCGTCAAGAGCTGGAGAATTTATTTTGGGTTCTTTGGTGGTAGGTTATGGTCGTAACAAGAAACACATAGCTAAATAAAAAAAAAAGGATTTTTTTTACTATTTCGGGCCAGTTTTCCTTTGATAATAAAAAAAAAATCAGGAGAGATCCATTACCATTTACCACCAAATGAAAGCCCAATTTGTCCTGAAAAAAATCAAGGTATAATTCACCTGGATGTACAAAGTAGTTGTGATATGTACGGTTTCACTAACACATGTCAACGTTGCAGAATTGTGCTTAGGCATTTAATTTTTGCTTTACCCTTAGGCGTGAAGGGGTTAAAGGTGACTTTCTTTGTTTTTGGTTTCATCACTTTTTGTATTTGGACACAAATTTTATATTTTATTCATTTTGGTGGTATTGGACATTTATTTTATAACCACAGAATTTATTATGATTTGTGTATAATTATTTTTGATTCACTTCCTAATTTTTGGCTTTACTACATATCCGCCCATTTTTCTCAACTTGCACAATGGGCAACTATTAATTCCCTGACTACCTGGGTCAGATTTGAATCCCAATCCATACGCCCTTTTTATTTACCGGGTTTATTATGGATAAATATTCCCCCTCGCTCGTTGTCGAGTTACAATTCGATTGTGTTTCACTCTTTGGCACTTTGGTCCCTTTACAAATCTAAATTGGGTCTTATTTCCTCAGTGCTGCTGGGTTCGACATTTTTTGGAGACCAGAATTTTGCCACAGTGTTTTCATGTCCACAGGCATTTTGCTGGTGGTATGACCGAGACCTTATCAGACTAATGGATTTTCAGAGAGGTGGGACTTTTATATCCTTTGATATGTTACGTACGCTTTTTGATATCCTGCTTCCTGAACATTAACATTTTTCTGCAAATACGACATATTGTTAGCTCTCATTTTGGATTGATGCCCTCTTCCCCAATTACCTATTTTGAATGTATCTACTGTGACTTGCCTAGGGGTAAGGGTCTTATCTCAGATTTATATTGCTCTTTTTCAGCTGCCATTTGTCCCTCACCTCCCTCATATAGACTGAAATGGGAGGTTGATTGTAATATTACATTCTCAGATGAGGACTGGGACTCCATGGTGGATAAGATATGTAGGAGCTCTAGATTGCTTTTGGTCCTTAGGTTTTAACCTGTTGGTATTATACCCCCTCTAGACTACGTCATGTTTCCGGGAACGTCGCACCTCTGTTTCAGGGGTTGTGGCCTTGCTGGAACCCTTGGGCATATGTTTTGGGCTTGCCCTGGTCTTTCCTTGATCTCGTGTAGGATATCGGAGATGGCCTCTGCCTTGGCGGGTTCTCCAGTAGACTTGTCACTGCAAATTTGCTTACTGGGTGCATCCTTTTTGGGGATTCCAGCCAACCTAATGAGGCTAATTCACTCTATTTGCGTTTCCACTCTATGGGCCATTGTGCTTCATTGGAAGTCACCAGTCTTCCTGTTGGCCTCTGTTCTGTGGAGAGTCGATATGGTTATGCTCATGAAATGTATTCAGTATACATTATTGGATAAGATGCAATTATTCAATAGAGAATGGATGGTTGGAAGACACACCGACACTTAATGTTAGATTGAATGTCTATCGTACTTTGATTTGTATTGATTCTTTGTTAGCCATGCAGTTGTTCTGCCTATATTGCTGCCTAGCTCTCATGTACTTGATCTTTCGTTTTTTATGATTGTGTTTATATTACTGTAAATAACCTATGTGACTTTTTCTTACTGTACATTCTACCTCAAATGATGTGTGGTTTTTGTAGTCTGCCTCTCAATAGTAAACAAAAAAAAAAAAAAATGTCATCACTCAGTCTCTATGGACCAAATAAACTTCATTGTGTTTTTATATCATCCAAACAACAATCCACCTCGACAGACAAAGTCTGATCTCTGATAGTCAGTGGAGGGTGGAATGGAGGAAAGCCAATAACAGCCAGTGACCTGAAGGACTATGATGGCGTCTCCCAGTGTAACCTGCAAAGAAGTCTGTCTTTGTATAACTGTCATCTAGGGAACGTGTCTGGTCCCTCACAAAGGATTTATCCCAAAATCCAGCAGAATATGAGATCATTTATAGTAGAATTCTCCCCTCATCTCCTGGATCTCGGAGTCCCTCACATAGCAGATTTATATCAGAGTCCTGCAGAATATGAGATCATTTATAATAGAATTCTCACCTCAGGTACTGCAGAGTACAGCCAGGATGTCGGAGTCCCTCACACAGAAGTCTCATTCCAGAGTCTTCGAGATAATTATCTGATAAATCCAGGCTGGTGAGGGATGGGTTAGTCATCAGAATGGAGCGGAGATCATCACAGCAGGAGGAAGTGAGACAACATTCAAACAATCTGCAGAGACAAATACAGACACATGAGAGTATATTAGGGAAAGAACCAACAACTCTTAGGGTATGGTCATCATAAAACTCATAGAAAAGAAAGAAGGAAGAAGATAATGGGGTCCCATCATCAAGGTGAGAAAAGTCAGTAAATCCCCTTCTGATGACCCATGGAAGGGGGAGGGGTGTAAATCTCTCCAGCAGTCCATTCACTCTGTAGGAAGCTTGTCTCTGGAGTAGAATGTCTCCCATATCATTACTGAGATCACACAGAGAAATGATGAGCAGATACTGAACAGGAGCAGACAAGGCCTGACATAGGGGGACTCAGGGGGAACTTGGTCAGGAGATGATCCAGAAGTCTTTGGTGAAGTCACACATCTGCAGATAGAATTCATAGCACAGACAGACATGACACACAAAGTCCACTTTCTTGTTGATATCACCCAGAAAACCTGGAATTCAAAAATCGTCCAAACCCTCCAGATGGAGAATATAAGGAGGACGATCCTCACCAGAGGAGAGCTCTACTCATTTTATGGAGAAATCATTTGTAATGAGGAAACCAAACAGAAAGGAACAAAATACAAGAAGATGAAGCCGACTGCCCAGCTCTACATAGTATAATATGTGGTTGTGGAGGGACTCCGGGGGGGTTATGTCCATAGGATACCACCTTCATAGCTGAACAGAACCCCCACCAGCATGGCCGGATATAGGGGAGTGCTGGGGTGGGCTGTGCCCCCCAGATTTCGGTTGTGTCCCCCCTGGCCAGCAGAGTGTCTTTCCCATCCCAACACTGGAATGTGCAGGCTCTAGCAGTGAAGTGTGATGAGTAAAGCTCAGACAGCGGAAGACAGAAGAGAGGCTGTGCTGTGTCCTCCCCCTCCTGTCAGTGCCGTGCTCCTCCACACAGCACATCACACAGGATCGCTGGTTCGGACGGCACACAGTGGAATTACCCGCCTCATACACATTTCCTCCTGCTGGGACATGAGCAGTCCTTGGAGGAGGAAGAATGCTGGTAGTTACACTTTGTGCAGCCTGAACCAGCGATCCTGAGTGATGCGCTGTGTGGAGGAGCACAGCACTGACAGGAGGGGGAGGACACAGCACAGCCTCTGTCCTTTCTCCTGTGGGGGGGAGGGCTTACAAGAGGGGAACATAATGTGAGGGTGGGGGGGGGGGGGGTAACTTGTGCTTGTAATTTGTGCTTGGAATGAGAGCTAGAGGGACTGGTGACTATTTGTGCTGGGGAGGGTAACTGGGGGGGTGGGGGGGGGAGGCATATTTGCTAAAAAGAGAGGGTTGGGGTGGAAGGATATGTGCTATTAGGTGGAATGAAGGGGATATGTGCGGGGGGGGGGGGAGTATGCTAGGACTAGGAGTTGGGATTGGGGGAAATATGTGTTTGGAAGGGGGATTGGAGGAGATATGTGTTAGGAGGGGGGGCATATCAGGAGGGGGGATATGTGCTAGGTGGGGAATTGGGGATGGGGAGTATGCTAGGACTAGGGGGGATTGGGGGAGATATATGTTAGGATTGGGTGGGAATATATTGTGAGGTGGGGAGGTGGGATTGGGGGATATGTGCTTAGTGGGGGGGTTGGGGAGGGGGAATATGCTAGGACTAGGAGGGGAAACTGGGGGAGATGTCAGGAGTGGGGGGAATGTATTAGAAGGGGGGATTGGGGGGATATATGTGCTAAGAGGGGGGAACATATTAGAAGGGGGGATTGGGGAATATGTGCTAAGTGGGGGGATTGGGGATCAGGAATATGCTAGGACTAGGAGGAAGGATTGGGGGAGATATGTGTTTGGAGGGGGGTTGGGGGGATGAATTAGGAGGGGGGATTGGGGAGATATGTGATAGGAGGGGGATTGGGAAGGAATATGTGCAAGGAGGGAGTTTGGTTGGATATGTGTTAGGAGGGGGGAATGGGGTGGAGGAATCTGGGCTAGGAGGGTATTTTTTTTTTTTTTTTGGGGGGGGGGGGATTTGTGCTAAGAGGGGGTAGGGGAATTTGGGTTAAGAGGAGAGGGCTGGGGAGGATTTGTGTTAGGAGGGGGCGTTTTGGGGGTTCTTAATTTGGAGAAAAGTAATTTGGAGGGGGTTGTGCTGGAGGGGGGATGAGAGGGGGGGTTTGGGAGATACAATTTGTTCTGGGAGGGGGATTTGGCAGGGAGGATTTCTACTAAGATGGGTAATTTGAGGATAGTATGACGTGTGCTAGGAGCAGGCTCAACATTTTAAGTCCTGAGCTACCAGCCAAGCCTTAGGAGTTACTTGCCACCAGTTGCCCCACCCAACCCCTACTCTTCCCCCGCCCCTAATTCCACCCCTAAACACACCCTCATCAATTATCTCATGAAATGATACTGTTAAATGTTATCCACATTACATCAGGGTCCCCAGAGCCCCCCACATTACATCAGGGTCCTCAGAGTCCCCCCACATTACATCAGGGTCCCCAGAGCCCCCCACATTACATCAGGGTCCTCAGAGTCCCCCCACATTACATCAGGGTCCCCAGAGTCTCCCCACATTACATCAGTGTCCCCAGAGTCCCCACACATTACATCAGGGTCCCCAGAGTCACCCCCATTACATCTGGGTCCCCAGAGTCCCCCCACATTGCATCAGGGTCTCCAGAGTCTCCACACATTACATCAGGGCCTCCAATGTTCCCTTAAACACTCCATCATACTTAGACCATGCACTGCATACAACCATAACCCCCCATAATCTTTCACTCACCAAACCATAATTGTACCAAACATATCCTACCTTTTATCCAACCCAGCAGTACCTCAAATCCCCCCCATACTCCACCACATCAGCCTGAACCCGACCAAACCACCCATACATGCATGTTTACACACAGACACATGTACACACAGAAACATGTACACACATGTACATAAACACACACGTGTACATACACACAGACATACACACACACATGCACACACACACACCATATAAAAAGTTGCAGTACTTCATTACCTTCGCTCCCAGAGCCAGGTACTGCACTCTAGGGGGAGGCAGAGAGCACAGTACACACTCTTTCCTTTGCTTTTACTTTGCTCAGCTGTTGAGCAGTCTGATGGCTCTGATGGAGTGAAAGAGCCAGCCCTGAATTCCAAGCCTGCTTAGCAAGACGGCCCTGGGGGACACACTTGACCCCACCGTAATTTCCACTCACCAATGCGAGCAGGCGTGTGTAAATTTTGAGGCCTGATTTTTTTTGGGGGGTGAGACATGAAATGAGGGCACTCAACAGATCTTCTCCTCCCATCATAGCACATTGCTGAGATTTTCTTGAATTCCCTTACAGACACAGGCTCAATCTGTAGCCAGCAACATACTGTGCAGATGGATGCTGTGTCTGTAAGGGAATCCAATCTCAGCTATGTGCTGTGGTGTGGAGGAGCTCTGAGTACTCAAGCTGTTTTCAGTGTGGGGAAGGGAGGAGGAGATCTGCTTAGTGCTCTGCCAGCAGTGACCCTGTCCTCTTCTCTGCTGACCATAGTCTTCTGCCCTGCTAACCCCTTCACACTGCCTTGCTGACTCCTGTCCTCTGCACTGTTGTCCTCTGCCCTCTGCACTGCTGACCCTTGTCCTCTGCACTGCTGACCCCTGTCCTCTGCACTGCTGACCCTTGTCCTCTGCACTGCTGACCCCTGTCCTCTGCACTGCTGACCCCTGCCCTCCATCCTGGTGACCTGATAACCCTTTTCTCCACCCTGCTGATCCGTGTCATATGCTCTGCTGTCCATGGTCATCTACACTGCTGACCCCTGTACACTACCCTACTGATTTTTGTACATTGTTCTTTGCTCTGATAACCCAATTTACACTGTCCTACAAACTAATGGCTTCTGTAGACTGCCCTATAAACTTCATATCCTATCTTCTGCCCTGCAGACCCCCTGTATACTACCCTACTGACCTCACATCCTCTGCCCCCTAAAATTTTTTACTGCACCCTACATCAGACAGGCTAGATCCAACCCTGCCCACCAGGAGCAGACGGGGGTATGGGCACTCACTGCCCAGAGCCAGGACAGAGGAAGCCTAGGACCTTGTATGGCAGACAAGGACTCATAAAGGGGATGGGAGTTAGGGATGTTCATCATTTCTTGTAGTGATGGGGGATGGTAACTTTCCAGGATTGAACAATTACTATCCTGCAGAAGGGAGACAATGACAGATGATATTTCGGGAGTATGAGTTGTATTGGTGATGGGACGGCCTTTTGTACAGAAGTGAGAACTGTCTGATGTCTTTGCCTTCAGAGGAATGTATAGAGTTTTCTGCCTTTATTATGGTCAGGACAAAACATTACATTCATAGATTTGTAAATATGAAATATTGTATATAAATAATTTGTATTTACATTTCAAGCCAGCAGGTGGAGCTGAAATCACATTTCCACATGTTTACAGCCTGTCCTTCCTGGATCACTGTACAAACCATGTTATTTCCAGAGCTCTGTAGCTGAAGCTGTAATTTCCACTTATAACTGATTGACTCAGAGAAGTGAGAGGAGAGGGGGGAGGAAATTACTGACCCCACCTGAGGGACCTCACTGGATAATCTGTGAAAATTGAGGACTAGCGCTCACTGTTGTTCTCCCTATTTTATTTTGAAATGTGACATTAATAATGGATAGCCTGAAATATCCGGATGTGATTTAATCACCACTGCCAAAGGTTCCAACACCAGCGCAAATAAGAGGGGTGAAAGAGGACAACCCTGACGGGTGCCTCTACCCAATGTAAAGAAGTCAGAGTTACAGCCTGGAAGCCTTATCCTCGTTTTAGGGGAATCGCATAGGGCGTGCACACCGGCCAAGAAACCATCACTAAAGCCCATTTTCCGTAACAAAGAAAATAAATAAGGCCAAAGCACACTGTCAAAGGCCTTGTTTATGTCTAGACTCATCAACAGAACCTCTTTAGAATGTAAATTGGCATCTTGAATAACATTTAGAGTGAGGCGAATATTATCAGTAATGAATCTGTCAGGAATGAAACCAGATTGGTCTGGAGAGACCAAAGAGGAGATAATAGGGGCCAACCTATCCGCCAATATGCGGCCAAATATTTTCAGATCATTATTCATTACTGAGATTGGTCTATAGTTTTGTGGTAAATGGTGATCTTTCTGTGGTTTGGGTATTAGAGACATATTGGCCAACAGCATCTCCTCAGGGAACTTACTACCATGAAAAACGTCATTAAATAATGTTATTAAATAGGGAGCCAATGTAGAGGCAAAATGTTTATAATAGCTAGCGGTGAATCCGTCGGGGCCTGGTGCAGTGGATCTTTTTAGCACGCTAATCGCACAAGTTATTTCCTCTACAGTACAAGGGGCATTAAGAGAGGCAATCTGAGAAGGTGTAAGGGCAGGGAGGGGTATAGAGTCCAGCCACGAGTCCGATGAAGAAACAGACTCTGACTGGGGAGGAGCTAGTAGACCTGAATAAAAGTTTTCAAAAATACCCAAAACTTCCTGAGGTAAAGATGAAATAGCGCCCGAGGTAGTGCGCAACTTATAGACATGTGGAGGGCGCAAAGAGTGATTCAATTTCCTTGCAAACATAGTGGATGCTGAGTTGCTGTGTAACAAGTACGAGGCCTTCGACCAGCGGAGAGCTTTTTCAGTCTTTTGAGATAGTAGGGTGTTCAATTCTAAACGCTTTTGGGACAGCAACTGTTTATTAAGAAGAGATGGATTAGCAACATGACTACGATAATGTGCTTCTAACTCTCGGGTAAGAAGTAGTATTTGTTGCCATCGTTTTCTATTCCTGGATGAGGCCATGGAAATAAGGCGGCCACGTAGGACCGCCTTATGGGCTACCCATAGTGTGGCTGAAGATATATCAGGTGTAGAATTAGACTGAAAGTATTCCCGGTTAGATGTAGCCACTTCTTGGCGAGAGTCAATATCTGTAAGCATAGAGTCATTAAGTCTCCAAGAGAAGGGGGTAGGTGCCAATCCTATAAACGTGATAGATAAAGCCATTACATCGTGATCCAACCAGGGGCTCAGGTGTATGCAGGCTGACCTAGAATTCGCTAGTAAAATAGGGTACAATAGATATAGTCTAATCTGGCATAAGAGTCATGTGAGTGAGAATAAAATGAATAATCCCTGGCTCCTGCATTGTGCGCCCTCCAGGTGTCCACCAACTGGAGGGTATCTAATTTCTTAGTAAGGGATTTTGGAAAAGCCTGGGAAGATTGCGAGGAGGAGCTCCGGTCCAGAAGAGGGTTCGCCACCAGATTAAAATCCCCACCCACCAATAGATGGGGGGACAAGAACCTATCTAGAACGTCAAAAAATGTAGAAAAAAAAAGACGCTTGTGCTGAATTTGGTGCAAAGATATTTGCAATAGTAAGTTCTCGACCTGAAAGGGTGCCTTTAAGAATAATAAATCTACTATCCGGGTCACGATACACGTGCTGAACCTCAAGGGGGAATGTATTATGTAGAAAGATAGCTACTCCTCTGCTCTTGGAGGAATGTAGAGTATAATACCCCTGCCTATAGGATTTATGAAAATATGTTGGGTGTTTTGCGGCTGCAAAATGTGTTTCCTGTAATAAAATAATTTTAGCCCCTAATTGCTTATATTGAAGAAAGGCTGTTATGCGCTTATTTGGTGAGTTGAAACCCTGGACATTATGCGAAATGCATTGAATTGCCATAATATACAAAAGTTGTAGTTATCAACATAAAAATACACATTGAAAAGACATCTCCCAGTATTGTTTGGCTAGACACAAGGACCCGCGAGTCCACATCAGACAGATTAACAGGCAGTAGTAGCAGCATAGGGGACATCCTGATCCCAAGACAGGGGTCGTGACGTCCACAAGCCGGCATAAATCCAACATCATATATGAAAGCTTTGAAAAGAGAAAAATTAAAGAATAGAAATGAAGCTTTAATAGCTCCTATAATTATAAAGGTAACTGAAAAACATGGATCAGGCAGGCAGTATGCCATACATGAAAAAACAAGGAGTTCAAACATCAAAGGGCCAAATGGGCCCAAACCCTGCCTCCGTAAAACATGGAGAATGGAGCCTTCCACCCCACAATCGGGCGGTGACCCCTCCGGCCATGTCAGGCGGCAGGGTGGGGGAACGTGTTCAAGGGTTATGAAACCATGAGTTAATGGGCGATATTAAGAAGGTCCGAAGACCCTTGTTAAACTACAACACATCCAGTTATCAAGGAGAAAGCATACATAGGTCTCAGAAAGACAGAAATAGCACAACAGTCATCACAAATTTGCAAGCCCTTAAAATATAAAAGGTACAAATGGGCAAAATCCCTATAACCCGGTTTTTGTCTCAGTCACAATAAACTGTAGATCAGGATTGAGGGTTGGCAAAATCATAGGTAATAGACAGGTGAGCAAGGTCACGTCAACCCGGTTCTTGTCGGACTCTTCTTCTATCGCTCCGTGGAGATGGGGTGTGCCAAATGGGAGAGACACGAGGGTTGGAGGGTGGGCGTTGAGGTGATGGGGCGTCCGCCAGGCCCAACTTGGCCAAGATTTCTCTACCTTCGGGAAGGGATGTGGCTATATATGTGCTCCCATTATGTGGAACTATCAGCTTAAAAGGGAAGCCCCACTTGTAGCGAATACGAGCTGAGAAAAGGGCAGTTGTAACTTCCTTCATTTTTCTGCGTTTCTCCAACGTAGTCGGAGAGACGTCTGGAAAGATTTGCAAAACCGAGCCCTTGAAGGAGATCGTTGAGGTGTTGCGAGCAGCTCTAAGGATATCTTCTTTGGTCAGAAAATCCTATAAATGTCTAACTTTGTGTCATGTCCTATTAAAAATAAAGCAGCATGTCACTTTCATGAGGCATCAACATTTGTCAGCCGCCTCCATGCCCAATAACTGAACCCTAACACCTAACATGGACCCTCACCCATCCACAGCCCTTTCCTCCTCTCCCCCCCCCCCCACACACACCCACAGAACAGATATCCATTTTTTTTTTTTTATACATGCTTTTACATAGGATGGCTGAAAAGAGAAAAAAGTCCATCTAGTTGGAGTGTGCAGATAGTTCCTGGAGGATAAAGGAGTTGATACCATTGAATGGCCCCCACTCTCCCCTGACCTAAATCCAATAGAACCCCTCTGGGATGTCATGTTTTGGTCTATCCGATACCGCCAGGTTGCACCTTAAACTATCCAGGAGCTCAGTGATGCCCTGACCCAGATCTGGGAGGAAATCCCCCAGGACACAATCCATGGTCTCATTAGGAACCTCTCCCGACATTGTCAGGCATTCATACAAGCACGTGGGAGCCACACAAACTACTGAGGACCATTTGGAGTTGCTGCAGTGACATTTGACCAAATGGACTAGTCTACTGCATAATTTCTTCACTTTGATTTTCGGGGTGTCTTTTGAATTCAGTCCTCTGTAGGTCGATCATTTTCATTTCCATCAAACGATGGGGCATCCTTATGTTTCTCACACATTACCCCATCCATGTCAGTATAGAGATCCAGCAGGAGATACATCCCCATTGAGATCTGATGGGTTCTCAAAGTGTTGCTTTCATTTCTATGAGCAGTGTATTATATGCATCTAGGAAAGAATTCAGGTTTTTTTTAACCCTTTCTTCTGCCATGTCCATACGTTGTATGTACCCGACAGCTGGGGGGGGGGGGATTTTCACAATCCAGGGGCTGCAGCCACCAGGATTTTGTATAAATCTGATAGGAAGACTCCTACCTGTAAGGTGGAAGCGGTCAGGTGGCTCCACTGATCGCTTCCATGACTCTCGGTTTTGATGTCCCCCAGTGGGAGTACTCCCACCAAGTACCGGGCTCTGCTTGCCCATCTGCAGGCCCGGGGAGTGCTATGGCTGGTGTCGGCATGTATGTATTATACATGGAGATCATATCCCCCCTTATGTATTATACATGGAGATCATATCCCCCCTTATGTATTATACATGGAGATCATATCCCCCCTTATGTATTATACATGGAGATCATATCCCCCCCTTATGTATTATACATGGAGATCGTATCCCCCCTTATGTATTATACATTGAGATCGTATCCCCCTTTATGTATTATACATGGAGATCGTATCCCCCCTTATGTATTATACATGGAGATCATATCCCCCCTTATGTATTATACATGGAGATCATATCCCCCCTTATGTATTATACATGGTGATCATATCCCCCCTTATGTATTATACATGGAGATCATATCCCCCCTTATGTATTATACATGGAGATCATATCCCCCCTTATGTATTATACATGGAGATCATATCCCCCCTTATGTATTATACATGGAGATCATATCCCCCCTTATGTATTATACATGGTGATCATATCCCCCCTTATGTATTATACATGGAGATCATACCCCCCCTTATGTATTATACATGGAGATCATACCCCCCCTTATGTATTATACATGGAGATCATATCCCCCCTTATGCATTATACATGGAGATCATATCCCCCCTTATGTATTATACATGGAGATCATATCCCCCTTATGTATTATACCTGGAGATCATATCCCCCTTATGTATTATACATGGAGATCATATCCCCCCTTATGTATTATACATGGAGATCATATCCCCCTTATGTATTATACATGGAGATCATACCCCCCCTTATGTATTATACATGGAGATCATATCCCCCCTTATGTATTATACATGGAGATCATATCCCCCCTTATGTATTATACATGGAGATCATATCCCCCCTTATGTATTATACATGGAGATCATATCCCCCCCTTATGTATTATACATGGAGATCATATCCCCCCCTTATGTATTATACATGGAGATCATATCCCCCCCTTATGTATTATACATGGAGATCATATCCCCCTTATGTATTATACATGGAGATCATATCCCCCCTTATGTATTATACATGGAGATCATATCCCCCCTTATGTATTATACATGGAGATCATACCCCCCCTTATGTATTATACATGGAGATCATATCCCCCCTTATGTATTATACATGGAGATCATATCCCCCCTTATGTATTATACATGGAGATCATACCCCCCCTTATGTATTATACATGGAGATCATATCCCCCCTTATGCATTATACATGGAGATCATATCCCCCCTTATGTATTATACATGGAGATCATATCCCCCCCTTATGTATTATACATGGAGATCATATCCCCCTTATGTATTATACATGGAGATCATATCCCCCCCTTATGTATTATACATGGAGATCATATCCCCCCTTATGTATTATACATGGAGATCATATCCCCCCTTATGTATTATACATGGTGATCATATCCCTCCTTATGTATTTACACATGGAGATCATATCCCCCCTTATGTATTATACATGGAGATCATATCCCCCTTATGTATTATACATGGAGATCATATCCCCCTTATGTATTATACATGGAGATCATATCCCCCCTTATGTATTATACATGGAGATCATATCCCCCTTATGTATTATACATGGAGATCATATCCCCCTTATGTATTATACATGGAGATCATATCCCCCCTTAATCTCCTCTTCTCAGTAGAGAACACATTCAGTTCCTCTAATCTTTCCTCATAGCTGATCTCCTCCATGCCTCTTATCAGTTTAGTTGCCCTTCTCTGTACTTTCTCCAGTTCCCCGATGTTCTTTTTGTGAATTGGAGCCCAAAACTGAACTCCATATTCTGGATTAAGTATTACTAACGATTTGTACCGGGGTGAGGGGGGGGGGTGATATCTCTCTCTCTGGAATCTATACCTCTCCTAATACAAGAGAGGATTTTGCTCTCTTTAGAACCTTGGGGTACCCCACTGACACCCCTAGACCATTCAGAGTATGAATCATTAACCACTACTCTCTGAATATGATCTTTTAGCCAGTTTTCTATGCATTTACATACAGATTTTTCCAAGCCTGTAGACTTTACCTCTCACATTAGCCGTGTGTGGGGAATTGTGTCAAACACTTTTGCAAAATCCAAGTATACCACCAAGTATACCACGTCCACCGCCACCCCTCTGTCCAAGTATACCAAGTATACCACGTCCACAGCCATCCCTCGTGGGTTTATGTCATCTGGTCCAGGGGCTTTATTCACCTTTATTCTGTCTAAATGACAGTGACAGTAGTTTATTTGATTTGGTATGTCCTCTGCATATCGGCGGTCAGCATGCCCTTGCATACTGGTGGTCAGTGTGTGTCCCTGCATACTGGTTGTCAGCATGCCCCTGATTACTGGTGGTAAGGGCGCCCCTGCATGCTGGTGGTCAGTGTGTCCCTGCATACTGGAGGTCAGCGAGTTCCTGCATACTGGTTGTCAGCGAGCCCCTGTATACTAGTTGTCAGGGAGCCCCTGTGTACTGGTGGTAAGAGTGCCCCTGCATACTGGTTGTCAGGGCGCCCCTGTATACTGGTGGTCAGGGCGCCCTTGCATACAGGTAGTCAGGGCTTTTTTCTCAAATAATTTGCGCAGGATCCAACCACGCTTCCACCACAATCAAATGACCCCCTCTGAGGAGGAGAGCATGTCGCATCAAATGGTTGCTCTGTCCATACTGTACTAACAGTGGGCATTGTTATATACCAGGAGTGCAATACACACAGAGGGTTCAGGAGTGTGTATGCACAGAGTGATGGGTTGAGGAGAGTGCAGTGTGCTGCTTACAGTGTGCAGGCTTCAGAAGTGGCTACATGCATAGTGCATGATTCAGTGTTTGGACATGTGCTATGTACATAGTGCCGGGTTTAATAGTGCACTACGTACACAGCACAGCAATCAGGAGTGCGCTACATACACAGCGCAGGGTTCAAGAGTGCGCTATGTACACAGTGCAAGATTCAGGAGTGCGCTATGTACACAGCGCAGGATTCAGGAGTGCACTACATACACAGCGCAGGGTTCAAGAGTGCGCTATGTACACAGTGCAAGATTCAGGAGTGCGCTATGTACACAGCACAGGATTCAGGAGTGCACTACATACACAGCGCAGGGTTCAAGAGTGCGCTATGTACACAGTGCAAGATTCAGGAGTGCGCTATGTACACAGCACAGGATTCAGGAGTGCACTACATACACAGCACAGGGTTCAGGAGTGTGCTACATACACAGTACAGGGCTCAGAATTGCTATATGTACACAGCGCAGGGTTCAGGAGTATGCTACATACACTGTGCAGGGTTTAGGAGTGTGCTACGTACACAGCGCAGAGTTAAGAAGTGTGCTACGTACACAGTGCAGGTCTTAGAAGTGATCTATGTACACAGCGCAGGGTTCAGGAGTGCGCAACGTACACAGTGCAGGGTTCAGGAGTGCGCTACGTACACAGCACAGGGTCCAAGAGTGCTCTACGTACACATCACAGGGTTCAGGAGTGCGCTATGTACACAGTGCAGTGGAGGCAGGGAGGGATGGGTGAATAGATTGAAGGAGGAAGGGATGGGTCAATGGAGGAAGGGAAGCTTGGATGGATGGAGGATTGATTGGATAGAGGGAGGGATAAGTGGATGGATGGATAGATGGAAGGAGGGATGGCTAGAAGGAGGGAGGAATAGAGGGAAGGATGGATGAAAGGAAGGATGGAGGGATTAATGGAAAGACGGAGGGAAGGATGGATGGGAGGAGAGAGGGATGTATGGGAGGAGAGAGGGATGTATGGAAGGAGGGAGGGATGTATGGAAGGAGGGAGGGAGGGATGTATGGAAGGAGGGAGGGAGGGATGTATGGAAGGAGGGAGGGATGGATGGAAGGAGAGAGTGATGGATGGAAGGAGGGAGGGATGGATGGAAGGAGGGAGGGAGGGATGTATGGAAGGAGGGAGGGATGGATGGAAGGAGGGAGGGATGGATGGAAGGAGGGAGGGAGGGATGGATGGAAGGAGAGAGGGATGGATGGAAGGAGGGAGGGATGGATGGATGGAAGGAGGGAGGGATGTATGGAAGGAGGGAGGGAGGGATGTATGAAAGGAGGGAGGGATGGAAGGAAGGAGAGAGGGATGGATGGAAGGAGGGAGCGAGGGATGTATGAAAGGAGGGAGGGATGGATGGAAGGAGGGAGGGATGGAGGAATGGAAGGAGGGAGGGATGGAGGAATGGAAGGAGGGAGGGATGGTTTTGGATGGATGGAGGGAGAGGCAGTGTATTCCATACTGTAGAAACAATCCTGCTCTCTCCATGCTGGCAGAAGCCGTTTCTTTCCCTTTATACCAAGTGTAGGAAAACAGCTCCCATCACTGCAGGCTGGAGAATCTGCCTCCTGTAGTCCATCATCCACTGCAGGATGTTCTCTCCTCTCCCCTCCCCATCCCATGCAGCTGCTGGCACCGCCTCCTGTTACAGCTTAGAAAACAAATCAGGTGGGCTGGGGAAGGGGGTAGGTACAGTGCTTTCTGATTGGCTAAGGAGGCAGCATAGAGGATGTATATCAATCTGCCTCTGAAACCAGCCTGCCGGGACTCACTAAAGGTAATCAAATTATGAGGCCAGAACAGCTGTATCCCTCCACAGAGTCCCCAGCCTTCTGGTATAAATAGAGGAAGTGCAGGAACCTGAAATTAAAACAACACTGTGACATATGCAAATAGCCGCATCTGAATTTTGGGGGGGCTATAGGAATGTTTTGGGGTCAGCACCTCCAAGTACCCGGCTGGATCTCGGAGTCCCTCACATAGAAGATTTATATCAGAGTCCTGCAGAATATGAGATCATTTATAGTAGAATTCTCACCTCATCTCCTGCAGAGTACAGCCAGGATGTCGGAGTCCCTCACACAGAAGTCTCATTCCAGAGTCTTGGAGATTATTATCTGTTAAATCCAGAATGGTGAGGGATCGGTTAGTGATAAGAATGGAGCGGAGATCATCACAGCAGGAGGAAGTCAGACGACATTCAAACAACCTGCAGAGACAAATACAGACACATGAGAGTATATTAGGGAAAGAACCAACAACTCTTAGGGTATGGTCATCATAAAACTCATAGAAAAGAAAGAAGGAAGAAGATAATGGGGTCCCATCATCAAGGTGAGAAAAGTCAGTAAATCCCCTTCTGATGATCCATGGAAGGGGGAGGGGTGTAAATCTCTCCAGCAGTCCATTCACTCTGTAGGAAGCTTGTCTCTGGAGTAGAATGTCTCCCATATCATTACTGAGATCACACAGAGAAATGATGAGCAGATACTGAACAGGAGCAGACAAGGCCTGACATAGGGGGACTCAGGGGGAACTTGGTCAGGAGATGATCCAGAAGTCTTTGGTGAAGTCACACATCTGCACATAGAATTCATAGCACAGACACACATGACACACAAAGTCCACTTTCTTGTTGATATCACCCAGAAAACCTGGAATTCAAAAATTGTCCAAACCCTCCAGATGGAGAATATAAGGAGGACGATCCTCACCAGAGGAGAGCTCTACTCATTTTATGGAGAAATCATTTGTAATGAGGAAACCAAACAGAAAGGAACAAAATACAAGAAGATGAAGCCGACTGCCCAGCTCTACATAGTATAATATGTGGTTGTGGAGGGACTCCGGAGGGGTCATGTCCATAGGATGCCACCTTCATACCTGAACAGAACCCTCACCAGCATGGCTGGATATAGGGGGGTGTTGGGGTGGGCTGTGCCCCCCTAGATTTTGGTTGTGTCCCCCCTGGCCGGCAGAGTGTCTTTCCCATCCCAACACTGGAATGTGCAGCCTGGAGCAGTGAAGTGTGATGAGTAAAGCTCAGACAGCGGCAGTGGTAGACAAGAGAGAGGCTGTGCTGTGTCCTCCCCTCCTGTCAGTGCCGCGCTCCTCCACACAGCACATCACTCAGGATCGCTGGTTTGGGCTGCACACAGTGTAACTACCAGCACTCTTCCTCCTCCAAGGACTGCTCATATCTCGGCAGGAGGAAATGTGTATGAGGCGGGTGATTCCACTGTGTGCCGTCCGAACCAGCGATCCTGTGTGATGCGCTGTGTGGAGGAGCACGGCACTGACAGGAGGGGGAGGACACAGCACAGCCTATCTCCTGTCTCCTGTGGGGGGGGGGGGGGGGGGGCTTGCAGGTGGGGGAACATAATGTGAGGGGTTGGGGGGGTGTAACTTGTTCTTGGAATTTGTGCTTGGAATGAGAGGTAGTGGGACTGGTGACTATTTGTGTTGCGGAGGGTAACTGGGGGCGGAGGGCAATATTTTCTAAAAGGGGGGATTTGGGTGGAAGGATACGTGCTATTAATTGGAATGAAGGGGATATGTACTGGGGGGGGGAATGGGGGGAATAGTCTAGGACTAGGAAGGGGTAATGGGGGAGATATGTGTTTGGAGTGGGGATTGGCAGGATATGTGTGTGTAGGGGGGATTGGTGGGATGTGTTAGGAAGGAGGGACATATTAGGAGGGTGGCTATATGCTAGGTGGGGTATTGGGGAGGGGGAATATGCTAGGACTAGGAGTGGGGATTGGGGGAGATATACCTCCTTCCTGGAGTTTGCATGTTCTCCCTGTGCCTGTGTGGGTTTTCTCGGGGTACTTCGGTTTCCTCTCACACTCCAAAGACATGCTGGTAGGTTAATTGGCTCCTGTCTAAATTGTCCCTAGTATGTGTATGTATGAATGTGAGTTAGGGACCTTAAATTGTGCGCTCCTCGGGGGCGGGGACTGATGTGAATGTACAATATATATGTAAAGTGCTGCGTAAATTGAGGGCGCTACATAAGTACCTAAAATAATGAATAAAATATGTGTTAGGAGTTGGGGGGGGGCGTATTAGGAGGGGGAACATAGTAGGAGGGGGGGATATGTGCTAAGTGGTGGGATTGGGGAGGGGGAATATGCTAGGACTAGGAGAGGGGATTGGGGGAGATATGGGTTAGGAGTGGGGAGGAACGTAAAAGGACGGGGGATTGTGGGGATATGTGCTAGGTGGGGTATTGAGGAGGGGGAGAATGCTAGGACTAGGAGGGGGGATTGGGGGAGATATGTGTTAAGAGTGGGGGGGAACAAATTAGAAGGGGGATTGAGGGAATATGTGCTAAGTGGGGGGATTGGGGATCGGGAATATGCTAGGACTAGGAGGAAGGATTGGGGGAGATATGTGTTTGGAGGGATATGTGTTGGGGGGACGTATTAGGAGGGGGGATTGCGAGATATGTGATAGGTGAGGGATTGGGTAGGAATATGTGCAAGGAGGGAGTTTGGTTGGATATGTGTTAGGAGAGGGGATTGGGGTGGAGGAATTTGGGCTAGGAGGGGAATATTTTTTTTTTTGGGGGGGGGATTTGTGCTAGGCAGGGGTAGGGGAATTTGGGTTAAGAGGAGAGGGCTGGGGAGGATTTGTGTTAGGAGGGGGCAGTTTGAGGGTTCTTAATTTGGAGAAGAGTAATTTGGAGGGGGTTGTGCTAGGAGGGGGGATGAGAGAGGATTATGCTTGGAGGGGGTTTGGGCGATAAGATTTGTTCTGGGAGGGGGATTTGGCAGGGAGGATTTCTGCTAAGATGGGAAATTTGAGGATAGTATGATGTGTGCTAGGAACAGGCTCAAAAATTTAAGTCCTGAGCTACTAGCCAAGCCTTAGGAGTTACTCATCACCAGTTGCCCCACCCAACCCCTACCCTTCCCCGCCCCTACCTCCACCCCTAAACACACCCTCGTAAATGATCTCATGAAATTACACTGTTAAATGTTATCCACATTACATTAGGGTCCCCAGAGTCCCCCCACATTACATCTGGGTCCCCAGAGTCCCCCCACATTACATCAGGGTCCCCAGAGTCTCCCCACATTACATCAGGTCCTCCAATGTTCCCCTAAACACGCCATCATAGTTAGACCATGCACCGCATACAACCATAAGCCCCCATAATCTTTCACTCACCAAACCATAATTGTACCAATCATATCCTACCTTCTATCCAACCCAGCAGTACCTCCAATGTCCCCCATACTCCACCACCCAGAATAATCACATCATCCTGAACCCGACCAAACCACCCATACATGTATGTTTACACACAGACACATGTACATAAACATACACAGAGACACATGTACACACACATGTACAGTACATACACACACACTTATACATACATACTGTAGTGACTTTTGGGGGACTATTTATCAAAAACATAATTTCATTCCAACAGCAACAAGCCCAGCCGTCTGTTAAGGGTTAACCTTTCTTGGTGAGAATTCAAATGACCTTCTAGTGAAATTACCGACACAATGAGTGGAAGAGATTTGTTCCAGAGACAAGAGGTTATTTGAATTTCTACAGGTTGTTAAACAGGCCCAGAAGAGAGACAATTGTGAGAGCTTATGTTGGTGACTCTAATGCAGGCCATAGACGGGTCGAAAATCGGCCGACTTTTCGGCCGAAAATAAAATCGGCCGATTTTCGGATCGTTAGTGGGCTATTTGGTCGGCCATTTTTCGGTATTTTGGCCGTTTTAGTTTTTCTGTAAAGTTGGAAAAAAATCGGCCGATTTTGCCAATCGGCCGATTTTCGCGGCAATTAGTGGGCAAATCGGCCAATTTTTTGCCGATAAAAAATCTGCGCATGAGCAGTGACCTGCAAGAGGAAGACAAAAAGAAGAAGAGGATGAAGAAGAAGAAGAAGAGGATGAAGAAGAGGATGAAGAAGAAGAAGAGGAAGAAGAAGAGGATGATGAAGAAGAAGAAGAGGATGAGGATGATGAAGAAGAAGAGGATGAGGATGAAGAAGAGGACAAGGATGAGGAAGAAGAAGAAGAAGAGGATGAGGATGTAGAAGAAGAAGAGGATGAGGATGAGGAAGAAGAGGATGAGGATGAGGAAGAAGAAGAAGAGGAAGAGGAAGAAGAAGAAGAGGATGAGGATGAAGAAGAGGATGAGGATGAAGAAGAGGATGAGGATGAAGAAGAAGAAGAAGAGGATGAGGATGATGATGAAGAAGAAGAGGATGAGGATGAGGATGAAGAAGAAGAGGATGAGGATGAAGAAGAAGAAGATGAGGATGAAGAAGAGGATGAGGATGAAGAAGAAGAAGAGGATGAGGATGAAGAAGAAGAGGATGAGGATGATGATGAAGAAGAAGAGGATGAGGATGAAGAAGAAGAAGAAGAAGAAGAAGAGGATGAGGATGAAGAAGAAGTAGGATGAAAATAAGAAGATATCCAGTCCAGCAAAAAGTGTCTCTGCAGAGAGCTCCGCTATTTCTTTGACAGTTCTCTGACAGTTCTTTGACATTTACAGCGGTTGCAACAATGTATCTATTTGTTTCCAAATAAAAACATCTGTATCCTAAATGGAAACAAATAGATACAATGTTTCAACCGCTGTAAATGTGAAGGAACTGTCAGAGAACTGTCAGAAATAGCGGAGCTCTCTGCAGGGACACTTTTTGCCAGCTGTAGAAGGGATGAAAATCGGCCGATTTTTTTTACCATTGATGGTAATGTCGGCCGCTTGAACGACCGAATTTTTGTTTTTTAAAAGAAAAATCTGCCGTTTTTCTCCCCATCTATGGCCTGCATAAGACTGGCAAAGTATGTTATCTCAACAAATTGCCATTGTCCATTGGAGTTGAGGAGATTTCACCTACAAAAAACTAATTAGAAAGTCAAATACAACATTGGACTTCCAAACAGTGAGTCACCACACCTGACCAAATTAACAATAAGTGAGACAATACTTATAAGTCTGAGAAGATTAAACAAAACCTTGGAGAGAGTGATAAGCCAACAGACTCCTCAAACAAAGGCTACAAGGATGGTTGTTTACCCTATTATCTTAACAATGGACAAGTAAACAGAGGTTTCCTGTGTCATTCCTAAGACCAAAAGGTGAAACTTAGAACTTATATTTCTACCCACAAAGACATTAAAGAAGAGACATATTATTCACACTCTTTTTCAAACAAAAATATATTCAGCAGAGTTGGGGATTGCATACCACTAAATTAAGTATGAAATGGTGAAAAGTAAGATATTTTGTGAATTGGTATCAGTTGTATGTTTCCATCAGAAAGCAAATGTTTCACACAAGTTTGAACCTCAGGGAAATGAATAACTGAATACACATATATCTTCTATGGTTCCTATCCAGAACATTATAGGTAGAATCAAATATATTTGGATGAGACGTATATTTAATATCTAAAATCACCCTGGTTTCCACCTAAGGTATGAGTCATCATAAATACTCAAATTGTTTTGTGATCCCTGACTGCCCCCCAGTGGACAGGTGAGAGATATCTTAGGTACATACACCTCTCGACCGGCCAATCAAAAAGCCTGTTGGGAGGGTCTTTTAGAACAATGGTTTGGATGGTATAAAAAAGCCATGCACCTCATTTAGAAAAAAGAAGCTGAGAAAAAGACAACAAGAAAACAACACAGAAAAAACCCAAGGAAACCGACAAGCTGAAGAAATCTGACGAGGCTGAAATCTATCCCATCTGAATAACTAATACTTAATCTTTTCAAACTTTTAAAAACTTCTACTAAACTTCTAAATCTCTGAACTTCTACCATCCTACATTTTTCCAACATCACCACCTATTACACTATCTCTCACGTGCTCCCTGCGGCCATTCCTGAAGGCGTTTCAATTGCCAGCTGAGTCCACTGGGTAGGCGTCATAATCCAGGTTCTGGGTATGGTGAGACTGTTTAGATTTAATATTGTATTGTATATTTCCTCTGTTGCTTAGAGTGATAATAATTACATTAGAGTGACAATAAGTGCATTGGGTGTTCATATATACATATAGAGATCCAGATTATTACTGCTAAAAATTGTTTGGTGTCATATTGAAAATTTACGTATTGCATAATTAATTAATTTTTATTGGTTAGAGTACAATTTATCAGGGAATATTTTCTCCCATTCCTATGGCCACGTTTTGGGAGAAAATGACCTCTGAAGTACTCTAAATTACCATTTATTACTAAATTTGATTTTAATCTTTATTATCATTAGAAAAATTGTTTGGTATATAGAATTGGTATCGTATATCTTTGATCATACTGGCTAAAAGGACTCAAGGTATAATAATAAGTGGTGATCAAATTATTAAGGTGTCCAAATTATTGGTTCATTAAATATTTGCCGTATCTTAACGGCTGGAGGCACTGCAATATTTTGTTTAAGGGAAAGGGACACCGCCCTTCATAAGTAGAATCAATTCTTACATAAACCACCACAATACACAGATACACACACACATACAGTCATGGCCGAAATTGTTGGCACCCTTGATATTTCTCCAGGAAATCATGTATTTCTCACGAAACGTATTGCATTAACACATGTTTTGCTATACACATGTTTATTCCCTTTGTGTGTATTGGGACAAAACAAAAAAAGGGAGGAAAGAAAGCAAATTCGACATAATGTCACACAAACCTCCAAAAATGGGCTGGACAAAAGTATTGGCACCCTTTCACAACTGCGGATAAATAAGAATGTTACAAGCATGTGATGCTCCTGTAAACTCACCTGGGGCAAGTAACAGGTGTGGGCAATATAGAAATCACACCTGAAAGCAGATAAAAAGGAGAGACGTTCACTTAACCTTTGCATTGTGTGTCTGTCTGTGCCACACTAAGCATGGACAACAGAAAGAGGAGACGAGAACTGTCTGAGGACCTGAGAACCAAAATTGTGGCAAAATATCAACAATCTCAAGGTTACAAGTCCATCTCCAGAGAACTAGATTTGCCTTTGTCCACAGTGCGCAACATTATCAAGAAGTTTGCAACCCATGGCACTGTAGCTAATCTCCCTGGTCGTGGACGGATGAGGAAAATTGATGAAAGATTGCAACGCAGAATAGTCCGGATGGTGGATAAGCAGCCCCAAACATGTTCCAAAGACATTCAAGCTGTCCTGCAGGCTCAGGGAGCATCAGTGTCAGCGCGAACTATCCGTCGACATTTAAATGAAATGAAACGCTATGGCAGGAGACCCAGGAGGACCCCACTGCTGACACAGAGACATAAAAAAGCAAGACTACAGTTTGCCAAAATGTACTTGAGTAAGCCAAAAGCCTTCTGGGAAAACGTCTTGTGGACAGATGAGACCAAGATAGAGCTTTTCGGTAAAGCACATCATTCTACTGTTTACCGAAAACGGAATGAGGCCTACAAAGAACAAAACACAGTACCTACGGTAAAATATGGTGGAGGTTCAATGATGTTTTGGGGTTGTTTTGCTGCCTCTGGCACTGGGTGCCTTGACTGTGTGCAAGGCATCATGAAATCTGAGGATTACCAAAGGATTTTGGGTCGCACTGTAGGGCCCAGTGTCAGAAAGCTGGGTTTGCGTCCAAGATCCTGGGTCTTCCAGCAGGACAATGACCCCAAACATACGTCAAAAAGCACTCAGAAATGGATGGCAAAGAAGCGCTGGAGAGTTCTGAAGTGGCCAGCAATGAGCCCAGATCTAAATCCCATTGAACACCTGTGGAGAGATCTTAAAATTGCTGTTGGGAAAAGGTGTCCTTCCAATAAGAGAGACCTGGAGCTGTTTGCAAAGGAAGAGTGGTCCAAAATTCCGGGTGAGAGGTGTCAGAAGCTTATTGATGGTTATAGGAAGCGACTGATTTCAGTTATGTTTTCCAAAGGGTGTGCAACCAAATATTAAGTTAAGGGTGCCAATACTTTTGTCCAGCCCATTTTTGGGGTTTTGTGTGACATTATGTCATATTTGCTTTTCTGCCTCTGTTTTATATTTGTTCCAATACATACAAAGGGAATAAACATGTGTATAGCAAAACATGTGTTAATGCAATACCTTTTTTGTGTGAAATACTTGATTTTCAGGAAAAATATCAAGGGTGCCAACAATTTCGGCCATGACTGTACATACACACACACAGATACACAAACATACACAGATACACACACACACATAGATATACACACACACACACACACATAGATATACATACACACACATAGATACACACACACCCCCTTATAAAACGTTGCAGTACTTTGTTCCCTTAAGGACTCATGTACACTGCAGCTGCTAAACTGACATTTAGGAGCAGTTGAGGATTGTTTTCAGCAGCCCCTGAACTCTCCTTTATGTTCTCCTATGTGTCCGTGTACACATTGTCATTTACAGTCGTTTACAGGCAGTTGAGTTTACAGTCATTTTCTTGAACGCAACAAAATCGCATTCAGGAGCAGATTTTAACGGCGTTTCAAATGCCAAACGCTTGTAAACACATATAAACTAGTTTATGCACGTTTGCATTTAGACACCTTTTCTGGCTGCTCCATATCCAGGGCACAATTCACTAAGCGGTATCTTGCCACACCCGAGTATGGGGTAGGATACCGCATAGCATGAAAAAAAAAAAAACACATTTGAATCCACTAAAAAGGCGACTAAAATACTGCAGGAGATATTTTATCAAGTCACGCGGTATTTTAGTAGTGAGAAGCATGCGTTGATGTTTCAGCTCTCAGCAGGGTACCCACTGACAGCTGAATGTAAAAGAAAGAATTGCCGGCAATGAAAAAATAATTTTAAAAAACAGTATGGGGTCCCCCCTCCCATCCATACCAAGCCCTTCAGCTCTGGTATAGATTTTGAGGAGAAGCCCCACGCCAAAATTTTTTTAAAAATGGCGTGGGGTCCCCCCCAAATCCATACCAGACCCTTATCCGAGCATGCAGCCTGACAGGTCAGGAATGGGGGGGCAGCGAGCACCCCTCCTCCTGAACCACACTAGGCCACATGCCCTCAACATGGGGGATGCTTTGGGGTAGGGGGAGCTCCCCCGCAAAGCACCTTATCCCCATGTTGATGGGGACAAGGGCCTCTTCCCCACAACCCTGGCAAGTGGTTGAGGGGATCTATGGGCAGGGGGGTTAACAGAATCTGGAAGCCCCCATTAGCAAGGGGGCCCCCATATCCCAGCCCCTCCCCACGTTAATAAGTATGGGATACATGGTACTGCTACCCATTCACAAAAAAAAAGCTGTAGTGTGAAAAGACAGGAGACAGTCTCTGACAAGTCCTTTATTAAAAGAAGGAAAATAAAAGAATGCCCCCTGAAGTAGATTCAACGTCAATCACGATGCCAGCAGCTGCCAC
Source organism: Staurois parvus (assembly GCF_062004578.1). Taxonomy (NCBI): domain Eukaryota; kingdom Metazoa; phylum Chordata; class Amphibia; order Anura; family Ranidae; genus Staurois; species Staurois parvus. The sequence continues at coordinate 1,480,426 of NW_028318170.1, forward strand.
GCAAAAAAAAAAGGCTCTGCTCCCGACGCTGGCTCCCAGTCATCTGCCTCACCGCGAATTTGACAGTTCTTAAATATGTAAGGGGCGGGCTACCTGGTCACATCACTCGTGTGACCCCGCCCCCGTGTGACATCAATGGGGCATGCTGGGTCAATGATGTCACACGAGGCAGGCTCACATGCGTGATGGCCCCGCCCTTCAAATATTTAAGAACTATCAAGCCAGCAAAGCAGGCAGATGGCCAGGAGCCAGCATCAGGAGCAAAGTCTTCTTTTTTTTTCTTTTTTCTGGTCAGCGTCAGTGGCGGGCATTGTGATTGATGTTGGATCTACTGCGGGGGACATTCTTCTATTTTCCTTCTTTTAATAAAGGATTTGTCAAAGAAGGTCATCTGTCTTTTTTCACACTACAGTTTTTTTTTTGGTGAATGGGTAGCGGTACCATGTACCCTGTACTCATTCACATGGGGGAGGGTTGTGGTGCAGCCCAGGGTTGTGGGGAAGAGGCCCTTTTCCCCATCAACATGGGGACAAGGTGCTTTGGGGGGGCTCCTCCTACCCCAAAGTTGAGATCATGTGGCCTAGTATGGTTCACGGGGGGAACTCACTCACCCACCCTTTCCTGACCTGCCGGGCTGCATGCTCGGATAAGGGTCTGGTATGGATTATTTGGGGGGGGGGGGCATGCCATTTTTTTTCTTTTATTTTGGCATGGGGCTTCCCTTCAAAATCCACACCAGACCCAAAGGGCTTGGTATGGATGGAGGGGGAAACCCCACTGACAGCTGAAACATTAATTCATGCTTTTCACTACTAAAATACCACTCTGTGTATACAAAGGAGCATGGGGGAGCTCTTGTCCATAATGGGCGTGGTACTGACACAGCTCCAGATGATCCACACATGGCATACACCCATGGGGCCTTAAAGAATTGAGCTCTGTCATTTCAAAGCCATTGTTGTTTTCTGACTCAGAGTTTAGCCTTCCTTCTCCTCTTCCCGTTTTTGTACGCCTATTTGTTCATAGGAGACCTACTCCCTATCCGCAATCCAGTTGCGCATATGATTTATTTTTTTTCCCTATATATATATATATATATATATCTCATTTCCCCAACTCTTTACCCACATGCTGGCAACCTTTACTGGGTTACCTCAGTCTCACCAACCGTACAAGGCCATACCGTACCAGCCCCTTGCACTTCCTCTTCCACACCTACTGTATACATTCCCAATGCTTACTTTTGCCTCTCTTGCCTTGCTCTTTGCTGCTGCTCGATATCTGAGGTTATATTCCATCGAACCTGCCAGTATTGCGACCTCCATATGCTGCATTGGGGCTTGAGACCAGATGTGCCTTTACTGTTCCTGTGATGTCATGTTCTCATTTTCCCCGTTTTCTTTCACCCCTCTTTGATTGTATTTTCTACTTGGGATGACTTATGTCTGCTTATCTGTTTCCGTTTTTGTTATGTATCCTTATGTCCGATGTCTGTTTATTGCTTCTTATTGTATTTTCATCTGATCCCTTGTATTATCTATATCTTTTGTATGCTCTGAGTCTACTAATAAACTTTATGGAAAAAAAAAATCAATTTAGATATGATAACCTTTTTGGAACAGTGGGAATGCCGGGTCCCAGACAATATTACCACTTGTGCCAATGTAGGTTGGGCACTCAGGGCTGGAGCTGGGAGTCTTTCCTTTCATACACGTGGAAGGCATGCACATATCCTGTAGCTCTTTTGCAGAGCTTGTTCAGCTTCAATCCATACCTGGCCCTTTTACTGGGGATGTATTAATTGAATCCCAGCCGACCAGTGAAGTGGACAAAGGATTCATCCACACAAATGTGATGCTCAGGGACATAAAGTTCCACAAATCTCTTAGCAAAAGAATTTATTAGGGGGTGGATATTGTACCATTTGTCATAATTTTGATGATCTTGGGGGGAACACTGTGAGTTATTGAAATGCAGGAATCACATGATCAGATCATAGTGTGACTGGGACATTACAGCAGAATAGGTGGGCATATGATGGATGGGGTTGGTGGACCAGTCGGCATGCAATTTGTTTTTTTTGTAAGCCCCATGTTAAATGTAAGGCCCAAAAACAATTTTAACTCCTCCACTGTGAGACGTCTCCATAGTAAAAGGTGGGCATAGGATGTATTGGGATTATTATCAATATATTGCTGGGCAAAAAGATTTGTCTGGTCCACAATGTATTTCAGTAAATTGGCCAGGAAAAACAAATAAAAAAATCAGTTTCAGAAAAATTTTCAGTATTGGTCTGCACACCTGGCTGTGTGGGGAAAGGAAGGATTGAAGCTGACCCTGAGCTGGAAGGCAGTCATAGTGGGTTTGCCAGGGCATCAGGAAGATATGTTTGGGCCCTATTTCTTGTGGTCTGGTGGGATATTCCAGTACTGGGCCTTTCATCCTGGGTTATAGCACCATTGGTGTCTGCTGATTGACCATTGGGGGGTATGGTGCTGTTTGTGGTTGCCTGCTCTTCAGAGTGCCGTATCCTTTTATGAGGGACTGCTTCCTCCTCTGATTCAGTCACTGACCTACTACTTATTACTGGCTTGTATTCCGAATCAGAATCGGTTGGTGAGAGCTCCCCGCTGCTCTCTCCCGACATGCTGAGGATTTTGAGCGCCACTAGTAAAATATATTTTTGGACATTGCAGCTCTGGTGATTGTGGCTGTATGAGGGGTAAACTGCTGATGGGTGGCTGTGATGGGTACACTGCTGATTGGTGACTGTGATGGGCACACTGCTGATTGGTGACTGTGATGGGTACACTGCTGATTGGTGACTGTGATGGGCACACTGCTGATGGGCAGCAGTGATGTCGACTCTGACGGGTATACTGATTAGGCTGCACTGATGGCTGTGGTGACATGTACACCGACGGGCAGCACTGATGAATGCACTGACAGGTACACTGTTGGATGCACTAATGGGCTGCACTGACAGGTACACTGACAAGTATACTGATGGGCTGCACTGACAGATCCACTGACGGCAGCACTGACAGATGCACTGATGGCAGCACTGACAAATCCACTGATGGGCTGTGTACCTATGGCCTGTGTACTGATGGCAGCACTGATGGGCTACACTGACAGGTCCACTGATGGGCTGTGTACTGATGGGATGCACTGACAGATCCACTGATGGGCTATGTATATAATGAGCTGCGCTGACAGATCCATTGATGGCGGCACTGACAGATCCACTGATGGGTTGTGTACTGATGGAATGCACTGACAGATCCACTGTTGGACTATGTACTAATGAGCTGCACTGACAGATGCACTGATGGCAGCACTGACAAATCCACTGATGGCAATACTGACAGATGTACTGATGGACCGTGTATTGATGGCAGCACTGATAGATGCAACAGATGCACTGATGAGCTGATCGGACAGATCCACTGGTGACACTGACAGGGACTCTTTATTAGGGGCAGTGTGGTGCGCAGTAGTGAAAGGGTTTGAAAAACTCACTGTTCCCAGGTTCTCCTCCTCATACAAGATTGGTGTGTGAGGAGGAGGAAGAGATAACAACAGTGAGTGACCGCTGTGTGTTCATATTTATGATTGGCTGTGACAGGTCACAGCCAATCACGTGGTAAAAGGACAATTTCATTGGCTCTTTACCTTCAGCGGAAAAGTGCTGTGTCCGAGGGACACAGCCTGACAGCAATGGCCATGCTGCACGCCCCCGGGATGCAACATGCACGGCGCAATGCACAGGATGTCATATGATGCCCAGTCACAAGAAGAAGAGGACCGGCCATCAATCTGCAATAGGCCAGGCGGGAACATGTTAAATCATCTGGGTTAGTGCTTCTTTTTTTTTTTTAAATAAAGGACTTTTCAAAAACTACATTGGTGTTTTTATGTACTTTTTGATACTTTTTTGGTGAAAGAGAAGGGTTACTATGAACCCCATACTGATCCACATGGGGGTGGGATTTGGCAGCCCCCTTGTTAAAGGCAGCTTTCAGATTCCTATAAGCTCCCCACCTGCAAATCCCAATAGCCATTGGGCAAGAACAGGGGGGAAGAGGCCCTTGTCTTCATCAACATGAGGACAAGCTGCTTTGGGGGAAGCTCCTTTTCCAAAAGCACCCTCCAGTTGAGGGCATGTGGCCGGGTATGGTTCAGGGGGTGTTCACTCTTCCCCCTTCAGTGGGATTCACTGTAAAGTTCAGGTTTTGCAGACTTCAGACAGGATATCCTGACCCTGCAGGTAACTGAACCTGAGCAGAGTCACTGATCCCTACTAGTCAGTACACATCTGATGTTCTAAGTTCTACAAACAAGAAACATTTGTCTGGTAGATGGATAGATCTGGACGTGTTTTGTTGGATAAGAAATGTCATCACTCAGTCTCTATGGGCCAAATAAACTTCATTGTGTTTTATATCATCCAAACAACAATCCACCTCGACAGACATAAAGTCTGATCTCTGATAGTCAGTGGAGGGTGGAATGGAGGAAAGCCAATAACAGTCAGTGACCTGAAGGACTATGATGGCGTCTCCCAGTGTAACCTGCCAAGAAGTCTGTCTTTGTATAACTGTCATCTAGGGAACGTGTCTGGATCCCTCACAAAGGATTTATCCCAAAATCCAGCAGAATATGAGATCATTTATAATAGAATATTCCCTTCATCTCCTGGATCTCGGAGTCCCTCACATAGAAGATTTATATCAGAGTCCTGCAGAATATGAGATCATTTATAGTAGAATTCTCCCCTCATCTCCTGGATCTCGGAGTCCCTCACATAGAAGATATATATCAGAGTCCTGCAGAATATGAGATCATTTATAGTAGAATTCTCACCTCAGCTCCTGCAGAGTACAGCCAGGATGTCGAAGTCCCTCACACAGAAGTCTCATTCCAGAGTCTTGGAGATCATTACGTGATAAATCCAGGCTGGTGAGGGATGGGTTAGTGATAAGAATGGAGCGGAGATCATCACAGCAGGAGGAAGGCAGACCACATCTCTTCAACCTGCAGAGACAAATACAGACACATGAGAGCATATTAGGGAAAGAACCAACAACTCTTAGGGTATGGTCATCATAAAACTCATAGAAAAGAAAGAAGGAAGAAGATAATGGGGTCCCATCATCAAGGTGAGAAAAGTCAGTAAATCCCCTTCTGATGACCCATGGAAGGGGGAGGGGTGTAAATCTCTCCAGCAGTCCATTCACTCTGTAGGAAGCTTGTCTCTGGAGTAGAATGTCTCCAATATCATTACTGAGATCACACAGAGAAATGATGAGCAGATACTGAACAGGAGCAGACAAGGCCTGACATAGGGGGACTCAGGGGGAACTTGGTCAGGAGATGATCCAGAAGTCTTTGGTGAAGTCACACATCTGCAGATAGAATCCATAGCACAGACACACATGACACACAAAGTCCACTTTCTTGTTGATATCACCCAGAAACACTGGAATTCAAAAATCGGCCAAACCCTCCAGATGGAGAATATAAGGAGGACGATCCTCACCAGAGGAGAGCTCTACTCATTTTATGGAGAAATCGTTTGTAATGAGGAAACCAAACAGAAAGGAACAAAATACAAGAAGATGAAGCCGACTGCCCAGCTCTACATAGTATAATACGTGGTTGTGGAGGGACTCCGGAGGGGTCATGTCCATAGGATACCACCTTCATACCTGAACACAACCCCCACCAGGAGCAGAGAGGGGGGATGGGCACTCACTGCCCAGAGCCAGGACAGAGGAAGCCTGGGGACTTTGTATGGCTGACAAGGACTCATAAAGGGGATGGGAGTTAGGGATGTTCATCATTTCTTGTAGTGATGGGGGATGGGTAACTTTCCAGGATTGAACAATTACTATCCTGCAGAAGGGAGACAATGACAGATGATATTTCGGGAGTATGAGTTGTATTGGTGATGGCACAGCCTTTTGTAAATTTGAAATATTGTATATGAATAATTTGAATTTACATTTCAAGCCAGTAGGTGGAGCTGAAATCATATTTCCACATGTTTACCAGCCTGTCCTTCCTGGATCACTGTACAAACCATGTAATTTACAGAGCTCAGTAGCTCAAGCTGTAATTTCCACTCATAACTGATTGACTCAGAGGACTGAGAGGAGAGGGGGAGCAGATTACTGAAACCCACCTGAGGGACCTCACTGGATATTCTTTGGAAATTGAGGATGAATTGATCCATATTGCCTGTAGCTACAGGGGTCAGCAAGGTCTCTGATCTCTACTAACACTAGCAGGTAAATATTATTTGTAGCGTTTCAAGCAGTCCCTGACAGCCAGGTGCTCTTTTTCCTGTGAGTCACACTAGGTACCTATACATTTAGTGGCCAAAATGTCCAAAGAAAGGTACTCTAGTGAAGAGGCCTACAGGATTCTGAGAATGTCGGATGACAGCGAAGGGGAAGCCTCACTGACAGAATCCACCTCAGAATATGAACCTGCAGAAAGCAGCAGCACCCTGATAGCTCAGATAATGGAGTAGAAGTCCCTGCTAAGGTCAGGTGTACCCGACCTGTTCTGAGGTTGCTGAAGTGTTAAGAGTTGCATGATGACTCTCATATGCAGCAGGGAGCCAGTACTAGTGTCTCTCTACCTTTTGGAGAACTGGTGAGCACCAGCGGCCTAGTACATCCTGGTCTTTTACATACCAGCACTGCAGTATCATTTGGTGACGTGTCGAGTCCCATAAGTACAGTACAAGCTGGTGCAGTGGTGATCACAAATATTGTCCCACAACCACCAAGAATTCACACACAGGCCCGTAGAGCCCATAGTATCCTTCCGGATGTGCTTGCAAATCCCGATTGGCAGCCCACATATTCTGAAGCCCCCGTACTTCCCCCATTCAATGCACAACCCCAAATTTAGGTAGAAACAGCAAATATAACTGCTCTCCTGGATTTTTAGAGCTCTTTTCCCCAGAAGGTCTGTATGAATCAATTGTGGACCAAAGAAATTTATATGCTGACCAGTACATCTCTGCCGACTCAAATTCAAACCTTGCCAGACCATTTGCATGAAAACTTATTACGGTTTCCAAGCTTACATTTATTTAGGCCTAACCCTCAAGATGGACATTACTAAAATAAATAAGTTGCAGTCATGTTGGTCCACAGACCCGATTCATCATATGGCCATGTTTGCTACTGCCATGGCCAGGCATAGATATGAGAATATAATGTGATTTATGCTTTTCAACAACAATGCAATCTGCCGTCCTCGGGGTGGCCCTGAATACGATCACAAAATGTGGCCCCTCATGTAAGGAGATATGTCTTTAAACTGGCCTCCATTTTGTATAATGCCTCCATTTCAGATATGTAACAGCTTACATGTAGGCAGTAAGTCTCATTTCTCAGGAATGACTCTCATTTCTCTGTAAGCGGATGCACTTTATATGGCACCTCTCAGCCATTTGCAGTTTCTGTTCTTCACGTAACTATACTGAGAAGAGTAGAATGTTTCATTGGTTATCCTGATTTAGAAACGCCTGTTGAGTTTCTGTATATCTTCTCTTGCTTTGTATTAAACCTTTAGAAATACTTCTTTTACACTTCTGTGTGGAGAGCTTTATTTCCCCGGATCTGGTGGTAAGAGATAAATGAGGAGAGGTTGGGCTACAGACAGACAGAAATTGATTGTATCCCCTCGTAAATCACCTTATGATGTCTATACTCCCCAACAAAACTTCTGCCTAGAGGAGTTCCTCATTAATTTTTCTGGCCTCCTTGCATTCAAACAGTATCTCCACAGCAAGTGTACCAGATCTGGGAAAAGATAGTCACATAGAGATCCCAGGATGTCCAGACTACATGGGGAGCAGTGGCAAGATAGTTTGGGACTTGGTGTCCAGGCAACAGGCAGGAACATAGTCCAACAAAAGTCCTGGGTCATTACAGGCAGCAGGCAGAGATATGGTCAGCACAGCCAAAGTGCTAGTTAAGGTAAGGCAGGAACATGGTCCATAAAAAGTCCTGGGTCCATACAGGCAGCAGGCAGAGATATGGACAGCACAGTATTGGTCCAGACAGCAGGAAGGAACAGCAGTTTTAAGGCCTCAGTCATGTAAGACCTGGCCACAGGGTAGAGGCTTTATCCCACCCAATCACTTCGAAGCCTCAGGACTAACAGACCCTGATCCGGGAATTACAAGGCCCAGTTGTAGGGAGATGTATCTTTAAACTGGAATCCATTCTATATAATGCCTCTATGTTAGATATGGAACAGCTTAAGTTTGGTTTTTCAGGAATTTGCTCTCATTTCTGTGTAAACGGAAATATCTTATATGGTGCCCCTCAGCTTTTGTAGTTTCTGATTTCACGTAACTATACTGATAAGAGCAAAATGTTCTTTTCATTTCCCCTCTATACCTTTTCTTAACTAAATCTATAAAGATATCCAAACCTAAATGTGCAATCTTAATTACCCCAAATACACATCTATCAAGAACAAACATAAAATAAAATAAATAAAAATACAATACAGTAAAATAAAATAAAATAAATAAATAAATAAACTTAGTGTCCAAAAAAGGGTCCTTTTTCTATATACAACAAGTCCAAATCACTTTTTCTCCACTTCAATCGCTTCTCCTTGTGATATTTTGTATAAAATTTCAAATACGATGATCCAGTAGAAAAAACCTCAAAGAAATATATATATCGCAAATAGTGTATTATCTTATTACAAAATGTATTTGTGCACTATGTGTCATGCATACTCCAACACAAACTGTTCAAGCAGTGAGAAAAAAAAAAAAAAAATAAATTATCTATAATCTATAAATATGCTCTAAATGTGCACCAACAATATATCTCGAAGCACATTCCAAGTGCATCTATATAATGTGACAGTGAACTCAACACACTGCAACCAATACTCAAAATGTGAATCAAATCAACCAGTGTAAAGGTGACCACTCCAAACTGGTGCTGCAAATGGACAATTACCCTATGGAGCTAATAACCCGCTTTCTGGAATGGTAGATAACTGCACCTCCAATTTTCTCAAACTTCCATTAAACGTATACCCATATCCTTTCGGTATATCTCCACATCCCTCATAAGGTGAAACAGGCAGTTAGAGACTGAGTAATAAGGGTACAACACTTTTATTACATCCACTTACATAAAAAACTCCAGCTTTCGGTTTGTTTAGCACATGGACAGGCACTTTCCTGGAGAAAAATCGCATTTTCCCTAATCAAAGATGGCCGCACACCTACTTCCGGTCTAGCGTAATTGCGTCATACGTCACGTGTCCCGACGCGTTTCGTCACTTCCTGGACTTTGTCATCAAAAGGCTGATAAGAGTGTAATGCTTTATTAGTTATCCTGACTAAGAGACGTCTATTTTGTTTCTGTATATTACCCCGAACACATCGGATTACACTTCAGAAATACGGCTTACAACACTTCTGTGTCAATGGCTTTATTTCCCCAGATCCGGTGCTAAAGAGGAGCGAGGACAGGTTGGCTACAGACAGACATCAGTCCTATCACCGGTGACAACCAAAAACTGGTTCTCTCTACTCTGAAGCCCCTCACATATGTGAGACCCCGGAGTTATCTTGTACCCACTACTACAGTAGCAGGGCAAAACATCAGTTCAAGCGGCAGGCAAAAAACATGGTCGATTAACAGGCCGAGGTCAGTGCAGGTGGAAGGCAGAAACGTGGTTTAGAAACAATCCAGATGGCAGGCAGAGGCATAGTTGGTAAACAGGCCAGGGTCAGTCAACGTGGAAGGCAGAGGCATGGGCCATCAAGGCTGCAGACAAATGATCAGCATGGATTTTAGAAACTGAGAAATGGCAGGATGGTAAAAATAAGGGGAACTAATATTTTAGTGACGTGTGATAATGTCAGAAGCAATCTCCGATGTATAGGCCCGGTTGGGAGGGACATTGGGGACAATGAACACTGGTGTCTCCTAACTCCTCTTCTGCTGCATACCTGACATTTTTTTTCCTGATTCTGCAGGTGGAATGTTTTCTGGTAAATGTTGCTCGTGAAGTCTGCTCACACAATCAGAGCAAATGTTTTCTGGGGGGATCCTTGCTGGTAGATCAGGGCATGGATAATTTCTTCTATATATTTGAGGAAGGTGGTGGGTCTTTCTATTGACTTTGATAGATGACAAACGCATTGCAAATGGCCAAATGGAAAAAATAAACTGCAATTTAAATAAAATGCAAAAGAGGGACTTTCTTGTTGACAACTAGGGCTGTAGAATCTGATCATTTAAATCCCCCCCCCCATGAACCGATTATAATTAGAGATGAGCGAATTATTCAAAAATTTGATTTGGCTGATTCGGCGAATTCGAGGAATAAATTTGATTCGAGTCGAATATATTCGCTGCGAATTTAACTTATAAAAAGGGTGTTTCTAGGCTTCAGAGAGCCTTTATATTAGTGCAGAACACTGTACCTTTAATTTAAATGCCCTTGTAGTCTGCTGGTGAAGAGAAATAATACTGTCAGTCAGTATGACATGCAGATGAGTGCCGTCGATCTTAGAATCACCGCACACTTCACTCATTTGGGCAGTCACGGGGCCAAAACCAGAGTGTGGAGCCACAGTGTGGCGGTGGAGGCAGCAGCAATGGGAGGCCATACAGCACCCTAGGACAAAATGGAACCCAGCAGCAGTGTGAGGAGACCTGAAAGTGGCACATGGCAGAGTGTGGCGATGGAGACAGCAGCAATGGGAGGCCGTACAGGGACCCATGACACACTCTGGACCTGGCAGCAGCATGAGGAGGCGGTACAGGGGCCCATGACAGATTACGGGCCTGGCAGCAGCATGAGGAGTCGGTACGGGGGCCCATGTCAGATTACGGGCCTGGCAGCAGCAATGGGAGGCCGTACAGGGACCCATGACACACTCTGGACCTGGCAGCAGCATGAGGAGGCGGTACAGGGGCCCATGACAGATTACGGGCCTGGCAGCAGCATGAGGAGTCGGTACGGGGGCCCATGACAGATTACGGGCCTGGCAGCAGCAATGGGAGGCCATACAGCACCTTATGACAAAATGGAACCCACCAGCAGTGTGAGGAGACCTGAAAGTGGCACATGGCAGAGTGTGGCGATGGAGACAGCAGCAATGGGAGGCCGTACAGGGAACCATGACACACTCTGGACCTGGCAGCAGCATGAGGAGGCGGTACAGGGGCCCATGACAGATTACGGGCCTGGCAGCAGCATGCATGAGGAGTCGGTACGGGGGCCCATGGCAGATTACGGGCCTGGCAGCAGCAATGGGAGGCCATACAGCACCCTATGACAAAATGGAACCCACCAGCAGTGTGAGGAGACCTGAAAGTGGCACATGGCAGAGTGTGGCGATGGAGACAGCAGCAATGGGAGGCCGTACAGGGACACATGACACACTCTGGACCTGGCAGCAGCATGAGGAGGCGGTACAGGGGCCCATGACAGATTACGGGCCTGGCAGCAGCATGAGGAGTCGGTACGGGGGCCCATGGCAGATTACGGGCCTGGCAGCAGCAATGGGAGGCCGTACAGGGACCCATGACACACTCTGGACCTGGCAGCAGCATGAGGAGGCGGTACAGGGGCCCATGGCAGAGTGGCGAAGCGTAAGCAGCTTAAATTGAAGGCCATACAGAGGCCTATGTTAAAAATAATAACATGTTTGGGGCATGATTCATGGCGGATTTAGTCAGTTGTTTCAGGAACTGGTGGTTTGAAATCCAGACTAATCCACGCCTGATTCATTTTCACAAACGTGAGTCTCTCCACACTTTGGGTGGACAGTCGTGTCCTCCGCGGAGTTACAATACCTCCTGCCGCACTAAACACGCGCTCCGATGCCACGCTACTGGCCGGGCTTGACAGCCTTTCAAGGGCAAATTCAGCTAGTTGGGGCCAAAGGTCAAGTTTCGTTGCCCAGTAGTCAAGGGCATTGTCTACCTCGGTTGGCAGGGTGCTGTCCAAGTAGGCCCAAGCCTGTTGTTTGAGGTCCTACGCCAGGTCCACCTGATGCTGCTGCTGCTGCGGCTGGTTTGTAGTTTCCTCACTGCGCTGGTGAAGAAAGCTACTCATCATCGACTGCAGACTGAGGCAGCCGCTGCTGGTGGAGCTGCCACTGCTCCTACCATCCCACCCCTCCCCTGCTGCCATGGCAGCGGAACGCGAGCGCACAGGGCCCACAGTGTCTGAGGATGGACGTTGGCGCAGAAAGGCAGAGACCAACTGACTACATAGGTGGTTTTTATAGTACGTAATTTTGGCCTCCCTCTCAGCAGGTGTGAAAAAGGCCACCATTTTGGAACGGTAGCGAGGGTCCAACAAGGTGGACAGCCAAAAGTCATCCCTCTGTCTGATGGTTATTATTCGGCTGTCGCTACGCAAGCAACCGAGCATGCTATGGGCCATTTGTGCCAAGGAATGCGAGGGACTCCCTGCCTCCATCTCCACAGCATACTGCCACGGTGCGTCTGGGTCCTCTGTCTCCTCCTCCTCCTCCTCTACCAGATGCTCCTGCTCCTCCACTCCTGTCCGCTGAGTGGAAAAACCACCCATTTCACTCAATAATTCCTGAGCACCAATGTCCTCCTCTACCTCCTCCTCTTCTTCCTGTCCTGCCCCCACAGGGGTCATGTGGCGTTGAGATCTGTGCGCCACGTCTACCGCACCCTGACCAGCCATTGTTAACAGCATTTGTTCCAGGACGTGCAACAGAGGAATGACGTCGTTCATCCCATAGTCCTGCCGACTCACGAATAGCGTGGCCTCCTCAAAGGGCCTGAGCAAGCGCAGGTGTCACGCATGAGCTGCCAATGGCTGACATCGAAGTTACACAGGGGAGTACCTTTATCCGCTTGTAACATCAGGAAATCGGTGATGGCCTTTCGCTGTTCGTAAAGGCGGTCTAACATATGTAGGGTTGAATTCCACCTTGTTGCAACGTCGCAGATCAGGCGATGCTGTGGAATTCCGTTCTGCCGCTGCAGCTCAAGGAGGGTGTGCTTTGCGGTGTAGGAATGGCTGAAATGCATGCAAAGTTTACGTGACATTTTAAGGATGTCTTGCAGTGGGATGGTGGATTTTAGGAACCGCTTGACAACCAGATTGAACACGTGAGCCATGCATGGCGCATGGCACAACCTTCCTTGACGCAGAGCAGACACCATGTTCTTTCCGTTGTCGGTCAACATGGTTCCGATTTTCAGTTTGCGCGGAGACAGCCATCTGTCTATTTCTCTGTTCATTACACTCAGAAGTTCCTCCCCTGTGTGAGTACGTTCGCCAAGGCATACCAGGTGCAGCACAGCGTGACACCGTTGCGCCCTGCACATGTGATATGCCGGTCGGGTAATGGGACTTGGCACAGGGGTGGCGGCTGAGGACACGGCGGAAGAAGAGGTGGTAGAGGCGGACATGTTTGCTGGACCAAGGACGTGCAAACGTGGAGGCAAAAGCGTCGTGACCTGTCCAAGTTGCTGGTGCGGCTGTGCCGGCACCACGTTCACCCAGTGGGCCGTAAATGACATGTACTGTCCCTGACCGTAGTTACAGCTCCACACGTCGGCGCTGCCGTGCACTTTGGCAGAGACCGACATGCTCAAAGACTGGCCCACCATCTCTTCTACATGTGAATGCAGGGCTGGCACTGCCTTTTTGGCGAAGAAATGCCGGCTTGGCACTCTCCACCGCGGCGCAGCACAAGCCATCATTTCTCGGAAAGGTGCTGAGTCCACCACTTGGAAAGGGAGGGACTGCAGCACCAGCAACTTGGACAGGAGGACGTTCAGCTTCTGCACCGTCGGGTGCATGCTCGCAAACTGTTGTCTCTTGGAAACGGATTCCAAGAAAGACTGCTGACGGAATCCGTGAAGAGGAGTAGCAGGAGAAGGAGCATCTGAACGAGCGGAAGATGCCAATGAGCGACAACTCCCCTCAGCAGAGGTGTTGGAGCCTTGACTGGCTGATAGAGGGCGATTGACGTCGGGTGACGGAGCAAGTAACGGAGCGGGTGATGGAGAGGGGGCTGGGGCAGGCAGAACCGCCGTATCTTTATCACGGTTTTCCCAGGCCACCGAATGGCGACGCTGCATATGCTGATGCAACGCTGTAGTCCCAACATGGGCCCCCTGGCCACGCTTGACTTTCTGGCCACATAGTCGACATACGGCTACGTTTACTTCCTCAGGCGGATTGACGAAAAATTGCCACACCGCCGAGTAGGAAACTTTGCCCCCGCTACTCCTCACTGGCTGACTACTACTTCCTCCGTGCACACCGGCACCACTACTGGCCGTGGTGGTAGGCTGCAGTGGAGCTGGTGCTCTACTCCGTGGCCGTTTGCCTCCACTGACACTGCTGCGACCCTGCTGCCTCCTGGGCAACCCACCGACTGTTTTGCTCGCTGTCAAGCTGGCACCCTCTTCTCCTGATGATGCGGAAGCAATAGCCTGATGACGACGAGGCTGCCAAGTGCGATCAGCCTCATCATCATCAATTAGGGTCTCCGCCTCACTACTAGCCTCCTCGGCTGCGTGTGGGTCAGGAGACAGACCTGTCTCTAGACCGGCTACCGAGCCACTCTCCTCGCCAGTACTTCTTCGCCTGGCTGCTGAAGAGGCGGATGTCTCCCCCCGTTCCTGACCGCCCTCTGTTAGCTCTTCCTCACTGTACAGTGGGGCTGAGCCCACAGCATGCGATACTTCGCTTGGTGAGGGAACACCAAAGGACAGGGGCCGGTAGAGGACACGTGATTTCAGTGTGCTTGCTCCCGGGCCATGCCAACTAACGGTTGTGTCTGACGTACCCACCGACCATTGGCTGTAGGTGTCAGAGGTGACCTGGGAAGAGGAAGACGACCGAGCCAACCAATCGAGGACGGCAGGGTTGTCGGTGGAGACACGACCGCTGGATGACACCGGGAGCACTGGCCTCTGGCTGCGACTAGTGCTGCCTCGACCCCTTCCTCTGCTGCCACGTCTGCTCGCTCCTGAAACATTGCCTCCTCTGCCACTCCTCTGCGTGTTGTCTGACATACTCTTTAATTCAACGATTCTGTGTCCCTGAGTAACGATTCTGTGTCCCTGAGTAACAATTATGTGTCCCTGAGTAACGATTCTGTGTCCCTGAGTAACGATTCTGTGTCCCTGAGTAACAATTATGTGTCCCTGAGTAACGATTCTGTGTCCCTGAGTAACAATTCTGTGTCCCTGAGTAACAATTTTGTGTCCCTCAGTAACAATTCCATGTCCCTCAGTAACGATTCTGTGTCCCTCAGTAACAATTATGTGTCCCTGAGTAACAATTCTGTGTCCCTCAGTAACGATTCTGTGTCCCTCAGTAACAATTATGTGTCCCTGAGTAACAATTCTGTGTCTGTCCCTGAGTAACAATTCTGTGTCCCTGAGTAACAAATATGTGTCCCTGAGTAACAATTATGTGTCCCTGAGTAACGATTCTGTGTCCCTCAGTAACGATTCTGTGTCCCTGAGTAACAATTATGTGTCCCTGAGTAACGATTTTGTGTCCCTCAGTAACAATTCTGTGTCCCTGAGTAACAATTCTGTGTCCCTGAGTAACAATTCTGTGTCTGTCCCTGAGTAACAATTCTGTGTCTGTCCCTGAGTAACAATTCTGTGTCTGTCCCTGAGTAACAATTCTGTGTCCCTGAGTAACAATTATGTGTCCCTGAGTAACGATTCTGTGTCCCTGAGTAACAATTATGTGTCCCTGAGTAACAGTTCTGTGTCCCTGAGTAACAATTCTGTGTCCCTCAGTAACGATTCTGTGTCCCTCAGTAACAATTCTGTGTCCCTGAGTAACAATTTTGTGTCCCTGAGTAACAATTATGTGTCCCTGAGTAACAATTATGTGTCCCTGAGTAACGATTCTGTGTCCCTCAGTAACAATTATGTGTCCCTCAGTAACAATTCTGTGTCCCTCAGTAACAATTATGTGTCCCTGAGTAACAATTCTGTGTCCCTGAGTAACGATTCTGTGTCCCTGAGTAACGATTCTGTGTCCCTGAGTAACAATTCTGTGTCCCTGAGTAACAATTTTGTGTCCCTCAGTAACGATTCTGTGTCCCTCAGTAACAATTCTGTGTCCCTGAGTAACAATTCTGTGTCCCTGAGTAACAATTATGTGTCCCTGAGTAACGATTATGTGTCCCCGTGTAACAATTCTGTGTCCCTGAGTAACAATTCTGTGTCCCTGAGTAACAATTCTGTGTCTGTCCCTGAGTAGCAATTCTGTGTCCCTGAGTAACAATTCTGTGTCCCTGAGTAACGATTATGTGTCCCTGAGTAACAATTCTGTGTCCCTGAGTAACGATTCTGTGTCCCTGAGTAACGGTTCTGTGTCCCTGAGTAACAGTTCTGTGTCCCTGAGTAATAGTTCTGTGTCCCTGAGTAACAGTTCTGTGTCCCTGAGTAACGATTCTGTGTCCCTCAGTAACAATTATGTGTCCCTGAGTAACAATTCTGTGTCCCTGAGTAACAATTCTGTGTCCCTCAGTAACAATTATGTGTCCCTCAGTAACAATTCTGTGTCCCTGAGTAACAATTCTGTGTCCCTGAGTAACAATTCTGTGTCCCTGAGTAACAATTCTGTGTCCCTGAGTAACAATTATGTGTCCCTGAGTAACAATTCTGTGTCCCTGAGTAACAATTATGTGTCCCTGAGTAACGATTCTGTGTTCCCGAGTAACAATTCTGTGTCCCCGAGTAACAATTCTGTGTCCCTGAGTAACGATTATGTGTCCCTGAGTAACAATTCTGTGTCCCTGAGTAACGGTTCTGTGTCCCTGAGTAACAGTTCTGTGTCCCTGAGTAACAGTTCTGTGTCCCTGAGTAACAGTTCTGTGTCCCTGAGTAACAATTCTGTGTCCCTCAGTAACGATTCTGTGTCCCTCAGTAACAATTCTGTGTCCCTGAGTAACAATTATGTGTCCCTGAGTAACAATTATGTGTCCCTCAGTAACAATTCTGTGTCCCTGAGTAACAATTCTGTGTCCCTCAGTAACAATTATGTGTCCCTGAGTAACAATTATGTGTCCCTGAGTAACGATTCTGTGTTCCCGAGTAACAATTCTGTGTCCCCGAGTAACAATTCTGTGTCCCTGAGTAACGATTATGTGTCCCTGAGTAACGATTCTGTGTCCCTGAGTAACGATTCTGTGTCCCTCAGTAACAATTCTGTGTCCCTCAGTAACAATTATGTGTCCCTGAGTAACAATTCTGTGTCCCTGAGTAACGATTCTGTGTCCCTGAGTAACAATTCTGTGTCCCTCAGTAACGATTCTGTGTCCCTCAGTAACAATTCTGTGTCCCTGAGTAACAATTGTGTCCCTGAGTAACGATTCTGTGTTCCCGAGTAACAATTCTGTGTCCCTGAGTAACAATTCGGTGTCCCTGA
The DNA here is from genome assembly GCF_062004578.1 of Staurois parvus. NCBI lineage: Eukaryota > Metazoa > Chordata > Amphibia > Anura > Ranidae > Staurois > Staurois parvus. The sequence continues at coordinate 1,497,889 of NW_028318170.1, forward strand.
GTAACAATTCTGTGTCTGTCCCTGAGTAACAATTCTGTGTCCCTGAGTAACAATTCTGTGTCCCTGAGTAACGATTCTGTGTCCCTGAGTAACAATTATGTGTCCCTGAGTAACAATTATGTGTCTGTCCCTGAGTAACGATTCTGTGTCCTTGAGTAACGATTCTGTGTCCCTGAGTAACAATTCTGTGTCCCTGAGTAACGATTCTGTGTCCCTGAGTAACAATTATGTGTCCCTGAGTAACAATTCTGTTTCTGTCCCTGAGTAACGATTCTGTGTCCCTGAGTAACAATTCTGTGTCCCTGAGTAACAATTATGTGTCCCCGAGTAACAATTCTGTGTCTGTCCCTGAGTAACGATTCTGTGTCCCTGAGTAACGATTCTGTGTCCCTGAGTAACAATTCTGTGTCCCTGAGTAACAATTCTGTGGCCCTGAGTAACAATTCTGTGGCCCTGTGTAACAATTCTGTGTCTGTCCCTGAGTAACGATTCTGTGTCCCTGAGTAACAATTCTGTGTCCCTGAGTAACAATTCTGTGTCTGTCCCTGAGTAATGATTCTGTGTCCCTGAGTAACGATTCTGTGTCCCTGAGTATCAATTCTGTGTCCCTGAGTAACGATTGTGTGTCCCTGAGTAACGATTGTGTGTCCCTGAGTAACGATTGTGTGTCCCTGAGTAACGATTGTGTGTCCCTGAGTAACTTTTCTGTGTCCCTCAGTAACGATTCTGTGGCCCTAAAGTCTCTGTGGCCCTAACTCTGTCCCTAATACACAGAGGTCTGTCTCTCTTGAATGACTGGAGGCTAATGGAGAATTCTAAGATGGCCGCGATTTATAGCTCCACCATTACACAGTGCTGGCTGGCTGGCTGGCTGGCTGCTGATTGGCTAATGCGATCACATGTCATGAATGAATGCATTATGGGTCAGCGCGCCTTGTCTGCGCGCCTTCCCAGAGATGCCCGCCCCGTCGCCACACATGTCGCCGCCATTTTTGGAAAATTTCGATTCGCGCATCCGAAGTTGGCTAATCTTCGGATTCGTCGCAAATCGAATATTTCCCAAACTTCGAAACAAATTCCACTTCGCCAAGTTCGATCCGCTCATCTCTAATTATAATCATGGATATATTCAGGTTTTTGGATGGTACCGCATCTTCCATGAATTTCCACCGAGGTGTCATTATGGATGGTGGACAGGACGTAAACATCTTTCTTGTCCCTCCACTTCATGGCCAACACTTCCTCGTTTCTCAGACTCTCAGATTCCTCCCTTTGTAGCCTTGTGGTTACTGAACTTTTTGGGAAGCCCTTTTTGTTTTTTCAGGTGGTACTGCAAGCTAAGGTCTTCTCATGGTACAGATGCTAGAAAAGGGGCAGACTGGTATAATAGTTATCAAGGTAGATATAATAACCTTTTTGGAACAGTGGGAATGCCGGGTCCCAGACAATATTACCACTTGTGCCAATGTAGGTTGGGCACTCCAGAGGCTGGAGCTGGGAGTCTTTCCCTTCATACATGTGGAAGGCATGCACATATCTTGTAGCTCTTTTGCAGAGCTTTTTCAGCTTCTGGCCCTTTTACTGGGAATGTATTGATTGAATCCCAGCCGGCCAGTGAAGTGGACAAGGGATTCATCCACACAAATGTGTTGCTCAGGGACATAAAGTTCCACAAATCTCTTAGCAAAATAATTTATTAGGGGGTCAGATATTGTAGTTTGTCATAGTTGGGATGATCTCAGGGAGGGCACTGTGAGTTATCATTGAAATACAGGAATCACATGATCAGACCATAGCGTGACCGGGACATTACAGCAGAATAGATGTCTCCATAGAAAAGGACAGGAATAGGATGTATTGGGATTGTTATCAATATATTGCTGGGCAAAAAGGTTTGTCTGGTCCACAATGTATTGCAGTAAATCATCCGGGAAAAACAAATACAAAAATCAGTTTCAGAAACATTTCCAGTATTGGTCTGCACACCTGTCTGTGTGGGGAAAGGGGGGGTTGAAGCTGATCCTGAGCTGGAAGGCAGCTATAATGGTTTTTCCAGGGTGTCAGGGAGATATGTTTGGGCCCTAAATCTTGGGGTCTGGTGGGATATTTCAGTGCTGGTACTGACAGATCCACTGATGGGCTGCAATTATAGCTCTACTAATAGCGGCACTGACAGATCCATTGGTGGGCTGCATTGACAGATCCACTAATGGTTGCACTGACAGATCCACTGATGAGTCCACTAATGGCTGCACTGACAGATCCACTGATGGGTCCACTGACAGATCCACTGATGGGCCGATGTGACAGATCCACTGATGGCACTGACAGGGACTTTTGTTTTACATTTCACTAATTTAATACTGTTCTTGTTGGTTCTTACACTATTTTTCAGCTCAGCCGGGTGTTTATTATAGGTTGGCCAGGCATTTATGGTTTATTTTTGATATATGTTTCACATATCATTTGGGTTTAGTGGCTCAGACAGTTTTCTTATTTACTATTGACTGATTTGTTTCACAGATTTATTCATTTACACATTGGGTTTGATGCTTAGGGGGGTGTTTATTGATGTTTTATTTTTTGGGTCACTAGAAGCAGCACAGCACTATTATTATCTAGTAATATTATATTCTTAATATTAAACATCCAGCACTATCCTTCTTTGATTATAACACCCCACCAAGTCACTTTAACAGTCCTTCCCCTGAAGTACATACCGTATTTGCCGGCGTATAAGATGACTGGGCGTATAAGACGACCCCCTACTTTTCCTGTTAAAATATAGGGTTTGAGCTATACTCACCGTATAAGACTACCCCTCTTCCAACACACACCAAATAAAAATGAAAAAACATCAGATTTGATTTCAATATGGTATGGTATTTCAGTATGGTATTCCAATGATGGGGTGCTATTCCTCCCACTGACACCAATGATGGGACACTATTCCTCCCACTGACACCAATGATGGGGTGCTATTCCTCCCACTGACACCAATGATGGGGTGCTATTCCTCCCACTGATACCAATGATGAGGCACTACTCCTCCCACTGACACTAATGGTGCCCCATCAGTAGTGTCAGTGTGTGAGGAATAGTGTCCCATCATTAGTGTCAGTGGGAGGAATAGTGCCCCATCATTGGTGTCAGTGGATGAAATAGTGCCCCATCATTAGTGTCAGTGGGAGGAATAGTGCCTCATCATTTGTATCAGTGGGAGGAATCATGCCCCATCATTGGTGTCAGTGGGAGGAATAGCACCCCATCATTGGTATCAGTGGGAGGAATAGTGCCCCATCATTAGTCAGTGGGAGGAATAGTCCCCCATCGTTGGTGTCAGTGGGGAGGAGGAATAGTGCCCCATCGTTGGTGTCAGTGGGGAGGAGGAATAGTGCCCCATGGTTGGTGTCAGTGGAGGAGGAATAGTGCCCCATCATTGGTGTCAGTGGGGAGAATAGTGCCCCATCATTGGTATCAGTGGGGAGAAAAGTGCCCCATCATTGGTGTCAGTGGGGGAGGAATAGTGCCCCATCATTGGTGTCAGTGGGGGAGGAATAGTGCCCCATCATTGGTGTCAGTGGGGGAGGAATAGTGCCCCATCATTGGTGTCAGTGGGGGAGGAATAGTGCCCCATCGTTGGTGTCAGTGGGGGAGGAATAGTGCCCCATCGTTGGTGTCAGTGGGGGAGGAATAGTGCCCCATCATTGGTGTCAGTGGGGGAGGAATAGAGCCCCATCATTGGTGTCAGTGGGAAGAATAGTGCCCCATCATTGGTGTCAGTGGGGAGGAGGAATAGTGCCCCATCATTGGTGTCAGTGTGGAGGAGGAATAGTGCCCCATCGTTAGTGTCAGTGGGGGAGAGGAGCGGCTGCTCCTTCTTTCAGTTCGGCAGCTTGATTTTTGCGGGGCCGTTCGGCTCCGCCTCCTCGCCGGTGATTAGTCGCCTGTGTGCGCTGGCGCAATCACCGGTAAGGAGGCGGAGCCGAGCGGCCGCGCGACCATCGAGTGGCCGAACTGAAAGAAGGAGCAGCCGCGCTTCCTGGACCGGATCATCGTGGGACCGGGACCGGAGCCAGGTAAGGTACAGCAGCCCCTCTGCCCACCCCTGTACTTAGTGTCCGTTGGAGGACACCGCCCCTGGAAAAAGTGCAGCCCTGACACACCGGCTCGCCGTATACCGGCGTATAAGACGACCCCCAACTTTTCAGAAGATTTTCAGGGGTTGTAAAGTCGTCTTATACGCCGGCAAATACGGTACATAAATAAATCAATCTTTAAGTAAACTTGATTACAATAAACCTAAATATTTAGCGTTTAAAGTCCCAAAATAAGAGTCCAAAAATCAAAGTCCAAATAAAATCCCAAAAATTAATCTTTGTCGGTACTTTCTCAAATCTTCGTGTATCCAAACCGCCTTTTTGATATAATCCAAAAACAAATCTTCATATACCTCAAAGAAAAAAAAACTAAACATAGTGTATTATCCCAATATTAACATAAGAGTGCCTCACGTGTTACATGCAAAAAACTACCGTGCCACAGCAACCGTGAAAGAAAAAAATTCCTTCTGCCTTAAATGTTAATCCACTGCACACAAATAACAGAAGTGCATAATTACCCTCAAGGTAGTAACATAAGCATAGATGAGATTGTTTCCAACCTTCTTTTTCTTTCAGCCTTTCCAGCCACTTCCCACAGACCTCACAAACAGACCAGGGATCAGTGTATATCATAAATAATCACAACACTTTATTATAGCAACTTACATTAAAATAAGATGAGATCAGCTTCCACACAAAGAAAATGATTCCATAATCATGCCTCTCCTCAGTAGTGTTTAGGTATCCTCACCATACCACTCCAGAGGAGGAATAGATCATCGGTGGTAGGTTCCCCAATAGCCATACACCTGTATAGAGGATTCCAGGACAAGCGCAGCCGCGTGTTCCAGGAACAAAAATGGCCACCACAGCACTTCCGGAAGAGCGTCACTACGTCACCACGTCACGTGCCCCGGACGCGTTTCGTCACATCCGGACTTTGTCAACAGGGATCTCCTTGTTAAGTGGTCTTTCCGTTCTCCCCTTGTTAAGTGGTCTTCCCGTTCTCCCCTCGTTAAGTGGCCTTCCCGTTCTCCCCTGGTTAAGTGGTCTTCCCGTTCTCCCCTGGTTAAGTGGTCTTCCCGTTCTCCCCTTGTTAAGTGGTCTTCCCGTTCTCCCCTTGTTAAGTGGTCTTCCCATTCTCCCCTTGTTAAGTGGTCTTCCCATTCTCCCCTTGGTAAAGCTGTATATGTTTAGCAGCTGTTATGTAGACAGACATTCTACACTGTTTGTTTAGGGAATTGTGACCTTGTAGTCTTTCACTTCTATACTGTGCTGTTGTGTTGTGCTGTAGAGTTTTGTTGTGTGTGGGGTAAACCAGGTGCCAGACTGTCTGGTGGGGGTGAAGGGGGCAGGGGGCCGGGATTACTGCCATTATGTGCTGTATAAACTGAGCTGTGTTCAATAAAGCATTCATTCACCCTACACAAAGTTTCGACTATCGGGTAATTAGGGAAGGATTGTTTTTGAGCTCTAATACCTGCCTTGGCAGAGCGCTGGAAGACATGCAGGAAAAGGGGACCATTGGCTGAGACGCATCGCTCCACACGAGGAAGACCAGGTGGAACGGTTCCGCCACAACTGGTTGGCAGCAGTGGGATCTTTCCTCATTGCAAAGAAAATCCAAACCACCAATCGGGACCCCATCTTTTTCATGGAGACGTCCTTACTTGGCTAGATGGATGTACGGAACCTCCGGAAGCCAGCCCTCCAAGCCTGCTTATCGCTCAGGGACGTCCAGAGAGGAACTGCTGGCCGAGATTATGGCCCTGGACCAAGCAGATTCACACCCCACTTCACCTGATGTGCACTCTGCTATGCTTGAAGTGAACCTTGCTCCACCAAAAGCGAACTCCGCTTCACGGGAGGAGTTGGAAGAACAGAGCGACTCATCGGCCCTTGAAACGCCAGGCCCGCTTAGCACCATATGGAGACCCCTATAGCATTCAGATTTACAACAAGAGGTGGAGTGGCATTTGGCTGTGTTTGGCAGTACTCCCACCCCTGAACAGATTTCCAAGGCCCTGGACGATGCCACCCAACTGCGGCCTAGTCACTTCCGGTCATAAACGAGGGCTCGGTCTGGGAAGGGATTACCTCCCGTCTTCTCCAGACTGCAACCGGACCAAAGAAAATTCCCTACGCTGCTTTTAAAACTTTCTCGGAGGTGGATGGGGACATTGACAGCTTTCTTCAGGAGTTTGAATGGTTGTGCACCATGCATGGTGTGGAAGCCCAAGACCGGGTTCCCATTTTGAGCAGCAAGCTAACCGGTCGGGCTGCAGACGCGTTCAAGACTGTACCCGACAGCTACTGCTTGGATTACGATTATGTTAAGGAACACTTGCTGGCCCGCTACGCTCTCACCCCAGAGGCATACCGCTTAAAGTTCCGGGCACTCAAGAAGAAACCCCAGGACACCTTCACTGAATGGGGACATTAGTTACAACATGCAGCTGGGTCCAAGTGTGTCAGATCACCAAGCTGGAGGAATTGTTGCAACTGCTGTTACTGGAGCAGTTTTAAAATGGACTTCCGGGGGATGTTAGACATTGGGTCAGCTAGTTGCTGGGCAGATGAGTACCTGGACAACAGGAGGCTAACCAAGCCCGCCATTCCCCTTGCACCTCATCTACAACCAGTGGTGCCCACGCTGGTCATCCGAGAATTCCTCAGACCGCCCACACCTTCTGACCCAAAGCAGTCTGGCCCATGCTGTTATGGCTGCAACCAAACAGGGCACATCCACATTATTATTATTATTATACAGGATTTATATAGCGCCAACAGTTTGCTCAGTGTTTTACAATGTAACGGGAGATAATACAGCAACAGTACAGTTCAATACAAAAGGGATAGGAGGGCCCTGCTCCTCGGAGCTTACAATCTAGGAGGGAGGGGCCAGTGGTACAACAGGTAGTAACTGTGGGGGATGGACTGGTTGGAAGAGTAGAAGATTCACTTACCCCGGAATCCACCAAGGCCCCAGACCAGCCAACCCTCTGGGGGCACTTCCAAATGACCCACCACTCCCTAAGGCCGAGCCTCTGCCTATTCCCTACAGGACAACCCCAGTGACACCGCCTCTTCATGGAGGAATTTTACAACCATGGATGAGGACATCGGGGTCTTTCACGAGGCTAACCTTCTCCAGGCTGCTACCCCGGACAATTGCCGACATCACCAACAGGTTGTCCATGTTAACGAATGTAGGGCCCAAGGATTATGGGACACTGTGGCCACACTCACCCTAGTCCAATTCCAACTGGTACCAGACTGGGCCAGACTGGGCCAAGGTGGTCTGTGGCCGTATGGGTAGCGGGAGGCCATGTCTACCGGATTCCTACAGCAAGGGTTCATCTGGACTGGGGGGCCGGGGCCAGGGATGTTAAAATTGGAGTAATGCAAAACCTGCCAGCTGAGGTTCTCCTTGGAAATGATCTTGGAGTCCTGGTCTCCACTTTTGGCACAGAGACCCCTGCCGAAGATCATCCGGTCACCACTCACAACCAGACTAGAGAGCACACTGTCGCTCCACCTGCCAAGGCTCCGGTAAGAGTCGAATACCCACCCCCTACTGAGCTTGTCCCTGCCCTGACCTGGGATTCCCCCTCTGATTTCGCTAAAGAAACTGCCAGTGACCGGACCATAGACCCCTATAGGCGGAGGGCTTGGAGTGATCCTGGGGGATTGGGAGATGTGAGGTATGAGTGGGACAAGGGCAAGTTGTACAGGGTTCATGGGGGAGCAGGGGTGGGCGCTGCTCAAATACCTCACCAGCAGATGGTAGTACTGAGGAAGTATCAGCGTGATCTCCTCCAGATTGCGCATGATATTCCACTTGCTGGGCAACTGACAGACCCTGCATCGCTTAACCCAGAGTTTCTTCTGACCAGGAGGATCAGGGGACATTCGGGACTACTGTCGGTCTTGTGAGGTCTGCCAGAAGGTAGGGAAGCAGGGAGACAGGCCCAAGGCCATTCTGAGGCCCCTACCCATAGTCAAGGAACCTTTCAGCCGTATCACCATGGACCTAGTGGGGCCCCTGAAACGGCCTAGTCCCACAGGCAAGAAGTATATCTTGACCATTGTTGACTACGCCACCCAGTATCCGGAGGCCGTAGCACTGAGAGATGTGCAGGCAGAAACAGTTGCTCAAGCCCTGCTTCAGATCTCTCGGGTAGGATTTCCTTGGGAGATCCTGACCGACCAAGGCATGCTGTTCATGGATGAGCTTACCCAACAACTTTGGAAGTTGTGTGGGATCAGACCGCTATACAGCTCTCCCTACCACCCCCAGATCAATGGGCTCTGCGAATGGTTTAACGGTACACTGAAGCAGCTCCTACGAACGTTGACAATGTCCCATAAGGACTAGGAGTGACATCTCCCCCACCTCCTGTTTGCCTACCAAGAGGTACCTCAGGAGTCCATAGGGTTCTCGTCCTTCGAGCTGCTGTGCTGACGGAGGGTTCGGGGACCCCTGGATCTCCTATGCGTACACTGGGAGGGAGCAGTGGCCGAGGAGGGGACCTCTGTGGTTGCCTATGTGCTGGAGCTCAGCGAGAGGCTTCAATGTTTGACGACCTTAGTATGGAACAACCTTGAGGCTGCCCAGAGCCGACAGAAACGGTGGTAAGACAGGTCTGCCTGAGACCGAATATTTCACTTAGGACAGAAAGTGTTGGCCTTGAAACCAGTCAGGCATGACAAATTACAGGCTGCCTGGCAGGGCCCGTACCAAGTGGTGGAGCAACTCTGTGATACCACGTACTTTGTAGCACACTGTTCAGATGGAAGGAACCAGCAAACCTTCCATGTGAATATGCTGAAACCATTCATCGAACAACAGGAGGAGAGGGTAGGTGCTATTTGCGATGACTCAGAAATACTTCTTCTGCCGGGGCTGCCAGGGGATAGACAGTCTCAGCTGATTGTAGCGTACATAGATATGAGCACATGGCTGCCTCCTTAGACCCAGGAACAGGCCCGCCAACTGCTCCAAGAGCACCGAGGGCTGTTCTCTTCTCTGCCCGGGTACACCACCACAACTGCCAACCGGGTAGACATGCAGGGTCAGGCCCCCCTGAAGCAGGCAGTGCCCAAGTCTGTTAGAGAAGGGATGAGGGTAGAGATTAAGGAAATGTTGGATATAGATGTGATAGAACCCTCTGACAGTCCCTGGGCCTCCCCGGTGGTCCTGGTACCCAAGAAGGATGGAACCGTCAGCTTCTTTGTAGACTACCGGGGGCTTAATGACCGTATCATGACTGATGCATACCCCATGCCTCAGATAGATGAGCTGCTGGACTGGAAGGCCAGAGGTAATTTCCTTACCACCATCGATCTCTGCAAAGGGTACTGGAAGATTCCGCTGGATGCGGACGTGGTACCAAAGTCAGCATTCATCACCCTGTTCGACTTGTACTAGTCCAGGGTCATGCCGTTTGGGATGAAGAATGCCCCAGCTACCTTTCAGAGAATGGTAGATAAGCTGCTGGATGGGCTGCAGGACTTCTGTGCCTATCTAGACAATATAGCTATCTACAGTGATCGTTGGGAGGATCACCTCCGACACCTCAAGGAAGTGCTTGATTAATTGGGCAAGCAGGGCTGACCATCTGACCTGACAAATGCCATGTTGGGGTTTCCAAGGTCCAATATCTAAGACATCGGGTCGGATGTGAGAAGCAACGTCCGACACCGGTAAAGGTGCAAGCGGTAGCAAATTGGCCCACTCCCCGAACCAAGACCCAGGTCCTTATCTTCCTAGGCACTGCGGGGTACTACCGTAAATTCATCCCCAACTACAGTGTCATTGCTAAACCCCTAATGGATCTGACCCGGAAGAATCTGCCCCGACAGGTGGTGTGGTCCCCAGAGTGTGAAACGGCTTTCCAAAAGCTCAAACATGATCTAATCCATGCTCCCGTTTTGGCTGTTCCTGACCCTTCTAAACAGTTTTGTGTTCACACAGATGCCTCCACCTTTGGATTGGGTGCTGTTCTGAGCCAAATTGGGGACGACGGGAATGACCATCCAGTGGCCTACCTAAGTAGAAAATTGTTACCCCGGGAGGTGGCCTACGCTGCTGTGGAGAAATAGTGGCTTGCCTTGGTATGGGTCCTTCTAATTGTAGCCCTACCTGTACGGGTGCTCCTTCACATACTCACTGACCACAACACCCCGGTATGGCAATGGTTGTCTGCTGTTGTGAAACTTGGCCCTCCAACCCTATAACTTTACCATCCAGTAATGACTGGGGAAGCAAAATGCCAAGGCAGATGGGTTGTCCCGGTAAACTGAGTTGAAGTAATCCTCTGAACAACCAACCCCAAGCGGACCCATTTGAAGGTTTCGCCGGGTCTGGCGGGTGTTATGCAATGGGGGAGCCTTGTGAAGAACCGTCCCTTTGTGATAACATTTTATACCTTTCTGTTCCGCTTTTATCCCCTTGTTAATTGGTCTTCCCGTTCTCCCCTTGTTAAGTGGTCTTCCTGTTCTCCCCTTGTTAAGTGGTCTTCCCGTTCTCCCCTTGTTAAGTGGTCTTCCCGTTCTCCCCTTGTTAAGTGGTCTTCCCGTTCTCCCCTTGTTAAGTGGTCTTCCCGTTCTCCCCTTGTTAAGTGGTCTTCCCGTTCTCCCCTTGTTAAGTGGTCTTCCCGTTCTCCCCTTGTTAAGTGGTCTTCCCGTTCTCCCCTTGTTAAGTGGTCTTCCTGTTCTCCCCTTGTTAAGTGGTCTTCCCATTCTCCCCTTGTTAAGTGGTCTTCCCGTTCTCCCCTTGTTAAGTGGTCTTCCCGTTCTCCCCTTGTTAAGTGGTCTTCCCGTTCTCCCCTTGGTAAAGCTGTATATGTTTAGCCGCTGTTATGTAGACAGACATTCTACACTGCTTGTTTAGAGGAATGTGAACTTGTAGTCTTTCACTCCTCTAGATTTCATACTGTGTTGTTGTGTTGTGCTGTAGAATTTTGTTGTGGGTGGGGAAAACCAAGTGCCAGACTGTCTGGTGGGGATGGGGGTGAAAGGGGCAGGGGGCCGGGATTACTGCCAGGATGTGCTGTATAAACTGAGCTGTGTTCAATAAAGCATTCATTCATTCACCCTACACGAAGTTCCACCTCGTGGTTTAGGATATCGGGGAAGGATTGTCTTTGAGCTCTAATACCCGCCTTGGCAGAGCGCTGGAAGATATGCCAGAAAAGATGACCATTGGCTGAGACGCATCGCTCCGCACGAGGAAGCCCAGGCGGAACGGTTCCGCCACACTCTCTAAACCTAAAGTGGTAATATTTATACATTTCAAACAATCATGTGTTTTAGCACAAATACACATGAAGAAGCTCCACCTAAGACATAATGTGTAAGGTGGAGACGTCATCATGATTGTCAGACACACACTGCTATACTGCCATTATGAAGGAGAGGAGGATGGCCGGGCACTCTGTGCATTCTAGAATCCATATATTGTGGTTCTATGTGAGTACATATTACATGCTATTTATCAGAAACAATTGAGTACTGTCTGTGATACTTTTTTTATTTGCACTAACATACAATTTTATGTTAGTAAAATTGTATGTTAGTGCAAATAAAAAAAAGTATCACGGACAGTACTCAATGGTTTCTGTCGCAAATGCACTAATACGGCTACAATCACCTCATGCTATTTATCAGAAACCATTAATGACCCGAGTATCCCCAGCTATTGTGACCCCGGCAAAGAACACAGATCTGGGAACAAGTCACCAAGCCGGGGCTATCCTCAGACTGGGAGGTCTGTCCTCCAGGGAGCAGGAGAGCGATAGTGAGTGTGATTACATGGCAATAGTGAGAGCGATGACACGGCGATAGTGAGCATGATGACACGGCGATAGTGAGAGCAACGACGCGGCGATAGTGAGAGCGACGATGCGGCGATAGTGAGAGAGCGACGACGCGGCGATAGTGAGAGAGCGACGACGCGGCCATAGTGAGAGCGACGACGCGGCCATAGTGAGAGCGACGACGCGGCCATAGTGAGAGCGACGACACGGCGATAGTGAGAGCGACGACACGGCGATAGTGAGAGCGATGACATGGCCATAGTGAGAGCGATGACACGGCGATAGTGAGAGCGATGACACGGTGATAGTGAGAGCGACGACACGGCGATAGTGAGCATGATGATACGGCGATAGTGAGAGCGATAACATGGCAATAGTGAGAGCGATGACACGGCGATAGTGAGAGCGATGACACGGCGATAGTGAGAGCGATGACACGGCGATAGTGAGAGCGATGACACGGCGATAGTGAGAGCGATGACACGGCGATAGTGAGAGCGATGACACGGCAATAGTGAGCATGATGATACGGCGATAGTGAGAGCGATAACATGGCAATAGTGAGAGTGATGATACGGCGATAGTGAGCATGATGATACGGCGATAGTGAGAGCGATAACATGGCAATAGTGAGCATGATGATACGGCGATAGTGAGAGCGATAACATGGCAATAGTGAGCGCGAGGACACGGCGATAGTGAAAGCGACGACACGGCAATAGTGAGCATGATGAGACGGTTATAGTGAGAGCGACGACACGGCGATAGTGAGCGTGAGGACGTGGCGATAGTGAGAGCGACGACGCGGCGATAGTGAGAGCGACGACGCGGCGATAGTGAGAGCGATGACGCGGCGATAGTGAGAGCGACGACGCGGTGATAGTGAGAGCGATGACATGGCAATAGAGCGATGATGCGGCGATAGTGAGAGCAACAACGCGGCGATAGTGAGAGCGACGACGCGGTGATAGTGAGAGTGATGACGCGGCGATAGTGAGAGCGACGACATGGCAATAGAGCGATGATGCGGCGATAGTGAGAGCGACAATGCAGCGATAGTGAGAGCAACGACGCGGTGATAGTGAGAGCGACGACACGGCAATAGTGAGAGTGATGACACGGCAATAGTGAGAGCGATAACATGGCAATAATGAGCGTGAGGACGTGGCGATAGTGAGAGCGACATCGCGGCGATAGTGAGAGCGACGACGCGGTGATAGTGAGAGCGACAATGTGGCGATAGTGAGTATGATTAATTTACCCGGCATTCCTATAGTGTTTTCAAAGCTTCATAAACACAATGAAAAGACGTCATCGTGCCAGAGGAGTGTTAGTGAGCATTGCTTTCTCCTTCAGAATCACACGTGAGAACGAGCCCTAAGGGTTTGTATTGGATCCTATTTCCTGCTTGTTATGGATAGGGATGTTCATTCCATATGTACAAAGCCTGCTCACAGGTCTACTTCAAGGAGAACCCCAAATCCCATGGATGAGATCACAGAGAGAAAGATTCCCTCAGAGAGGAGAAGACATGAGAAGAGGACGGTGATGGAAGATTCTACATCGGTGAGGATAGAGGACACCCAGAGATATCAGGAAACACTGAGAAACGGGAACAGGGGCGGACTGACAACTCATGGGGCCCCTGGGCAATAGGGGATCATGGGGCCCCTGTGTTCTTGCCCAAACTCAAAAAAGCCTATGAAAAAGGTACCAGGGGTATCTCATGGGGCCCCCTACTGGCCCCGGGCCCTCGGGCAGTGCCCGGGTTTCCAAATGGTCAGTCCGCCCCTGGACGGGAACAATCACAAGACGTCACATTTCCCGATCACTGCAGGATCACAGATCTCACTTACCGTAATGTCTGAATGTTACTCTCCGGGTTCATCAGAAAGGAAAGATCAGCAGGATCCATTTTATACTCCCAATAGAAGGACACTTCACCTTCTTCTGCTCTGTCCTCTCCCGGACAATCTTTACTGGAAATAATACATCTCTCAAACCTAAACCCAACAATGAGACAATAATTACCACCAGGAATGTATGACCTCTGACAACACGATAACAATGTAACACCCAACATTTCCCTCCCACATGGCTGCCTTCCCTCCGGCTCTACACTCTCATGCTGGTCCTGATGTCATTGGTGGCTATGACCGATCTTTGAAGTCACACTCTAGAGAAAACGTTCGATGCCCCTGATATATATATATATGTACTGTATATACAGGATCTCCGGACTACCTACACAAGAGGTTCCATTCATCAACACATTCTGGAGAATCCTGGAACACCACTTTGGTTAACATATACAATTCAGTCCAGACATTCCCCTCTCCACCCACTTCTGCAGACAATTGGTCCCTCCAATGTTGAGGTGATGATGTCACACCCCTGGAATTATTTCCCACCCTCAGATCTCTGAACACTAAGCTTTCCCTCCATTGGCTGGACACACCCATTCCTGTCCACCAATGAATGACTGGCAGCTCACACCTGACCCGGCATGAGGCGGGCGATAGGTCAGTCGGCACCACTGCTGAACACTGGACAACCTCTACGAGGTGCAGACACACTGGGGAGGTCATAGAATCTATTGATGGGACATAATATCCCAATACTGGGGGCTATGAAGTGAGATGGGAGGGATTGCAGTCATCATTGCCCCTCCCCCACTCATCTCCCCCCATACAGGTTTAGGGGAACCCTCTATATGTGTCCTGATAATAACAAGACCCCCGCTATCCTCCTTTCATGTTGGGGGTCTGTGCTGTATATTGGAAGATAGGAAAAGGGGGGATGAAGAGGGAACCTTCCGGCCGAGTTTCTCACCATTTCACAAGAGATCGACCTTTGGACAGATTTGTGATTTATTATCTCCACACAGCCTCGTCCTTTATACTGGATTTAATGGAGAGATTGGAGATTGGATGGTGTGTGTGCCCTAGAAATCATTGTCGGGGCAATTTATAGAAGGGCCCTGTGAATGGCTCAATATTCACACAAAAGTCACAAATCATCTCTGTGATGTGTGCAATCTGTGTGAAATGTTGCCTTTTATAGGGTGAATGTGACATTCCCTAACATTCGATCAGAAGAGAAAATCGTCCCAATTACATTCAACCTGAAGAGTTAGAGAAGATTTTATCTCCAGTCATAAGAAGAGAGTGAATCAGGAAAATACTGCATTATGGCCACTAGATGGAGCTGATGGTCAGAAGACAAATATTAAATGTACTGAATCGTCTACTACAAAGATCGATCTCCTATACAGAACATACACTGTTCAGAGATCGATCTCCTATAGAGAACATACAACAGCTTCACCAGGCATAAAGAGTCATCACCGGTAGATAAACACATAGGCCAGCTCACATAACATTGCTTTCTTGCTCTGCAGTAAAGATGGGAAATGCCCACGGGAAGGGGAAGTACCCAGACCCTCCTAATCCACCGCGTAAAGTGTTAAGAGAAAGAAAATTGTTAAAAAAAATGAAGTAAGGAAAATGGATCAGCTCTAAGAGAATCCCAAGTACCAGCTAATGAGACATGTAAAGAGTATGTTGCCCGAGAGTCACCTTGGGGTGATTATTATGTTGTGGGTAGACAGCTTGGTGGGGTGGAGTTCAACTATAGGGAGTGTCAGTCCTTTTCCCAGAGATGGGGACAATGATGACTTTCACATGGATATGATAAAGGGGACAAAACTGCCTCTCCCTATTTTGGTCCAGATCCTGAGTGGGATATGAAATATATGAGAGGGGGAGCATTGAATTGGTTGAAGTATGCTGGAGGACATAAGCGCCCGACACCAATCCCTTCTGCCCCAATAACTGAACAGAGTAATAATGCTTTTTGTGACACTTTTTTGACACCTGCCACTGTGATTCCTGATTATATTCAGCTGTATCCTCAGCTCCCTAAAGATAAGGATGAGGATATTTATTGTCATGTAACACTGTTCAACAGGTAAAAAGTTTTGGGCATAAAATTAGCTAATCTTACATCATTTTGGGGTGCTGAAAACGAAAATGACCCTAAAAAATGTTGATTGGCTCTAGTTTCCATGATATATTCACCCATCTAATGACGTAAGCCATTCAAAATGATGATGCAACTTCAGCTGCATATTGCGCAATTGATACTGGTGACCAATAGAAAATGTCATGTATACTGAGATGATGCAATATTAGCCTTTAATTGCATCACTTCACTGCATAAAAGCTGCAGTATCTGTAGCTGATTGGAGTTCGTCTTTACATTTCGTTTTCTGCTTATATAGGCTACTCAGTAATGCCTCGAACTTGTGTGAATAAAGCAGATAATTTCTGCTATATCTGCGGTGAAATAACTTTTATCTCACAAAAAAGGAGGATAACAGGAATGATTAAGAAAGCCTACAACTTGTATTTTGGCTGCAAGATAGGAGACCAGGACAAGAGCTGGGCACCACATATATGCTGCAATTCTTGTGGGACGGCACTGGAGCAATGGTTGAATGGAAAAAAGGCATCTATGCCTTTCGCTGTGCCAATGATTTGGAGAGAGCCAACAGATCATGTTAGTAATTGTTACTTTTGTATGGTGCCTCCAATTGTAAAAGGGCTAAATAAGAAGAAAAAGTTATCTGTGCACTATCCAAATATTCCATCGGCAATACGTCCAGTTCCTCATGGAGAGGGGCTACCAATTCCTAAAGCACCAGAATCCTTCGTGGTTGAGTCAAGTGAGGAAGAACCTGAAGCGTGTCGTCACGTGCAGTTGTAAGAGATAGCCCTTTCCTCGAATACAAGAGAAAAGCCAAGAGAAGCAAAACCGACACAAACTGAAGACAAAACTAGTGAGAATCCTAAGTATTAAAATGATTCAACTTAGCTTATGGCTATCATTTTTCTTGGTAATCCTATGCAATATATTATGCCATTTAGGCTGTTATGTAGTCAATATCACTTGCTTTATATTTGTGGAAAGACATCTATCTATATAATTATTGTGCATTATGTAGTCATTACGCCTATAGTAGAAAACTTTCCGTTTACAGAAAAACTAGAGCCAATTGACAAATATCATTGTTATATTTGAACTCAGAATGTGAAATTCATTAAGAAATGGATCCTTTTGTTTCCAAAACTGGCAAAAAATAAAAATTTGTTGAACAGTGTAATCGGAGGAAACATGCATTACACTCTGCCCCAGCCCAAGAGCCCCCACCGCCTCCCACCGATGAAGGAGGCCATTTGGCAGTGATCAGTGGGAATGGCGAGGATTCTAAGGAAGAAGAGCCAGGTTCAGGTTTCTCAATGCAAGAAATAAATAAGGAGTGGAAAGAGACAAAAGTTGCGTGGGGAAAGACATTAGACCAGATGCAGCAAACTGTGTCTGCTCTGTCACCCGGGACAAAGAAGGAGAAAAGTAAAAAAGGCAAGGTAGGAAAAAAAGTCATGAAATCAGGCAGACAGTCATTCATGGTAAGAACGCAGGCAGTACAGGAAAGGGACACAGCAGGTGAGGAGTCAGAAGATGCAGGAGAAGGAGAGGTGAGTAAGCAGGAGCAGGATAATTCAGAAGAATTTGGTATCATTTGAGGTCCAGGAAAGATGCAGGAGATGACGAGGGAGCCACCCAAGCTTACCCCTACATTATTGTGGGCAATGACATTGTAATTGAACCAATAGAGATGGCTGCAGTTAATGGCATTATAAAGGGTTGTCCTGATCCTTGGAAAAACCCAACTGCTGCCATTAACTACTTGAAAAGAGCAACTCAGGGACAACAATGTTCACAACAGGACATGACGATAATCATCGATTGAATTTTGGGTTATAATATGGAATCAGGTTGGATTTGGGACAATGTGGGACAAATCCCGATTTGGGTGATTAGTACATGTTATCACCTGCAGGACTTGATGTACATTTGCCTGCAGCCCCAAAAGACTGACCTTGTGCCCCAACGCAGACATCCACGTGAACTGTTAAAACAACAGGAAAATGTCTGGGTTTATATGGCAAGGAGAGCGATGAACGTTTCCAATTTCTGTCTGTCAGATGTGTTTAGTTCTACCGATCTCTTAACTACATGTTTGATGGCCATTCCCACTCCAACTCCCGTGTTGATGGACATTTTCAGAGTAATGACTAATGATACTGATGTAAGAATGGATGATGTACCATTTCATTGTATGAGTCCTGTTGGAATTGTCCAGGTTCATTTAAACGCTGGGAAAATACAATATGTCTAGTATAAAAACGTTAAATGTTACCCCTGGAAATGTGTGTTACGATATGACTTGCGATTCTGAAAAGATTCCCTGTTGGCATCTAAGATTTACATATTGATCAAATAAAAACAAAAAACTCTCCTCAGGATAGAATTGTATGTACAGTAAGTGTAATAGAACACGTACTTCAGTACATAACCCAATGAGCTGTAATCAAGTTTTATCACAGCCCAGCCACATTAACCCCTCGCCCTCCAAAGGATTTACCCCCCTTAATGACCACGCCTCTTTTTGCTATTCAACGCTGCTATAATTCAACTGATAATTGCGCGGTCATGCAATGCTGTACCCAAACAAAATTTACATCATTTTATTCACACAAATAGAGCTTTCTTTTGGTTGTATTTGATCACCTTTGCGCTTTTTATTTTTCATGATATAAACAAAAAAAGACCACAATTTTTGAAGAAAAACTATATTTTTTACTTTCAGCTATAAAACATATATACTAAACACAAAGTTAGTCATAAATTTAGGCCAAAGTGTATTCTGCTGTTTTTGGTAAAAACAAATCCCAATAAGTGTATATGATTGTTTTGTGTGAAAGTTATAGCGTCTACAAACTATGGGATAGATACTGCAATTTACACCATTTCTGACAATTGCGCAGTCATGCAATACGGTACATAAATTAAATTTAAGTCCTTTTTTCACATAAATAGAGCTTTCTTTTGGTGGTATTTGATCACCTGTTCCCTTTTTATTTTTGGTGCTATAAACAAAAAAGGTTTTGAAAAAAATAATTTGTTTTTGAAAAAACAATATTTTCTCATTTATATCATAAAAAAATCCAAAAAAACTAAAATCTCATCATAAATGTAGTCCAAAAGGTATTCTGCTCCATGTTTTTGGTTAAAAAAATCCCAATAAGTGTATATTGATTGCTTTGTGTGAAGTTATAGCGTCTACAAACTATGGGATAGATAATGGAATTTACACAGCTTTTACTTTCTGACTGCTCATCACATTTCTTGAGGTCCTAAAATACCAGGACAGTACAAACACCCCCAAATGACCCCTTTTCGGAAAGTAGACACCCTAAGCTATCTGCTGAGAGGCATATTGAGTCCATGGAAAATTTATTTTTTTTCCACAAGTTTCTGGAAAATGACAAAAACATTTTTTTAAAACAAAGTTGTCATTTAAATTATAGATTTCTCACACAAGCCATGGGTATATGTGGAATTACACCCCAAAATACATTCTGCTACTTCTACCGAGTATGAAGATACCACATGTGTGAGACTTTTTGGGAGCCTAGCTACATACAGGAGCCTGAAATCCAATGACCACTTTGAAAGCCTGAAGGTGTGTACCTTCCTCATTTCACTTCCTCAATATCTATCACAGTTTTGAAGGCCCTGACATGCTAGGATAGCATCAAATTCCCCCAAATGACCCCTTTTTGGAAAGTAGACACTCCAAGGAATTTAAAAAGAGGCATGGGGAGTATTTTTCAGATCTCATATTTTATCACAAGGTTTTTAAATATAAAAAAAAGAAAAGAAAAAATATATTTTCCAAAAACTTGTGGCAACAAAGGAGATCTGCAGAATACTCATCATGCTTCTTATCAAATTCCTGGGGGTGTCTACTTTCAAAAAGGGGTCATTTGAGGGGGTTTGCTGCTATCCTGGCATTTCAGGAAGTGTAATGAGAAAATAAAGCCCTTTAAAAGCCTGAAGGTGCTTATTGGATTTTGGGGTCCTGTACTTGGCTAGACTGCCAAAATGTCTCTCACATGTGGTACCCCCATACTTGGGAGAAGTAGAAGAATGTATTTTGGGGAGTAATTCCACATATACCCATGGCATGCGTGAGCAATAAATCATTTAATTTACAATTTTGTGTAAAAAAAAAACCTTTTTTTGTCCTTTTCTAAAAACTTGTGGTAAAAAAATAAATCCTTCTACTGATTCAACATGCCTCTCAGCAAATAGTTTGGGGTATCTACTTTCCAAAAAGGGGTAGTTTTGGGGGATGGGGGCATTTTATGCCCAGCATTAGAAGTTTATGGCACACATCACTCACTCTTCTAACCACCTGAAGATCAAGCCTTTTCTGACACTTTTTGTTCACAGGAAAAAAATCTGTGTTTTTTGCTATGAAATTAATTTAAACCCCCAAACATTATATATTTTTTAAAGCAGACACCCTAGTGAATATAATGGTGGGTGCTGCAACTTTTTATGTTACATAGTACTTGTGCAGCGATTTTTCAAACACAATTTTTAAAAAAAATATAATTTTTTTACTTTTAATTCACACAATCACAATATAGTGGCCAATTACTTGATAAAATATAAAAGATGATGGTATGCCGAGTAAATAGATACCAAGCATGACATGCTTTAAAACTGCACATGCCCCGTGCAATGGCGAAAAACTGCAAACATTTTTAATATCCATAGGCAACGTTTAAAAGCCTTTACAAGCCACCATTTTAGATTTACAGAGGAGGTCTAGTGTTAGAATTACTGCCATTGATCTGACATTCACGACGATACCTCACATGCATGATGCAACCATTGTTTACATACCGACATGGGATTAACGATCGCACATGCGTGTGCGGGGGGAGGGTGATTTTTTTTTAAGTTGTTTTTATTTATTTTTATTTTTTTGTACACTGTTCCTTTCATTTTTTTTATCACTTTTAATGCTATCACAAGGAATGCAAATAACCCCTATAACTTCAATGGGCATTGTCATATATTATTTTTTGAGAAATCTGGGGTCTATCAGAAACTAGATATCTCCTCTGCCCTTACATTATCTAATCAAACCAATATCGGTGTGATCAGATGCTTTCCCAATTTACAAATGGTGCTATTTACAGTATATCCTGCAAAACTGAAGTGATGAAATGCTTGTAGCTTCTGATTTCTTAGACCATAGAGATGATTGGCACCATTCTGGTCTCCAATCAGCTCTATGGTCAGCTGGCAGAGACACCGGCTGCATTCTCAGGTTCCCCTGATGGCACGGGACTGCCAGAGAAGGCTGCAGAAGGCAAAGGAGGGGGGCATCATCTCCTGCTGCTTGTAAAAGCAATCCTGCAGCTAATTAGTAATTAGGATTGCTTTTACATGAAAGCCGATTGCCGGCTGAAAAAAATGATACCAGGATGATACCTGCAGCTGTAGGCATCATCCTGGTATAACCATTAAAATTCCAGTGATGTACCAGTACGTCGCTGGTCCTTGTTGGGTACACAGTATATGTTATGTTCTTTTTTTTTTTTGTGTATGCAGCCTGTGGACTGAATGAAAATAAGAGAAGAAATCTCTGCCAGAAAAAGTGTGTGGTATGCCCACCATTTACAATATACTGCCCTGCATCCACCCACTTCTAATGGTGGGCACACATTAGGTCGCACGGTGCCACATGTGCCAGTTCCAAGATTGAACAAATGTCTAAATAGTGGCACGCTTGAATAAAAATTGTCCACATATAAGTGGTACCCCATATGAAAAAACAATGACACCAAGTCCCAAACTATCTTGCCACTGCTCCCCATGTAGTCTGGGCATCCGGGGAGCTCCACGTGACTATCTATTCCCTCGTAAATTCAAAACTTATAAGTATAGCCTGTTGCCCTATCACAGGTCTTCTACATCTTGACCCCATATCTGGCACGCTTTCTGGGGAGATTTTGTTTGAATGCAAGGTGACCAGAAAAATTAATGAGGGACTCATCAACGCAGATGTTTTGCTGGGGAGTATAGACATCTGCAAATTTTTGGTTAAGGTGATTTACAAGGGGCTGAATTTTGTGGAGCCGGTCAAATTCAGGGTCACCCCAAGGACGACAGAGTGTATTGTCACTGAAATGCATAAAACACATTATACTCTCATATCTATGCCTGGCCATGGCAGCAGAGAACACAGCATATGATTAGAGATGAGCGAATTTCTCAAAAATTCGATTCGGCTGATTCGGCGAATTCCAGTGTGAAATTCGATTCGATGCGAATTTCTTCGCTACGAAGATGACATATAAAAAGGGTTTCTAGGCTTCAGAGAGCCTTTAAATTAGTGCAGAACACTGTACCTTTAATTTAAATGCCCTTGGAGATGAGGAAAGAGAAGGAGAAGGAGAAGGATGAGAAGAAGGAGAAGGAGAAGGATGAGAAGAAGGAGAAGGAGAAGGATGAGAAGAAGGAGAAGGATGAGAAGAAGGAGAAGGAGAAGGATGAGAAGAAGGAGAAGGATGAGAAGAAGGAGAAGGAGAAGGATGAGAAGATGGAGAAGGAGAAGGATGAGAAGAAGGAGAAGGAGAAGGATGAGAAGAAGGAGAAGGATGAGAAGAAGGAGAAGGAGAAGGATGAGAAGATGGAGAAGGAGAAGGATGAGAAGAAGGAGAAGGAGAAGGATGAGAAGAAGGAGAAGGAGAAGGATGAGAAGAAGGAGAAGGATGAGGAGAAGGAGAAGGATGAGAAGAAGGAGAAGGATGAGAAGAAGGAGAAGGATGAGAAGAAGGAGAAGGATGAGAAGAAGGAGAAGGAGAAGGATGAGAAGAAGGAGAAGGATGAGAAGAAGGAGAAGGATGAGAAGAAGGAGAAGGAGAAGCAGAAGGAGAAGGATGAGAAGAAGGAAAAGGAGAAGGATGAGAAGATGGAGAAGGAGAAGGATGAGAAGAAGGAGAAGGAGAAGGATGAGAAGAAGGAGAAGGAGAAGGATGAGAAGATGGAGAAGGAGAAGGATGAGAAGAAGGAGAAGGAGAAGGATGAGAAGAAGGAGAAGGAGAAGGATGAGAAGAAGGAGAAGGATGAGAAGAAGGAGAAGGATGAGAAGAAGGAGAAGGAGAAGGATGAGAAGAAGGAGAAGGAGAAGGATGAGAAGAAGGAGAAGGAGAAGGATGAGAAGAAGGAGAAGGAGAAGGATGAGAAGAAGGAGAAGGAGAAGGATGAGGAGAAGGATGAGAAGAAGGAGAAGGATGAGAAGAAGGAGAAGGAGAAGGATGAGAAGAAGGAGAAGGATGAGAAGAAGGAGAAGGAGAAGGATGAGGAGAAGGATGAGAAGAAGGAGAAGGATGAGAAGAAGGAGAAGGAGAAGGATGAGAAGAAGGAGAAGGATGAGAAGAAGGAGAAGGATGAGGAGAAGGAGAAGGATGAGAAGAAGGAGAAGGATGAGAAGAAGGAGAAGGATGAGAAGAAGGAGAAGGATGAGAAGAAGGAGAAGGATGAGAAGAAGGAGAAGGATGAGAAGAAGGAGAAGGATGAGAAGAAGGAGAAGGAGAAGGAGAAGCAGAAGGAGAAGGATGAGAAGAAGGAAAAGGAGAAGGATGAGAAGATGGAGAAGGAGAAGGATGAGAAGAAGGAGAAGGAGAAGGATGAGAAGAAGGAGAAGGAGAAGGATGAGAAGATGGAGAAGGAGAAGGATGAGAAGAAGGAGAAGGAGAAGGATGAGAAGAAGGAGAAGGAGAAGGATGAGAAGAAGGAGAAGGAGAAGGATGAGAAGAAGGAGAAGGAGAAGGATGAGAAGAAGGAGAAGGAGAAGGATGAGAAGAAGGAGAAGGATGAGAAGAAGGAGAAGGAGAAGGATGAGAAGAAGGAGAAGGAGAAGGATGAGAAGAAGGAGAAGGATGAGAAGAAGGAGAAGGATGAGAAGAAGGATGAGAAGAAGGATGAGAAGAAGGATGAGAAGAAGGAGAAGGATGAGAATAAGGACAGTTCTGTGACAGTTTCTGTCTATTTCTGACAGTTCTGGGACATTCACTCCATACAGCTGTTTCAACCGCTGTATGGAGGGAATGTCATGGAACTGTCAGAAATAGTCTATTTCTGACAGTTCTGGGACATTCACTCCATACAGCTGTTTCAACCGCTGTATGGAGGGAATGTCATGGAACTGTCAGAGTCCCAGAACTGTCATTAATAGTCTATTTCTGACAGTTCAATGACATTCCCTCCATACAGCGGTTGAAACAGCTGTATGGAGTGAATGTCCCAGAACTGTCAGAAATAGACTATTTATGACAGTTCTGGGACATTCACTCCATACAGCGGTTGAAACATTGTATCTATTTTTTTCCATAAATGACATTCTGCAGATACACTTAGAGGAGCGCTGCAGATACACTTTTTGCCGGCTTGGAATTATTCTTATTTTCATCCTACTTCTTCTTTTTCTTCTTATGAGGATGAGGATGAGGATGAAGAAGAAGAAGTAGGATGAAAATAAGATTAATTCCAAGCCGGCAAAAAGTGTATCTGCAGCGCTCCTCTAAGTGTATTTGCAGAATGTCATTTATGGAAAAAAATAGATACAATGTTTCAACCGCTGTATGGAGTGAATGTCCCAGAACTGCCATAAATAGTCTATTTCTGACAGTTCTGGGACATTCACTCCATACAGCTGTTTCAACCGCTGTATGGAGGGAATGTCATAGAACTGTCAGAAATAGACTATTAATGACAGTTCTGGGACTGTCCTTCCATACAGCGGTTGAAACATTGTATCTATTAGTTTCCATTTAGGATACAGATGTTTCAACCGCTGTACATGTGAAGAAGCTGTGAGAGAACTGTCAGAAATAGAGGAACTCTGCACATACACTTTTTGCCGGCTTGGAATTATTCTTCTTTTCATCCTACTTCTTCTTCTTCTTCTTCATCCTCATCCTCATCCTCTTCTTCTGAGGATGAAGATGAAGAAGAAGAAGAAGTAGGATGAAAAGAAGAATAATTCCAAGCCGGCAAAAAGTGTATGTGCAGAGTTCCTCTATTTCTGACAGTTCTCTCACAGCTTCTTCACATGAACAGTGGTTGAAACATCTGTATCCTAAATGTAAACTAATAGATACAATGTTTCAACCGCTAAACATGTGTTCCTTCTGTCAGAGAACTGTCAGAAATAGCGGAGCTCACTGCAGGGACACTTTTGCCGGCTGATCGGGAAATGTTCGATTCGCGCACCCGAAGTAGGCAAAATTTCGGTTTCGCCGCGAATCTAATATTTCCTGAAATTCGACTCGAATTCCGGTTCGCCTGGTTCGATTCGCTCATCTCTACATATGATGAATCGGGTCTGAGGACCAATACAATCACAATTCATTTTTTTTTAGCAATGCCCATGTTGAGGGTTTGGCCCCCAAAAAATTTAAATTCAGAAACCGTAATGGGTTTCACAATGATCCACAATCAATGCATACAGATCTTCAGTGAAAAACAGCTCCAAAGTAGTTAAATTTGCTGTTTCCACCTGAATTCTGGGTTGGGCAGTGAATGGGGGAAGTAAGTGTGCTGCAGAATTTGTGGGCTGCCAATCGGAATTTGCAAGCACATGTATTGCAATGTCTCCTGCTCTGTGTCTTTGTAAAAAAAAAATCCCAATACGTGTAAATTAATTGGTTTACATGAAAGTTATAGCATTAACAAATGGCAATATATATATACTGGGATTTTTTTTTTTTAATACCAATAATGGCGGTGATCAGGAACTTATAGCGGCAATCAGCGACTTAAGGTGGCAATCAGCAACTTATGGTGGGACTGCGGCGGATATTTTGACACTGGGGGGGAACTGACTTGGGGTCATTGACATCCCCAGTGAAACCAATACAGTAATCAGTGAAAAAAAAAAAAACTCTGACACTGTACTAATGGCACTAGGGAGGAAGGGGTTAACATTAAAAGCAAATCAAAGGGTTAACTGTGTGAGGGGAGTGTTTCTCTAGGGGGCGGGGGGGGGTTCACTGTAAGCACACTGATCCAGACAGCTCTGCTCAGCGTTCCAGATCAGTGTGCTCTGACAGGGAGGAGAGCTGTTTTACACTGCAGCCTTCTTCGCTGTCAGTGTTTGCCAGCAATCGCCGAGCTACAGTGGGTAATCATAGGCTGGGACCCGGTGATTGACACCCGCGGC
Source organism: Staurois parvus (assembly GCF_062004578.1). Lineage (NCBI taxonomy): Eukaryota > Metazoa > Chordata > Amphibia > Anura > Ranidae > Staurois > Staurois parvus. The sequence continues at coordinate 1,523,961 of NW_028318170.1, forward strand.
CACGATCGGCGCCATGGGAAGGGCAGTCGCGTGCCTCATGCGCACCCCTACCCAAAATGCAAAAACACATATATATATACACGTGATTTGTGCAGCGGTGCCTGCTGCAGTATATGTACTATGGCTGGTCGGCAAGTGGTTAAGCATGTCATACTACCTTCAGAATGGTTGTTTTCTTGTGGAAATACCACATATTCATATATTCCAGGCAATATTACTGGAGGGCCTTGTACTTGGAGCCATTTGAGTATGATCTTGCTTGAGCATCCTAAAGAAGGATCTAAGATCAAGAAGGAACACCGAGATTGTATATCAGATATTACACTGTTTTCTAAAGCTGAATATACTAGCTTAGCTGGATCTATTGTAGGACCAGCATTGCCATTATAGAACACAAGAATGTTCATGCTTTAGTATGTTGTATGCAAAAAAGTCTGAATCACACTTCTATGGCTTTGCCGGAACTGTTGCTCGACCTCCAAGGAACCCGTAAAGCTGTGCTTCAGAATCGAGTGACTATAGATTATTTACAGCTTATCAATAATTATGGTTGGGAACATTGTGGCGGAATACATTGATTTACTGTAAGTGATCATGCCACCTCTATACAATCACACATAAAGGCTTTACACGAGTTGTCCTCAGGAATTAAACAGGATGTTCCTGGGAATTGGTGGGGCTGGGTATTTGGATGGATACCCAGCCTAGGAAGTTTGAGGCAGATAATAGGTGGTTTGATAATAGCATGTTGTGGCCTAATTGGGATGTGCTGTTGTATACAGTGTATTCCCAATCTGGTGACAACGGCACGTTCAGTAAATCAATGCTGAAAGGTATAAGGCTCCATGTACACAGGAGGCTTCTGAACGATGGAAACTGACTGCTGGAAAACGTAGGTTAAAAAACATCTGTTTAGCTGCGTTTGCATACTGCGTTTATGTGCATTTATGAGCGTTTGCGTTTAGAAGCGTTTTTTTAAAGATAACCTCAGGAGACCTTCCAAAATGCCCAGAATGCACTGAAAAACAGTAAAAAATTAACTATTTCAGTATTTTGAGAGAAATAGAGAGAGCAGAAGCAGAGAGAGCAGTATTTGTTGAGATTAGCTGTCTTTTTTTCTTTGTGGTGTTTGGATGTTCCAGCTCATTTCTGTGCAGAAATTATTGCAGCAGTGTCTAATATGTTTTATTTCATGTGAAACCTCAAAGTATGGCGTACCGAGTCTATTTGAGTACCGAGAAAACGCTTTGCATGCATTTTTCATGATCACAAAAGGCTCTGGACAGCATCTGGAAATGGAAGAGTTAAAAAATGTTTTTCAAATGCAAACGCCTATAAATGCAGTTAGCTGCGTTTACAAGAGTTTGGTGTTTGAAACTGTCACAGCTGCCCCTCCCCCCTCCCAGCCCCTTCTCTGTCCCTGCTCTCTCTCTGCTGTCTCTCATCCATGCTCCTCCCCCCTCCTGAAAATATGAAAGGAATTCCTAAGGTAAGCTTGAGCCACACTACCTCTGCCCCCCCCAGTTGCCTAGGTGACTAGGGGGGGTCTGACCAGTTTTAAGAAGCTGATGCAGAGCTCCCGAGGTATTAACTGCTGGGTAGCTGACGGAAGGAGCTCGAGAGCTGCGGCTGGGACCTTATGTGGCCAGGCTCGGCAGAGACCCAAGGCTGCCTAGGACCCCTCTTCTCCCAGAGCTGGGGAAGACTGTCTGCTAGACTCCAGAGATCCGTGAGTACATGCTTTCTGCCTGCTTCACTTGAACTGTTCTTGTGCTGACCTCACACCAAACCCCCTGTTGGATTACTTGCTACAGAGACTCTCCCTTGGTTCTCGGTGTTGGACTTTAAGTGTGTTGGTCCTTCCGTGTCGCCCTGGACTGGCATATTCACCCTCCCTGTGAACTCCCCAATTCAGTGACTGTCATCTGTTTGCCTCAATAAAGCTTTGTGCGTTCAAAAAACTACTGTAAACTCAACTGCCTGTAAAGGACGATGTGTACACGGACACTCAGGAGAACATCAGGGAGAGTTCAGGGGCTGCTGAACAAAACACAGAAAAGCTCCTGAACGTCAGTTTATCAGCTGCAGGGTACATGGAGCCTTAAAGGGGGAATACAGCAGTTGTCACTTTGTGACAAAAGGGAGGTTGTGAAAGGGTTAATAGTTAACTCACTTTTGCTTTGCGCCTACTAACTGGATTATTTCATACAAGATGTTCCCTTGGAATGAAATGCTGTTATCTACGCACACATTTCCCTGAGAAATTGCAGAAGTTACCTCTCAGTTGCATTTTTGTTATGACGCGCAATAGAGTAGTTTACTGAAATCTCTTTCCTGTATTCTGATTGGTGCTCTATGGAAAGCGCCAGAAATATGCCGCGTTATCCTTTATTACTTAAGGCCTGATCAATAATAAAGATGGTGAATTCTTCTTCGCACATCTAGGGATTTGTGTCACATTGTTCCCAAAGTACTTTGAACGGCATGTCATTATATGCAGGAAGAGAGCCCTAAATTCATGTTCCTGACATGAAAGTTGCAGAGACTTCCAGCTTTACTTTGCTCTCCAACTTCCCGGTGACCAGGGGCCACTTTACTGAGAAGAAGCCTTCCGGAGTGACTTTGATGGGTCAGGGTTGTTGTTGTTTATCCCTCACCTCTCCTCCCTGGTCATGCCGAATAACTTCCTCCCAAGCACATTCCATTCACAGCTGAGCATAGCAGACACGCGTGTTCTCACTTGCATGTTTGCCGTGTTTTCAAGAATAAACACACATGGCCTTCACCTGAATGGGATGCCCTGCGTGCAACAAACGCCCCAAAGTCACTCTAGAACATTTCAGTCATGGGGTGTGGCATGTTTTTTCAGAATGCGAGTATCCGATCCAAGCACACACGTTCCTGCGTTACAAATGGCGGTGTGTATAAGTGGGCGGGGCAGCGACCGTCGGCTGGAAGCCAACAGAATCAGCGAGGGAGAATGTCACCAGCACACCGAGGATCACCAATACGGCTCCAAATGTTTTACTGAACCATCACATAGTTCCAGCAAGGAGACGTTTCCGAGTCACGCAGGACCCCTTCATCAGAGACAGAGACTGGAGAAAACCATCCACCAATCAGAGAGAAGTAAAATGAGCCTGGCCCCGCCCCATGATGTCATGTCCCCTCCAAAAATACATTCCAATCAATGTAAACAGAAACATAACCGCTTCCCCGCCGCCGTATGTCCGATATACTGCTACAGGACGGCACGGGGGCGCAAAATCATGTATATATACGAACTGCAAGCACCGATGTGAACTATGACATTGACCACCATGTAACCTACTTTCTGTGCGTTTTGGATGGAGATGAAAAGCAACTGGAAACGCATGGAGTGTGAACCGGCCCTCAATCTGCTTTCTGTTCTTTCTTCACAGCTCATCTCTGCAACCCTGCCCGCCTATTGGCTTGTGTGGTGCTGATATCATGCATTTCCATGACAATGGTGACCTGCCTCCGACTTGTCCTGCCCGGCGCTGACATCATGCATTTCCATGATAATGGTGGTCGGTGCAAGAGGGCCAAGGGCTGGGCCCACAGATTCAGAGGGTACACAATGCCACACAGACAGCGGTTCTTTTATAACAATTACGTTTACTGAACAGTTATAGTGATCATGTAGTTGAGCATACGTAAACAGGAGGATAACCGCGCATAACCATACAGTAAGAATAATACTGTCTAACACTAACCCCGTACTTGTGGACTTTCCCCCGATGTTCAGAGAGCAGCCTGGCTGCGCCTGAATGTTCCTGAGCAAGATATAACGTTGGGGTGCACCCTAAGTATTGCGCAATACTATTTGTAATCCAAAGGAAAGTGGAGTGTGTCTCTTGTAGCTTTCTGGTATATCCAAACTGTCACTGAACACGTGTGGTGCGATGTGCTGCGGCAAAGCCGCACTTACGGTTCCTTGGCAGGCTCTTGGTGCTTTTTCCTGATCCACTCCGGAACCGGACCATACAGTCACTTGTTTCCCGGTCTCGTCGCTGTGAACCTTCCCTAGGTGCCATCGCCAGATTCCACTGTGAGCCGTAAATCCTCTTCCAGGCCCCACACAGATTCTCCAGACGTCCTCAGCATACACCAGCCAGACACAGAACCTCTCCCACTTCCTGCTCTCCACCAGAACTCCTCCCCTTCCCAGAGAGTTTGTGATGCAGTAAGTAGTTTCTTAAATGCAGCCTCAAACTTGCATTTACAGTTCACTATGACCCTTCTGAGGATCCTACTCGGCCCCTAAATTAGCATTCATTAAGCTTTATAAGGTAAATAAGCATCAGTTTTTGTCTTAGTAAATCTCAATGCAAAATCGATTCTTGTACTTTGCTGGCATCTACTGACCAAAGAGCATATTGCAGTTTAACATTGCACATCAGTATTTATCCACACCCCACACCCTTACACAGGAATGACTTTGAGCGCATGCGTGAGCAGTAAACTGGCATGGTGCATGCACAGGAGACATGCGTTGCCATGACACTGTCGGCAGCTGCACCAATAGGACACCTGTAGGTGTGTCCTCCTTGCAGATCACGTGGCAATAGGAGACCCCGCCCCCCACATCTCTCAGCAACAGCTTTCAGCTTCTGTCGGTGACATTTCTGCTGCTGGTCTTTGTTTCCATAATCCAGCGCTGCTTTCAGCTGACACTTTGCTCCAATCTGGGGAGGACTATGATATCATGTGACCAAAATGTCTATATCCTGGGAATGCAGGTGATGTCATCTGATTATTGCTTTATGCTTGATTGATTTTCACAGTTTATAATGTTTATGTTTACATTGATTTGAATGTATTTTTGAAGGGAACATGACATCATGGGGCGGGGCCAGGCTTCTTTTACTTCTGTCTGATTGGTGGATGGTTTTCTTCAATAGTTCTCCAGTTTCTGTCACAATTGGTCCCATGCCTGATGAAGGGGTCCTGCGTGACTCGGAAACGTCTCCTTGCTGGAACTATGTGATGGTTCAGTAAAACGTTTGGAGCCGTATTGGTGATCCTCAGTGTGCTGGTGACATTCTCCCTTACATGTCTTTTCAGGTCACGTTTTGGAGCATTTGTAGCCCGTTTTGTCACGCAGCAGAACACCCGTCTGCGGACTGTGATTGGGGTGTCGAATGCATGGCACCCCCACAGAAAACATGTGCTTTGCTGCCCATTTCAGAAATGCGCTGTGAATGCGAATCACATGTGCGTTACCAAAATGCCAAGACAAGCGCGATACATCTTTCCAAAATGCGAGGCAAAGCGATCATTTTCTGTGCGGGTTGGCGTGCATTTTTAGATGCAAATGCAGCCTAAATGGTAACACACGCGTGACATAAATTGCCATGCATGTTATTGCAGGGTGCTGTGCATTCAGAAACACACCTATGTGAATGAATGGCAGCGCAAACACAACATGCATCGCCACATGTTTCACAATGCACTGCAAAGCATGTGTTCTCTTGCAGGCTTTCAGGCTTCACCATACGAGATGAATGTTTACACATGAAAAAAAAACAGAAAAATTGTGAGTGGGCACATGAGTTTCTGCTACGCTCAGGTGTGAATGGGATGTGCTTGGGAAGAAGTTTTTAGGCAACAAGGATGACCAGGGAGGAGAGGTGAGGGGTAAATAAAGCACTGCCTCAGAAGTTGCAGCAATGTCACAAAGATGAAGACAAATGTATGACTTGCTGGTGATTTTACATTGAAGTCTATGGGAGGCGTGCAGCTCAAGAATCACCCAAAAGTAGAACAAGAAGTATTTCTTGTTGTTGCAGCGACTCGAGGTGCAGCAATTAAGAGAGAACCCCATAAAATCTGTGTGTTTTCATTTCACCTGCGACTTTACATGTCATCAGAATGTCGCTGGAAAGATCCCACCAGTGTGACCCAGGGCAGAGGACTGAGGAGAGAATGAGTTCCCAGGACTTCTAACAAGTGTGGTAGATGGAGAACATGTCTGATAACCCCCGTTATACTGTATGCAGGTTCCTGCCCATTCTCTACATTCAGTTAGGATATCCTCACACTCACTTACCTGACCTCCTGACACCTGTGTAGGAATGGAGACAGGAGTTTCTGCCATTCCGGATCCACAATGAGCAATTCAAAAGATAAAGACTGAACAGTTTCTCTCTTCAAAGCCTTCAAGCAATAGCTCAGCTGCTTGGGATAATTACTTTTCTTCAACATGAGATCAGTAAATGAGCCACACAGCTTCAGACTTGAACAACCAGACATGACGCTCCTAATGAAGTCCTCATCCTGAGTCTCATACAGATAGAAGAAGGTCCGAGGATAGAGATTCTCATCAATGTCCTTCTTGGCCCATTTCATCATGGCAGGTCTGGCTCGGAGTGAGATGTTGATTCCTGTGATCTCTAAGAATATCTTCACCTGATTTTTATTTAGGAGACCAAACAGGAATTGTACAGCTAATGCTAAATGTGAGTGACGTGAACTGAAGCCATGGAGTGATTCTCCTTTACAGATCTCCGGGAGGAAAGTACCTTTCATAAATCCCAACCAATCATCCAGCACATAATACAGAGCAGCAAGGAACTCCTGTACACTCAGGTGGATGAAGCTGTAGCAGGTCTGGGTGTGGATGTCCCAATGAAAGATGTTCTCATTCAGAAATACAGACTCCACCTCAGACAGAGAAAGTCCATGTCTTTCTAGATCTTTCTTCTCAAATAAGATTTGTTGCTGCAGAACTCCTTGATTGGCCAGAGCACACAGCTTCTTCAGACAGGTTTGTTTCCTGCGTACAGACTGCTCCTTGCTGTGATGGGTTATTAGAATCTCCAGGTAATGAAGGTAAATTGAAGTCATCGTTTTACACTGAATTAAACCCAAATCTTTTCCTATTTCTTGTTTCATTACAGTGCAGACAATCCAGCATGTGATGGGGACGGCACACATGGTGTACAGAACTTCATTGTCTTTTATTATACTGAGAACCTTGTCTGCATCCTCCTTATTTCCAAAGAATTGACGGACATATTCCTCTTGATCTTCCCTTGTAAATCCCTGGATTTTCACATTGCAAGGATCATCAATGAATGTGTTAAGTTTCTCCATGGCCAGTGACCTCGTGGTGATGATCAGAGAAGAATGTGGGAGAACCTGTCTCCTGAGCAATCCTTGGAGAATTATTTCCTTGCGGTTTTCTTTTAAAACATCATGACAAACCTCAGATTTCTCCTCCAGAGTCCAACTCAGCTCATCAAACCCATCAACTACAAAGAGAAGTTTTTTATGATTTACTGGATCCTCTAGAAGAGACACCAGGTCACCTGAACTCTCTAGTCCACAGGCTCTGGATAAAAGTCCCACAAGGCTTATGTTTCCAGGGATGGTGTTGATTTCTCTGCAGCTCAGATAGAACAGAAAGTCAAACTTGTCTTGGTAGAGATTCCCAGAGGCCCATTCCAGCATGATCTTCATTGAGGTCATTGTTTTACCAATCCCAGAAGGTCCTTCTAACACCACAATCTTAGGGATACAACCAACTTCATCAGGGTCAAAGAAGGCCTGGATTGTGGTTGGGGAGGATCCATCAGAAGGTATTTTCTCCATGGTCTGTAAATGTCTTCTGCCTGAACTCCTTAGTTCTTGTTCATTTCCCTTTTTATTCTGGGGTCCCTTTCTCATAAATAATGTGATGTATCTTTTCTGTAGATGAACAGCCTCCCCCATACGGGAATCATATCCTGTAATCCTCTGGAACCTCTTTTTTGTAGACTCTCTGCGTTCCTTTCTGAAGTCTTTATGAGAGAAAGGAGAATATTTTATTCCTCATACACACATGAAATAGTTTTTATACAACAGAGTTGGAAATATTATATTCTAACTATAAACCTGAAGAATGGAACCCTAAAAGAAGATATCCCATGAAATACAGGAGGATAATGGACATATCCAAACTATGGACACATCATCCAGAGAAGAGGTGTAATTATAACCTTCAGAACCCCTGTGCAAGAAGCCATGAAGAGTTTATCTGACCGCTGGGGCCCTTTCCATTGGTCTCGGGACCCTTTTCACTGGTCCATGAGCCCTTTCCTATGCTTCTTGGCCTTCCCATTAACTTCCATCATGGGGTCGTTTATAAGCTCTGGTTCACACTGCTGCCACTTATCATGTGACTTGTGATACAAAGTCACATGACAAATCAAAACACATTTATTTCAGTGGGTGCCATCCTAATCAATGCAACTCAAGCTGCTAGTGCAACCCTGATAGTTCCACCACTGATCCAGACTACAACAGAGCAAAATGTTCATCCAGAAGAGATTTTATATCAAACGTGGATGTCCTACTAACCTGATAATCTGTCATGTGTCATCTTCTTCGGTTTGGCTGGAAATAAGATGAGGGAAGTGATTAGTCCTGACAAACCTCTGAAATGTATAAAATAATAACTAAGAGAGTTATTAGTGTAGCAGATCCTCCCCGACACCATCATTCCACCAACCCTCTGTAGATTGGAGTCTCCCCTCCTATTTTTCCATGCAGGTGATGGGGAGTGTCTATGTCTGCCTGGTAACATCTCAGCACATTGCAGTGACATGTGACCATAATGGGGGGACCATAACCCCCCCAATTCTCTATGCAGGTTTTACAGGCACACACCTAGAATCTGTAGCCATGACTCCTCTTTCTGATGGAGGTTCAGGTGGATGCCTTGGGCACAAGGCTCAGAACACTGAACAACAGTCATGAGGGTCTCCCTGTAATACAGCTATAAATATGGAGGGTCTGTATAATAGGCAAGTGGCTGCAATTGTATAACTCTGCTCGGCATGCTGAGTAATGTCATTGTGTTATGGGGACTGACTGCCAGCATCCTGGAGAAGTGTTACTCTGTGCCCCTTTCAGAATGTTCCTGAACTCTGTAGCCTTTTCCTTCATCGACAATTTTGATACCCCCTAACTTCCTCAAGAAAGATAGTTTAACCCCTTAGTGACTGAAGGTAAAACAAATGTTAATGCCTAAACAGAAATTTGCAACTTTGACCCATGTTAGTACATCTTACATATCAATGCAACTACATTGTGTACCAGGTGGATCATACCACGTTTTGTCAGGACAAACTGGGCTTCATTTGTTGGGAAACGGTGACAGATATCTCCTGATTGTTTATTATCAAAGGAGCACTGGCAGAAAATAGTAAAAAAAAACAAAAATGCATGTAGCTGTTTATTTATTGCTATTACCATAACTTACCACCAAAGAACAACCCCAAATAAATTATCCTGTTCCTGACAATCGCAGTGATACCACAAATGTGGATGTTATTTGTTGTACCCAGAGTATGGACCAGAAACAATGGGGCACATTTGGCTTTTTGTCCGATCTAAAAATCACTGACACTAATTTAGAAAATGTTTTTTATTTATCGGACCGAAAATGAATTGACCCCTGACCTTTCACCCGTACCTTTACCCTATCACTAATCCTGGCACTGACCTGGAACAAACCTTCATTCAGATATTTCTTTATTTTTTTACTTTATCATTTTGTATACACTTTTGTTTGTTTCCATCTTTGTCCCCTGCAAAGAGACAAAGATGTGATGTGTTCTATAATCCTGTATGTATACACTGTATGATATAATGGATCCTGTATGTATACAATGTATAATATAATGTATCCTGTATGTATACAATGTATTATATAATGTATCCTGTATGTATACAATGTATAATATAATGTGTCCTGTATGTATACAATGTATTATATAATGGGTCCTGTATGTATACAATGTATTATATAATGGATCCTGTATGTATACAATGTATGATATAATGGATCCTGTATGTATACACTGTATAATATAATGTATCCTGTATGTATACAATGTGTTACATAATTGATCCTGTATGTATACAATGTATTATATAATGGGTCCTGTATGTATACAATGTATTATATAATATATACTGTATGTATACAATGTATTATATAATGGGTCCTGTATGTATACAATGTATGATATAATGGATCCTGTATGTATACAATGTATTATATAATGGATCCTGTATGTATACAATGTATGATATAATGGATCCTGTATGTATACAATGTGTTATATAATATATCCTGTATGTATACAATGTATTATATAATGGATCCTGTATGTATACAATGTATTATATAATGGATCCTGTATGTATACAATGTATGATATAATGTGTCCTGTATGTATACAATGTATTATATAATGTGTCCTGTATGTATACAATGTGTGATATAATGGATCCTGTATGTATACAATGTGTTATATAATATATCCTGTATGTATACAATGTATGATATAATGGATCCTGTATGTATACAATGTGTTATATAATATATACTGTATGTATACAATGTATGATATAATGGATCCTGTATGTATACAATGTGTTATATAATATATCCTGTATGTATACAATGTATTATATAATGGATCCTGTATGTATACAATGTATTATATAATGGATCCTGTATGTATACAATGTATGATATAATGGATCCTGTATGTATACAATGTGTTATATAATATATCCTGTATGTATACAATGTATGATATAATGGATCCCGTATGTATACAATGTGTTCTAGAATAGATCATGTATGTATACAATATATCATATAATGTATCATGTATGTATACAATGTATTATATATTATATCATGTATGTATACAATGTATTATATAATACATCCTGTATGTATACAATGTGTTATATAATGGATCATGTATGTATATAATGTATTATATAATATATCTTTTATATATATAATGTTTTTATATAATGAACTCTGTATATATACAATGTATGATGTAATGTATCCAATATGTATACAATGTATGATATAATGGATCCTTTATGTATACAATGTATTATATAATGTATCCTGTATGTATACAATGTATGATATAATATATCCTGTATGTATACAATGTATTATATAATGGATCCTGTATGTATACAATGTATGATATAATGTATCCTGTATGTATACAATGTATTATATAATGGATACTGTATGTATACAATGTATTATATAATATATCCTGTATGTATACAATGTATGATATAATGGATCCTGTATGTATACAATGTATTATATAATGTATCCTGTATGTATACAATGTGTGATATAATGGATCCTGTATGTATACAATGTATTATATGATGGATCCTGTATGTATACAATGTATGATATAATGTATCCTGTATGTATACAATGTATTATATAATGGATCCTGTATGTATACAATGCATTATATAATATATCCTGTATGTATACAATGTATGATATAATGGATCCTGTATGTATACAATGTATGATATAATGTGTCCTGTATGTATACAATGTATTATATAATGGATCCTGTATGTATACAATGTATTATATAATGGATCCTGTATGTATACAATGTATGATATAATGTATCCTGTATGTATACAATGTATTATATAATGGATCCTGTATGTATACAATGTATGATATAATGGATCCTGTATGTATACAATGTATGATATAACGTGTCCTGTATGTATACAATGTATGATATAATGTGTCCTGTATGTATACAATGTATTATATAATGGATCCTGTATGTATGCAATGTATTATATAATGTGTCCTGTATGTATACAATGTATGATGTAATGTATCCAATATGTATACAATGTATGATATAATGGATCCTTTATGTATACAATGTATTATATAATGTATCCTGTATGTATACAATGTATGATATAATATATCCTGTATGTATACAATGTATTATATAATGGATCCTGTATGTATACAATGTATGATATAATGTATCCTGTATGTATACAATGTATTATATAATGGATACTGTATGTATACAATGTATTATATAATATATCCTGTATGTATACAATGTATGATATAATGGATCCTGTATGTATACAATGTATTATATAATGTATCCTGTATGTATACAATGTGTGATATAATGGATCCTGTATGTATACAATGTATTATATGATGGATCCTGTATGTATACAATGTATGATATAATGTATCCTGTATGTATACAATGTATTATATAATGGATCCTGTATGTATACAATGCATTATATAATATATCCTGTATGTATACAATGTATGATATAATGGATCCTGTATGTATACAATGTATGATATAATGTGTCCTGTATGTATACAATGTATTATATAATGGATCCTGTATGTATACAATGTATTATATAATGGATCCTGTATGTATACAATGTATGATATAATGTATCCTGTATGTATACAATGTATTATATAATGGATCCTGTATGTATACAATGTATGATATAATGGATCCTGTATGTATACAATGTATGATATAACGTGTCCTGTATGTATACAATGTATGATATAATGTGTCCTGTATGTATACAATGTATTATATAATGGATCCTGTATGTATGCAATGTATTATATAATGTGTCCTGTATGTATACAATGTATTATATAATGGATCCTGTATGTATGCAATGTATTATATAATGGATCCCGTATGCATACAATGTATTATATAATGCAAGGCTTGAAATTTCCACTCGCTCGCATTTGGCTTGTGAAAATAACATGGGGGCGAGTGTGTTCCAGGTGCTGCATCGGAGGGTGGGGGGCGGGTGCTACCAGCAACACCAACCTGCCCCGAGCACTGTGTTGAGGGGCGGAGCACTGCTGGTGCCGCTCCTCAGTGACCTGAGTGATTGCAGTTTCACTCCTATCACAGGGAGCAGCTGCTGGCACTTGCTGGAGGGAGGACTAGGCTTTCTCCTTTCTCTTGCCTGCTGGGGGCAATAGACAGTCAGCACAAGGAGTGAAGGCAGAGTGTCCTTCCTCTCTCCCCTTGTCATGTGACTTATCACATGAATGAAGGAGGGAAAGAAGGAGAAGCTTCATTCACAAGATCTGTGAGTACAAGGGGAAAGGGTGAGGTTACACTTATGGGGACACCTGATGTAAAGGGGGATTCTGATGGGGACACCCTATATAAAGGGGGACTCTGATGGGGACACCTGATGTAAAGGGGCACTCTGATGGGGACACCTTATATAAAGGGGGACTCTTATGGGAACACCTTATGTAAAGGGGGACTCTGATGGGGGACAAATGATGTAAAGGGGGACTCTGATGGGGGACACCTGATGTAAAGGGGGACTCTGATTGGGGACACCTGATGTAAAGGAGGACTTTGATGGGGACACTTATTTTTATTTTATGTTTACATTGTTTTATGTTCACCACTTGCCCTCTGGACTCTATTAAGCTATTTCTGTTATGTTTAAATTGACATAATAAAGCTATGTTATAATTGCTGTTTTTCATATTTTGAACTCTTTATTCTAAAGAAAAATGTAATTTGATAAGCTTTAAGGGGGCATGGTTGGGGGCAGGGCTGGGGTTGGGGGCTGGACCAGGGGTGGGGTTGGAGGCAGATCTGGGCAAGGTTTGGTAGGGCAACTGGTGGAGAGTAAGGCTTTGTGCCTGGCTAGTAGGTATAGACTTGAAATTTTAAGCCCTGATATAATGGGTCCTGTATGTATACAATGTATTATATAATGGATCCTGTATGTATACAATGTATGATATAATGGGTCCTGTATGTATACAATGTATTATATAATGGATCCTGTATGTATACAATGTATTATATAATGTGTCCTGTATGTATACAATGTATTATATAATGGGTCCTGTATGTATACAATGTATTATATAATGGATCCTGTATGTATACAATGTATGATATGATGGATCCTGTATGTTTACAATGTATGATATAATGGATCCTGTATGTATACACTGTATGATATAATGGATCCTGTATGTATACAATGTATGATATAATGGATCCTGTATGTATACAATGTATTATATAATATGTCCTGTATGTATACAATGTATTATATAATGTATCCTGTATGTATACAATGTATTATATAATGTGTCCTGTATGTATACAATGTATGATATAATGTGTCCTGTATGTATACAATGTATGATATAATGGATCCTGTATGTATACAATGTATGATATAATGGATCCTGTATGTATACAATGTATGATATAATATATCCTGTATGTATACAATGTATGATATAATGTGTCCTGTATGTATACAATGTATTATATAATGGATCCTGTATGTATACAATGTATGATATAATGGATCCTGTATGTATACAATGTGTTATATAATGGATCCTGTATGTATACAATGTATTATATAATGGATCCTGTATGTATACAATGTATAATATAATGGATCCTGTATGTATACAATGTATTATATAATAGATCCTGTATGTATACAATGTGTTATATAATGGATCCTGTATGTATACAATGTATTATATAATGGATCCTGTATGTATACAATGTATGATATAATGGATCCTGTATGTATACAATGTATGATATAATGGATCTTGTATGTATACAATGTGTTATATGATGGAGCCTGTATGCATACAATGTTTCTTTCTCTTTATTCATTCAAGAAATAAAACACAGGGGCGGGCTGCACAATGACTGATAACTGTGTTTGCCAATCAGAGGCTATCACAGTGATCAGGTGACTTGGAAGTGGAAGTCCCGGGCCCCGATCATTAGTACGATACCCGGGACTATCAGTGAGATCCTAGTCTCTGTGCAGCACTCCCAGCACAAAGAGAGGTACACAGATATGGGGCCCCCAGGATAAAGACCCACTTCTGTGAGGCCCCATATGTGTGCACTGTCAGCGTGAAGGGGTTCATCCATTTGGAAGCTCCTGACTGGTCGCTGGCTTTCCCTGGATGACATTCCTAGTTCTTCCTCTCACAGATATTGATCAGGAATTGGTAGGAAATGGTCATTATAGACGGGAACTCACCATTCTGGGCCCTCCTCACCTGGAGGTCATTTGCGGGTCCCATTAGACTGATCAGTGTAAAGACTTCATTGGTGACATCCAGAGCCCCTTCTTCTCCATATGTGCCTATCAGGATGTTCTTGGTGGAGATCCAGTCGGCATTTTCTAGTTTTCCTCGGGGGATTGGAAGTTTACCTCCATAAGCGAAATCAGACAATTTGTTCCTAAATCTCTTGAAGTCACATCCTTTCAGATCTTTCAGAGAATATATGAGAAGATCCCCGGGGGGTTTGTGTGACCTTTCCCAGGAAACCAGGA